>NC_135351.1:45615217-45923546 GCF_023851605.1 Tamandua tetradactyla | reverse complement strand
CCGGAACAAAGGAGCAGGGACTGTAATTACAGTGCAGTGGGGATAACATGTCTGCATAATGTGTGTATAAAATATTTGTATAAAACAAAACAACTGAAAAAAATCTTCAAGAAAGAATAGTTCAACAAAATGCTCTTGAAACCTGTTCTTAGGATGTGAAAGCTCAATTCACAAAAAGTAAAATCTAACACACATAACATTATAATAAGATGGGGAAGTTTAAATTTACAATTAACAAAAACATAAACAAAAGAATCATCTTAACATAATTATATGAAGAAATTGATTATACTTAAGTGAAAACCATAAAAGATCTGCTCAAATGAAGAGACATAAAATTACCAGATTGGGAAGATGGTTCATTAAACTATAGCAGCTTATTTCAAATTTAATGTGAAGTTTAATTCCTCACAGAAAAGGATTTTTCTTAAGGGTATTTGGAAGTAGTCTGCAGCTCACCTGCAGTAATGAGGGCTGAGAGTAACTGGGGACATGCTAGAAGGAGAGAGGCGACCCAGGCAGCTGCAGGGAAAGGTCTGCAGCTCACCTGCAGTAATGAGGGCTGAGAGTAACTGGGGACATGCTAGAAGGAGAGAGGCGACCCAGGCAGCTGCAGGGAAAGGTCGGAAGAACTAAACCGGCTGCACCCGACTCGGCCAGGCCCAGAGCAGGAGCTGCGCCCGCCGCGGCACAGAGCCCAGGGCTCCGAAAGGAGGCGGGACAGGTGGCTGGCCGGAGGGGATGGTTTTCAGGAGGTTTTTTTGAAAATTTAGTTACTCAGAGAATAAAAACATTAGAGTTTCACAATATATTGTGTTTCAACATGAATTTCAGATGGATTAGAAAGTTAAATGTAAAAATGAAACTATAAAAATTAATAGGAAATAACTGATCTTGGACTAGAGAAGAAATGTATAGGGATTAAACTGATCACAGATGCAGAAATTAATTAACAAGGCTTCTTTATTAAAAATTTTAAAAGGAAAACCTAAAAGACATGACAAATCGAGCAAAATATTTTCGAGTTTGCTAAAACAGGCAAAAGCATTATTGGGCTTTTTTTTCTTACTATTTAAAGAGCACTTTCAAGTCATGAAAACAACACTCGTTTCGGAGAAAGAACCAGCAATTTCGGGTGCGCCCTCCAGGTGGAGGCCCCTCTGCACTCCAGCCCCGCCCCAGGTGCCACCCTCGGCCGGGGCTGCGCCTTCTCCCACCTGGTCTGTAGCACCTGTGCGGGACCGCGCCTCCTCCCACCTGGCCCCTGGCACCTGTGCGGGACTGCGCCTCCTCCCACCTGGCCCGTGGCACCTGTGCGGGACTGCGCCTTCTCCCACCTGGCCCCTGGCACCTGTGCGGGACTGCGCCTCCTCCCATCTGGCCCGTGGCACCTGTGCGGGACCGCGCCTCCTCCCACCTGGCCCGTGGCACCCACACAGCTGCTCAGGAAGACAGCAATGCCACACACCCATTTTCCAGCTGAGGCAACCCAGACATCTAAAGATTAGATAACTCACCCAAATAAATGCAAAGAAGGAATTTGAACTGATTTCTCTTTGAATCTGTACTCTATATTCCTCTGTTTGGGAGGAAATAGCTAAAATGTTATTGATAACAGACAGTACAGAAGAGCTTCTAAATTTTGGACATTTAAAAAAAAAACACAGGGCGGTGCGACAGGAGATAGAATTCTCACCTGCCTGCCAGAGACCTGGGTTCGACTCCTGGCTCGTGCACTTCTCTCTTCTTTCCCAAAAAATAACGAATTCAACAAATGGTGCTGCAATAATGAATAACAGGATAGCCACATGGAAAAAGAATGAAATGTGACCCCTGCCACGCAGCATGCAAAAAAACAAAAGAAAGAAAGAAAAAAAGAAAAATTCTAACAGAAGCCAAATTCTGGAAAAATGTTTGCAATCTCTATGGTCCACACTGATTTGTTACCCTTAACACGCGCCGTGCTCTCCCAAAGCCACTGGAAATGGTCTAGCCCGGCCCATGAGTGGGCAAATGTGAAATCCTGTAGGATGGGCCTCCAAGAAATGCTGACCCAGAGAATAATGAAACACCATTTCTCACACATAACATTGTCAAATAACAAAAAATTATCATCATCAATAAGGACATGGGCAAAGATTCAAGCCAACAGGAAATTGTTAAATTATTTCTGGCACTAACCTATGACAGAATATGCCATTTTCAAACAAAATCTGCTATCACAGGAGCGACCTTCTCTTTATCCGTGTAGTGTGATGCCAATTTTGTGCATCTGTACAAAACAGACATTCTCACACATAAGTGCTTTATTTAAAGAAATATCATATAATATGAAAAATTGTAATACAGGTCATTTTCATTTCTTCTTTATCTGTTTCAGTGTTCTCCAAATTTTCTCAATTCATTGTGTTTACTTTTCCATCAGATAATATTTATGCCTCGCACAGGCAGAGCAGAGAGCAGGGCTCGTCCCACTGCCCCTTAGTAGGCGCCCATCTCACACGGAAGCCACCGCCGAGATTGCCCAGGGAGACGCTGCCCCAAGCCCAGACTCGGCTGCAAGGCTGCTTTTGAGAGAAAGTATGTAAAGCTGTCACATCTCCCATTGTACTACGTATTCCTGAATTAAATAGTAGGTAAGAAATAGAGATTTATAAAATGGGAGAAATAAAACTCGGGTTACTTCAATCATTTATTCTGATGTGACCACTTGAAGCTTTTATTTGTGCTGAAAATTTAAAATAAAACAGCACAAGCTGCAAGGAGTAATATTTTAGTTTGGTAAAATGCAAATTTTATTTCATAGATGAACTATTTTTACTGAATTTAAATAATTTAAAATTCAAATCTATTCCTTATTTTAATTAACTGCTTTAAAATTAAAGGAGTCAAAAAAAGGATAATTACTCCGAATTATATAGCATGACAAATACTTAAAAATGATTTTGTCCAATAGGCAGGCGAATGTTAAAAAATGGTCCCCTTGGGGAGTGCCACTAGATTTGTCATAAAGTTACAGGACGCCTAAAGGGGACATCTACCCCCAAACCCTAAACCTCTGCTCATCCTGACGAGGCGGCAGAGAAGCCCGCAGGCCGCCTGCTCTCAGGCCTGCCGCAGGTCCACTGTCCAGGAGTGCGTGACCGCCGGGCAGGAGGTGTCCCAAGCGCTTCCAAACCTGATGTGCCCATCGGCTCCCCATCAGAGTTCCGTAAGGCGAATGGCACCACCTGCGCCCAGGGCCCCCCAGCTGCCCTCGGCTCCTGCACTGACTGTGAAGGCCCCTGCCCCCCAGGGCCCTGGCACGGCCAGTGGCTGATGTGGGTGCCTGGCTGGGCGCGACCGGGCTAAGGGCATGAGCTGGGCGGTACCTCCACCTCCAGTGCCCCCTCCACTCCCACAGGGGCCTGCGCCCTCGCCAACCCCACAACTGACGCGTCCCTGCAGGAAGATTCATGTCAGAGCGAATTTCTGTGAACCAGAATCTGAGCCCTCACTCAAGCGCCGAAGAGCCTCACGTTTATCACAGCAAGCCCCTCGCTTCCTCCTGATTCTCAGCTCGCCTTCGACGAGGGTCGTGGGCAGCCCTCCCGCTGCTGCCGCTTCCAGGCTCAGGGATGTGCAAGGTGTGTAGGGAGGTGGATGGGTGATGGGCGGTGGGTGGACGGATGGATGGAAGCTTGGGTGGATGGGGGTGGGTGGATGGGGGGTGGCTGAGGGTCCTGGTAGGTGGGAAACACAGAGACGATACAACGAGGAGCATGAAGGCAGCGACACCCCATCCCCACGCCCACACTCGGCTCCATCTTCTTTCCATTCTTTCCGCAGTGCTCCAACCAGAGACTCAAGGCAAAAAGGCCAAGATGGACCTTCAATGGCTTAGGCAGAGGATACTTGAGGACACCGGTTTGACTGAGGAAAACTGAAGTTTGCCAGCTTCAAATCTGTTCAGAAGGCAGAAGGGATTCGTGGGAAGGAGGAAATTTTATTGTCATTTCAGCTTCTGCCAGAACACAAGGCAAAACTCCAGAGAAGGGACAGCGCATCTCTGCCAATCTCTCGCCTTCCTCCACCGCGATCCCAGAGGCAGATGCCTGCACCACACCTTCTATCTCCCAAATCCCTCGCCCTAGGCCTTCTCTCCAAAATACCCACAAACAGCCTCATGTACCTGCGTCATGTCACTTAAATGCACACGGAGGCATGAGCAGCAGCCAGCACCCCTGCAGCGTGCCTGCCCGGCCACACCAACTCACAGTGGGCCAGGAGGGAGTTTACAGGCGAAGAGGTCCCAAAGCCCACCCGGCCGGCCAGGGCCTGCCTTCTGCTGTTACAAGTCTGCTAGGAAATAAAACACCTTCACAGCCCCCCACTCACATTCACAGCAACCCCCTGCACGAGCACTGCCACACTTCACGGCATGCAGTAAACAGTGAACATCCCATAACCTGCATCCCCAGTTCACAGAAGGTGGTGGGACTCTCCGCTGTGTGCAGCTGTGTATGACCATGCAAGTTTTATTTATTGAATAATGTTTGTATTTAGGCATCATCATAAACCACATCATGATAAAACTATTTGTGCATTAACTCAATCTTGTCCTCTCACCTCGGACCCTAGCACCTCTCCGCTCACTGCCCAGAGACAGACCTGCCGGGTTCCCAGGCTCCCCACCCCCCTCCTCCCGCCCCGGCCACCAAGGTGGGGGCCCAGCCCCCCCAGGCAGACCTACCCTTCCCGGGCCCCACTCTGGGCACCACCACCCCTGCCTCCTCAAGGACCTGGTTCTCTATGTCGTCTGCTCTCTCCAGTTCTTCGCCGTCTCCTTTTCCGCGGGCACCAACACTCACAGGAGCCCAGGTTCCTGCACACTTGGGGTAACACACACACCCGCAAACCCCTTCGCTGGGGACTCAGCCGCAGAAGGAGGTTCAGAGCCCAAGGCCAAGCCCTGGGGCCGTGAACCCGCCTGGAGGTGGGACCTCTGAGGACAGGAGCTGGGGTGTGGCCACAGGGACTGAGGGAAGGTCCCGGCCAGCTGGGCTGAAGCCCCATCAGCAGAGGCAACTGGACACAGAGCAGAAGCCTCAGGAAGAGCAAGAAGCCAGAAGTCCACAGAACTCGGAAGAGAAGGGAGAGGCCATCAGAATGCGCCTTGCCTGGCAATGAAAAGCCGAGCACGAGGCAGCCAGCACGGAACACCACTGCACCAACGCCTCCCCCTGGACATGTCCTGGCCTCAACCATGAACCAACAAACCATGTTGATTAAGGCCCCCCATGGCATGCATCTCTTCAGCAGCTGAGAAACCAAAACACCTTCCCTCGGCCCCCAGCATCCCTCCTGGAGCTGCAGCCTTGGCTCTCCTCAGACTTTGTTACAAGTCGTGCAGACTCTGCTTCTTCCCTCTCCTCCCCCGGGGCCTCGGCTGATGCCAGCGGCTGGTCCCATCCCCCAGACCTGCAGCGCCAGAGGTCCCGGCCGCCCCGGTGGTCCCACCCCACAGACGGAGCAGGTTCTGTCCTTCCTGACTTCTCCACACCTCCCGGTCTCCTAACCAGCCCTGCTGGAACCCCCCACCCCGCGGGCCTCCACACCCCCACGCCCCTGCTTCTCCTCCGACCTCTGCTCCCCGTCAGGCCGCCCTGACGTTTCTCTGCCTCTGTCTGTCGCATCCCCGCAGCTGCCCCGGGCCCGCAGCGCCCATGTTACTCTCTCTTGACCCAGGGTCTCTCCTTTGCCCCCCTACAACCCCCCCTGCTGTGTCACCAAGTGCCCACCAGACAGCTGCACTTGGAAAGCCACCTAACTCCGTATGTTAGAGCCCGGACTTGGCATCCTTCTCCCCAAACACACTCTGCTTCCAGGACTCCTCCTTCAGAACGGCGTGGCAATCCCAAACCAGAAATCTGCGAGCCCCCGACCTCTCTTCCCTCATCCCTGTCACCCATGCTCTGTCCATTCAAAGCCCCCAGTGACCGCCATGGCCCCTCTGCCACCTTCTCCAGTGGCTCAACCACCAGTCTGTCTCTCCTAACTGTTCGCTGTCCTGGCTGGGACTGGTCAGGAACTGCCCTCTGTCCTCAGAGCCCAGGCCAGGCTCCTGAGTACGACCTCCAGGCCACCAGGACTGGCGGCTGGCTGTCACTCCAGCCCCACCCCTGCACTTCCTCCAGCCACACCCTTCCCCTTCTAGCAGCCCGCCCGCCTCCCTCCCTCCAGGCCCTTCCCCTGGGGACATGGGTCCTCTGGGATATCAGCTCTGGGCTGCCACTGCCTGCCCTGCCAGACCTTGAGGCGTGGAGGTGACCTGGCACCTGGAAAGGGAGGGAGGTCACCTGCAGGTGGCCCCCCCACTTCACAGATCAGCGGTCACAGAGGGGCAGGGGAAACCACACACTTGCCACTCTTTCTGAGGCCTGCAGACATGCTCTGCTCCACTTCCACTCACCTGAAGGGAATGTGGCAACTGCCCGAAGGGCTCATGGACACACTGAGCCCCAAATCACCACAATGGGGATGGCTCAGGGTGGACCTGCCTCTCGTGGAGCTCCTGCGTGGCCCCCCGAGCATCAGCACAACCGAGCCCCCCAATCTCCTCCCAAGAGGAAACCCAGGGGGTGCCAGTGAGCCAGACGGGAAGGGGTGCACAAGCAGGGTCCCAGGGAGCGTGGCCCAGCCCCAACACGGGCCAAGGGCCCGGAGAGGGCATCACAGGTCACTGGACAACAAAGTCCTGATACTGAGGACAGTATCAGGAGAAACACGCTGCATCAGACAACAAAATCTTAAAAAAATTAAGATCCAAACTTAAGAGGCAACTTACCCACCAGAAACCAATTCAAAACAGGCAGCAGGCCTGGAGCGTCCCCTCCTCGCTCAGCTCCCCATGCATGGGCTGCAGCGACGCTGCCTCAGGGCACGTGCTCCTGGGCGCTGGCACGGGGCAGCGGTAGGAGGTTACTCTTTCTTACAATAAAGTTCGCCAGCTCGAGTTTTTCAGTTTCCAGCCGGAGCATCAGGGAGGGAAGTCATGAAGACCTGTCTGTCTCGTTTCTCCCCCACGTTTCTTTGAAATGGAGAGTCGCATATGTAGAAAAGGTGAATCAGGTGTATGTTCATGGCCAGGGGTGACCACTCTGGGGCTCACACAAAGGTGACGCTAACTGAGTAACGCTCTCCACAAAAGGCGATGGCTCAGATGCGAGCTGAGGATGAGCCACATGAGCTGCGCTTGCTCAAACCGCCCCCATCACACACGGAGTCTGCGCCCAGACTTCTAAAGGGATCTGTCCTCAAAATCAATGTCGAGGTTTGACATTGGGGCCTCTTTTTATTTCAAGAATCAGAACCCACCTTTGCTCCTTCAGGCTCCCCCGCCCCAGAGCCCTGGCTAACCCCCACCCCCGTTTCCAAGGAGGACTTGCTGGCTCTGGGCAGCCCCCTCCATGCCCTCAGCTGTGCCCACCTCCCTCCCCAGGGGCCAGCAGCCAGTACCTCATCCCTCCTCCCCCAGCCAACTGGCCCCCTGCAGGGAGGAGCCTTCCCTGGCAGGGCGTTGGCGGGGGGGAGCCCCTATCCCCACTCACGGGGCAGCACCAACAGCAAGGCAGAGCTGTCAGCGGAAGGCAGACCACCCTCCCCGGCTCTGTAAAAACCACTTCTACTCTGCAGCAGCTTATCTGAACTGTCCATCTTGTTGGCAACATATGTCAACCGTTCTGCCCTCTGCACCCCGCTGTCACCCTGTGTCTACGAAGCTTTCGCTTGGACTTCCTGGGATCCAGGCATCACGTCCTGAAGTCACCAGGACCCCCGCTCTGCATGGCTGCAGCCCCAGCACCTCTGCATGCTCCTCCTGGGCTTCCCAGGCAGGTGTCTTCCCGCCAGCCTGTGCGCTTTCCAGTATGCCCAGGGAAGGCTTTGGTGAGCCAGTGGAGTAGCCGTGGGGACCCACGCGGGGCAGGCTCTGGGCGGAGGCTGTGCCGCTGGGAACGGGGACTTTTTATTAGTTACTTTGACACCCAAGCCCCACCCTTGGGCCTCCCACGCCCAGCAGCAACGGAGCTTCCAGGCCCTCCCCGGCGCCCTCCTCCCTCAGTCCTGAAAAACTCCTCTCCTTGCGCACAGACTTCCCCTCCCAAATGTGGGTACGCCCTGGGACCCTCAGGCCATAGCGCCTACTTGCGTGCTGTATCCTTCCGTGTAAAAAACTCCCAAAGGAACTTGCATACTCTCATTTACGCCCCCCATCCAACCCCCGCGCCCCCCGCCCCGACCCGGGCAACTTTACAGATGCGCAGCTGTGGGGGAGCCCTGGGCCACAGGGAGGTCACTTTCCGTGCACACCGAACACAACGGGACACGACAGCCAGTCCCTCTTTGGGAGTCACTCAAAATGCAAAGAAAAAGAAGGAAAAGGGAGGCAGGTCCAAAACAACCTAGCTATCACCCACTCTTCTCCTGCCCTTCAGATCCCACGGCCGCCAGAGCACCGCAGGAGCCCAGGACTCGGTTCCGCCAGGGGCGCGCCGGGAGCTGCGCGGAGACCCAGCCCCAGCGGAGAGCGAAGGGTGCAGAGTCCGCCTCACCCGGAGCTGTGACCCCAGCAAGGAAGGAATGAGCAGCCTCGAGAGAAAAACGCAGAGAAGCCGCAGGCCAGACGCCCGCCCCTGCACGCCTGCTCACCTGGCGGGGGTGCGGGGCCTTGCCCCGGCGCACACCATCGCGCACCAGCTTGTCCCGAATCAGGATCTTCAGCTTCAGCCGGGGGTGGCTCACCCGCTCCCGGGTGCGGGGGTCCCCGCGGGGCTGGATCGGGCGGCCAAGGGCTCGGAAGGCTCCGGGGGGCCCGGGGTCGGGGGGCGGCGGCGGCTCGAGTGTGAAGTAGAGGCCGGCGGTAGCCGCGTCCTGCTCGCGCAGGCGGCCCACGGCCTCCAGAAGGCGGCGGCGGTGCGCGGGCGCCAGCACCCCGATGGCGTCCAGGTCGGGGTCCCCGATCTGCCGGCACACCTCCAGGTCGTCGTAGCCGTTGTCCAGGAAGGACTCCGCGTACTGCGCGAGCCGCAGCGCCCGCAGCCACTCGTACACCACGCTGCTGCCCATGCCCGCGCCGGCGCTCCAACTTCGGGCCTCGGCGCGCGGGGACCGCCAGAAGGCGCGGAAGTTGTCCTCGGGCCGCGCGGGCGGCCGCGGGCGGCGGCGACACAGGCGCGAGCGCCTCCGGAAGCGAGCGGCGGCCGAGCAGCGGCAGCAAGTCCCGAGCGGCCGCCGACTCCGGGCGCCCGCGCTGGGTGCGCGCCGGGGCCGCGCCGCCTGGGTGCGCCCGGGGGCGGGGCGGGGCGGGGCCGGCGCACCCCGGAGCTGCGGGGGCCGCCGCTCTGCCCGCGCGCGCCCGTCCCCGTCCGAGGCTGCGCCTCCCGCGTCCCCGCGCCCCCCGGCAGCGACACGGCTCCCCGCGCACGCCCGCGCGCCGGGTGTGCAGCGCGAGAGCCGCGTCCTCCCGCGGGGGAGGATCCTGGGAGCCGCCCGTGCCCCGCGGCGCCTTCGAGCGCCCCCCGCGTTCGCTACGATCCCGCCTCCTCCCGGCCGGGACCCGCGCGCCTTCACCCGCCCGTCCGGGCCTGCGCGCCCCCGGCCGCTCCAGGGCCCGCCCCGGGGTCGGGCGCGCCGGGCGAGGCTGTGGCCTCGGCTCCCTCCGGCCAGCCGGGGGCCGCGGAGACACCTCTCGCTGCTGCTGCCGCCGGGCTCAGGGACGGGGGGAGGGGCACTTTCTCAGGGAGGGTGCGTCCCGCAGGCACCCCCTCCCCGCCCGCGCGCTCCCTAACCCCGCTCTCCGGTCCCCTCCCCCGCTCTCCGGCACCCTCTCATTCTCTGGGCCCCTCGCTCTCTCTGTCGGGGTCCCCACCCACCCCAGTCCCTGCCCAAGCGGCTCTGGCCAGCGGGCCCTGTAGGCCGCCCTGGCGCCCAGCAGACCCTCGCTTCCCGGCTTGGCTCGCGGGGACCGTTGGCTACCGATGCGCGCCCCGACCCGCCGTGCGAGGCGCCCCCTCTCCCGAAGGAGCCCCATCAGCCTAGCCCCGAGCATGCCCGGTGCCCGAGAGCCTCACCTTCCCCAAGGTGGCCAAGCCCCGACCTCATCTCCGGGTGAGGAAGGCGAGGGGCTCGGCGGGCACACGCGCTCTGCCCGCAGAGGGGCGCAAACCTCCGCCCCGGAGCCGCCCCACGACCCCGCCCGGAGAGGCGCCCGGGCAGCGAGGCTTTCCCACCTGCTGCGCGCTGGGCCTTTGGGGGGCCCTTCCCCTAAATCGGAACGCCTGGCCTCTTTGGTAATCAGACGACCGCTCGGGGCCTTTTCCCTAGAAAACTACCCGACGAGGGAACCCCCAAAGCGTTCCCACAGGTCCTGGACCCCCAGATCCCAAATTAAGAACAGCGGCAGGGAAGGGCAATGGATCACGGAGAGGGGAGCGCACAGGACTGTTCCCAGGCCGCCCTCCTAGCGGGCGTTGGGGTCCGCCACCCGCTGGAGAGACGCAGGGTCCTGCCTGCCTGGAGCGCAGCTCCGCGCCACGCCGCCCCCGCCACGCAGACCCACGGCGCCCCCTGGCGTCCGCTTTGGCGAACTTCAGGACACGTTGAGTGGGGTTTCTCTTTATGCTACCTTCCGCCTGGCCCCCCGGTAAAATACACGTGTTTACCACCACCACCACCCCCCGTACCTTGTAGCCCAATGCTCGCTCACACGGACCTCTGACTTTTAGGAGGAAAATATTCCTTCCAGCGGTGTGAATTTATGCTGCCGAAAATCCTAAGTTCTCAGAAAATTATTTGGGGAGCTTACTTTTTTGCCAAGTACCTATACATACATCTGTGCACATGTAGTAAGTAGCCTTATTAGCCAACATCTGCAAGAGGAGGAGACCGAGGCACCCCCTGTCTGGTTCACTAGAGATGTTGCAGCTCACGGCTGAGCAAGGCTGGACCGGGGTGGGGCTGGCGCCCAGGGCCGTGACCCCCAGCTGTGCCAGGGACACACAGGGGAACTGGGCTGGTTGTGAAAAATCGGTCCTTTTATTCTTCTTTATTTAAGATGCTTACATAAAGCTCAGGGTTTTTCCGTCGTGATTTTTCCTTCCAAAGTCGCCTGAAGAGTCCAGAAGTGCTGGGGACACATCCTTTCCCTTGGGAACACTTGTCTCGTGAATCCTCACGGCGGCTGCGAGTGTGTGGATTTCCACGTCTCCGTAGGGGACTGCCCTGGGTGGGTGAATGGGTCACCCAAGGCCAGAGAGCAAATCAGAGCAGAGAGGAGAGCAAATCGCAGGGGAGTCGTGGTGGAAGAGGAGGCGTGCTGGCCTGCGCCCTCTGCAGGGAACCTCTTCTGGAGGGGCCCCTGTGGCTGTGAGCGGGGGAGCCTGGGGTCCCGCCCCGACCCCCCTGCACCTCTGTCTCCTCGAGGCCTGCAAGCGCCCACTGCCCACCTGCTCCCCTTCGTGTCTCCGTTGCCCTCCATCCACCATCTCATGGCTGGGTGCGCATGTCCCTGGAGACGTCAGGGACAAGGGCTGGCTGGTGCACTGCCAGGTTTCTGTGCTGGATGGCCAAGCCAGGCCACAGCCAGCGTCAATGAGGTATGTAGAGAATAAACTAAAATAGCCTTTTCTAGGTTAGTTCATGGATTATAAAGATTGCAGAGGTAAGGCTGCCTTCTGGTTTTATATGAGCCAAATTCTGTAAAGCATGCAGTAGACTAAAAGTAAAATTTAAGCTCTGCTCTACATGCAGCAAAAACGGGCTTGTTGCAAGGGGTGGGGGGGGGGGGCCTCACGTCTGGCCCCAGCCACACAAAGCCGCCTCAGCTCTTCGGTGCTAAGGTAACCTTGCTGACTTAGACTGGGAAAAAAAGACCATACGGCTGCCAGTTGTTGTCTAATAAAATACTGTACCCCTCATTCTTCTCTCAGGAAACACTGGATTCATCCTTTCCTCTTCCTTGTGGGTATATTCTTAACTATAGAAGTATCTTGGGGTGAGCAGAGATGGGCGGCCAAGCGCCCTGCAGTGATGTTCGTTCTAGTTTCATGGACGGGTGATGTCCACGCAGGGCTCTTTCCCGTCAGGGCCGTCTTGGGGGAGCTCTACCTTGTCTGAGTCTCTGCCCCTGCTGCACAGAGAAAGGCCTCCCTCAAATGGCAGGGGAGACCTGATGTCCGCTCAGGTATCATGGCCACAGCTCAGACAGACCAACAGGCACCCACCATGCTACCCCACCAAGGGCCCCCTGACCCCCAGCCTCACTGAGCCCACCCAGGGTGACCCAGCCCAATGGACCCCATTTTCCTGAGCTCTCCCTGTGCCATCTGTTCATCCAAGATGCATTTTTAGATCTGAGGCAAGACAGATTCTGCATTTGTAAGATTGATATTATAGCCCTTGGCTTTTGCAGGGCTACACACTCTGGGAACTGACATTTAATAGACGTTAATGGGATTTAAGTTTTATACATTCCACGCGTGAACATTTATCTTCCAAGTAAAGTTGCATAAAACCTTATGTGGCATTAAGAAAATTTCAAAAGAACCTATTTTCACTGTGTTTCTCTAAATCAAGTTACAGATTCTAAGCAAAGTAGGGAAGGTATTTTTGATCTTTAGAATTTAAACCTGAATATAATGATCATTAATTAGCTACCCGAGAGCCTCTTTCTATAGCTACTCCAAGTATCAGGCCGGAACAGTGCTGAGCAGGAGACTTTCCCCACAACCTACTTTCCCATGGATTTTCATTAAGCCTAAAAAAAGAAAAAGAATGTGTCCCCCAAACTGGTGAAGCAACAGCAAGGTGAGTGCCCTGACACCTACCAACAGCCCCTCCGAGGCCACTGGTGGAGTGGAGGACTGGCCCTCGCGTAGGTGTGGGAAACGCTTTTGGAGCCAAGGCCAAGCTATTTTCATCATCACAAGGAAATCATTCAACGTATAACCAGTTGGCCAAATTAGGTAAATCAGCGTGTCCACGGGTGGTGAGGACGGTGCCGCCACGCCGTGTGCTGCTGCGCCGAGGCCCGAGGGGGGCACTGCTGCGAGCGTCTGGGCCCAGCGCTGCTCTGCAGGTTCCCACCTGTTAGATCGCAAATGGAGCGCACCTGTGACCCCTGAAACCCTGACCTTATGAGCGGCCCCCACGTATGTCGGGCTTTGCAAAGGCCTGAGGCTCTGCCCCTTGTCCGGCTTTGGGGAGCGGCCGGAAAAAAGGGGTGTAGTGTGCGGAGTGGGGAAAGTATTTCTGACCTACGTGAGGAGCCAGCTCCTGGCCGCAAGCCTGGCGAGACCACGAGGCTGACCCCCAACCCCCGCTGGGGCACGACCGGTGCAGGGCTGTCTCAGGGGCTGTGGTGGGGACCCAGGCTCCCAGGCATGCTCGTAGCCTTATCTGTGCCCCCTGCCCGCGGCTCCTGTGCAGAGGCAGCCTCGGGAAGGCGAGGGACCGCGCACCCTTCTCTCCACTCTGACTCGGGGCTTCTCTGCTCTCCCCCACCCCATGCCAGGCCCCCAGACCAGCACATGGTGGGAGCCCCCTGTTCAGGGCCCAGGCAAGGGGGGCCATCCAAGGGGAATCGGAGAGGGCGGCGGCTGGCACTCTCCCTCTGGGTCACTTGGACCATGGCAGAAAGGGTGGGGGGCATCCCTGCCCCGCTCAGGCCCCTGCCTCACACCGCAACCTGCCACCTTGGCCAGTTGGCACCCCTAGAGCGGGACGGCGGCCTGTGAAATGGGAACCTGAGGCCCCCGTGGGTGGTCTGCAGGGTGCAGGGTCCCGGGGTTGCTCGGCTGAGGGTTGGGGAGGGGCTGGCAGCCCGGACACTGCGGCGCCAGGCCCTGCAGCTCGGGAGGCGCCAGCAGCACCCTGAGGCGTCTGGAGGACGCTGTAGAGCGGGTGGCACACGGGGGCTCGGCTCAGGTCTCTTCACCAAGCTGGCCTGCTGGGCCATGTTTCAGGTCGGACAAGGGGCTCCACAGAAGCCCGGGGCGGGGCCAGTCACAGGGGACACTGCACGCCAGGCCGTAGGGGTCAGGGCTGGTCACAGGGGCTGCATGCCAGGCCGTGGGGGTCAGGGGCAGTCACAGGGGACACTGCACGCCAGGCCACAGGGCGAAGGGCCAGTCACAGGGGACACTGCACGCCAGGCCACAGGGGGAAGGGCCAATCACAGTGGACACTGCACGCCAGGCCGTGGGGGTCAGGGCCAGTCACTGGGGACCCTGGGCACCAGGCCGTGGGATGACAGGGCCAGTCACAGAGGCCCACCGTCCTGGGCGCATGCCCTGGGCCCTGGTCTGCAGCGGGCACAGCGGGTGGTGGGCTCGTCTCCTGGACTTGGATTTCGAGGCCCTGGGCTCCTCCTGCTGGTTGTGGAGCCCTGAATCGCCCGGGACAAGCCGCGTCCTAGCGGGCAGAGCTCTGGGCACGGACGAGGCACCCCGGCTGAGACAGCAACACCTGAGCCACAGAAGGGGCGACGGCATCCAAGACGAGCCTGCGTCGGGTCCCGCGGGCCAGGGAGCATGGACCCCCGCAGGACAGGGGCACCACGCGGCCTCTGGGCGAAGGCACAGCTGCTGCCCTCCACCCGCAGCTGCTCTGGACACGGGCAGCAGGCCTGCCCACCTCCCCCGGCCCTCTCGGCTCCCAGAAATAAGCACAAATAACGTTAGCCCTCAGCCGTGTCCTCAGGAGACCCTGCCCAGGTCAGAGCTGAGTGGGGATGGCCTTCTGGAGGGGACACAGGGTTCGGGCCCAAGGCCACCACCTTCAGGAAGCTGGCGTCCCTGTGGGCCCTTCCGCCCTCTTGGGGGAACGCTCCCCAACGTGGGCCTGGGCTGACGGGCTTTGCACGGGCACACCCGTCTTCCCCCAGGGGAAAAACCAGCCCCAAGGGGAACGGGTTTTAGGGTTCTAGGGGCCGATGGAGACGTGGGCCCAGCAGCCTCCTTCCCCTGACCGCGCGGCTGCGCCTAAGGTTCGGTCATCTGCTCAGGAGACGCCCCGTCCCCCAGTAATCAGGGCCCCGGGTGGGAACAAGGCACCCTGGTCAAAACCCGATCTACCCCCACGACACTTTGGTTTCCCATGCGGGTGCCCACCCAAGGGGGACCGCGAGCCCCGAACAGACCCTGGACTCCAAATCATCCTCCCGCGGTGGACTGCTGGGCCATAGGCAGTTCTCTGTTTTGAGACTCTGCGAGCCCACTTGCCACAGTGGCCTCACCGCTGCCCCCAGCCGGCATGGGGGTCTAGGTTCTCAGCCACCCCGAAAACACTCACTCTTTATGGGCCCCCATTAGTATGGGCAGATGGTGTCGTGGTTTTGATTTGCATTTCCTACTAACCAATGCTGTGGAGCATCTTTCCATGTGCTTTTGGCTGTTTGTATATCTTATCTGAAGAAATGCCTACTGAATTCGGCATGGCAGGCAAGAACTCTGCCACTGAGCCACTGTGGCCCCCTTTGTCCATTTTTAAATTGGGTCATTTGTCCTTTTGTTTTGAGTTGTAGGAGTTCGTTATATATTGTGGATATTAGACCCTTTCTCTCTATGGTCTGCAAATACTTCCTCTCCTTCTGTGGATTGCCTTCGCACTCTCTTCAGTGCCCTTGGATAAACAAACGTTTTTAATTTTAATGAAGCCTGATGTATCTGTATTGTGTTGCCTGTGCTTTTGGTGTCAATATAAAAACCCAAATCCACGGTCATGAAGAACTGCCCGTATGTTTTACTCTGAGTATTTATTGTTTCAGTTCCTACATTGAAGTCTTTCATGTTTTCTGTTTCTTCTTGAGTCAGTTTAGGTAATTTGTGTGATTCTAGGAATCTGTGCACTTCCTCTGATTATCTCATTTGTTGGGATACAATTGTTCATAGCATTCTCTTGTAATACATTCTTATTTCTGTAAGATCAGTAGTAACGCCCATCTTCATTTCTGACTTGAGTTATTTGCATAGGTTCCGACTTCCTTCTCCAGCACGTGGATATCCAGTTTTCCAAGCATCATCTGTTGAAGAGACTTCTTTGCTCATTGAATGCCTTGGGCTCCTTGTTGAGAAGCAGTTGGGAAATGTACGGGTTATTTCGGGGCTCTTGACTCCGTTTCCTTGGTGCCAGTACAACCCCATGGCTCTGCAGTAAGTTTTGAAATGGGTACGTGTGAGTCTTCCAACTGCATTCTTCCATTTCAAGACGATTTGGCTATTCTGTGTCCCTTGAAATTCAACATGAATTTGGGGATAGGGTTTACTATTTCTGAAAAAATAATGCATTGAGATTTTGATAGGGATTGCTTTGAATCTGTTTTTCAGTTTGGGTAGAATCTTAACAACATCAAGTGTTCTAAGCCATACAAAGAAGATGTCTTTCCATTTATTTAGGTCTTCTTTTATTTTATTCAGTAATGTCTGTAGTTTTCATTGTATAAATCTTACATCTCCTTGGTTAAGTTTATTCATAAATATTTTATGTTGATACAATTTTAACTAAAATTATTTTCTAAGTATCTTTTTCAGACTGTTCATTGCTAATGTATAGAAATACAATCAATTTGGGGATGTTGATTTTGAATCCTGCAACTTTCCTGAGTTTATTAGTTATAAGAGTTTTTATTGTGGATTCTTTAGGGTTTTCTAGATAAGGGATCATGTCATCTGCAGATGGGGAGAATTTTATCTCTTCCCTTCTAATCTGGATGCGCACATTTATTTTCCTGCCTAATAGTTCGGCTATAACGTCCAGCAGTGTAGTGAACATAAGCAGTGGAAGCAGCCAGCCTTGTCTCGTTCCTGATTGCAGAGGGAAAGCCGCCAGCCTCTCATCTCTGAGCGGGTGTTGGCTCAGGGTTTGCATGTTCAAGAAGTTCCCTTTTAGTTCTAGTTTTCTGAGTGTTTTTATCATGAATGTATATTGGGTTTTATCAAATGCTTTTTCTGCATCAATTGATAGGATCATGTGGTTTTACTTTCTTCTTTCTATTAATTAATTTTCATTCACACTTGGACAAGGTATATAATTCTCTTAACATGCGCGCAATTCAGTTAGTATTGCGTTCAAGATTTTTCATCCATATTTGTAAAGGATATTAGCTTATAGTTTTCTTCTAGTCTTTTTACCAGTATCAGGATAATGCTGGCCTTAAAAAATGAGTTCAGAGGTGTTCTCTTTGACTTTTTTGAGAGTGTAACCCATTCACATTTAAGGTAATTCCTGATAAGGAAGGGTTTACTTCTGCCATATGGCTATGCGTTATCTGTGTACCTTGTATGTTTTTTGTTCCTCAATTACTCTGTTTTTGCATTTTGTTGATTTTCTGTGTTGAGTCTCTTCTTCGTTACTTTTCTGCATATTTTTTAGCTATTTTCTTAGTGGTCACGCTCCCTGCTTCTTCCCTTTCTATTGCTATTGTGTCAGATCTCATCTTTATGTGCTTTGTGTCCGTTAACACAGATTTTAGATGTTATTTTTCACATCTGCCTTTCACATCTGGGGAAAGCAGTTACAAGCCAGGAGTTCCAAACTACAGATTTTATATTTATTTATGTAGTTGCCTTTACCAATGTCATTTCTTCTTACTGTTCCGAGCTGCTGACCAGTGTTGTTTGATTTCAGCCTGCAGGATTTCTTTTAGCATTTCTTGTAGGAAGGTCTTCTGGAAGTGAACGTGTTCAACTTTTGTTTATCTGTAAATGTCTTCATTTCCCCTTCATTTTGGAAAATAATTTTGCCAGATATAGAGATTTTAGGAACTGCACAGAGGAACCCAACTTTTGTTTCAACTGAAATCAGCTCCATGTAACTACAGCCTGAAAATACTGCAGGAAAGGAAATCACAGGACTCAGACACTTTCTCCAGGGCTGCCCTCAGTACAGTAGCTGGGAAAAGACAATTTGCAAGTTATTGACTGTGAGCACAGAGAGACATAAATTTCAGGTAGAGAGGAAATAAAAGAAATGAGCACAAAAGCTACATGAAAGGAAGAATTTTTTCTTTATATTTTATTGCATTATTTTATTTCTTTACCTGGAAATAATGGAAATTGACTTAAAATACTTTTTCTCTTTCCAGAAAATTCTGAAAGATTACGTTTTTGATTGGTAGAAGGAAAATGGGAATAACTTATAAAATCACCATGAAAGATTTATCAGGTATAAAAGCTACAAAGTAGGCTTTTCCTGAAGAGGTTGAAATTTAAGATCTTTGAATAAAACTGTTCTCTAAGATGCTCTCTGAGATTAATGGAGAAAGTGGTTATTTTTTCGACAACAAATTGAGGGTGTCCGTTAACATGAAAATTCAAAGAGGAAGATACTAGATAATAAATAAGAGTGATAGTATAAATTATGAACCTCGCAGGAACTTGTGCCACATACTTTCTGGTTCCGTATGGCGTTGCTAGATGAGGGCAGATTTCCTCGAAGCTTTGGCCTCTGTGAGCTGCTCCCCGCCCCCCTCCGCCACGACCCTCTCTCGGAGCCGCCGCCTCTTCCCCCTCGGTGGAGCCCCTTCCTTCGGTGGTTGCTAAATAACTTTCTCTGCAGTTCTTCAAACACACTTCTTCCCCAAGCGACTCAGGCTCCCTAGTAATGACTTGAAAGCCGCCAGTGCAGCTCAGTCCCCAAACTCTGTCATCCAGAGTTCTAGGTCACCCGAGGGACAAACGTTCCTGGACGTCTCACTGTCAGTGTCATTCCATGGGCCAGAGCACAGTCGCTCTCCTCCCGAGCCAGGACCCACGAGTCCCTGCGGCCTCTAGCCCTACGCGCACCTGCACCCGCTCCCCGATGCGCCCTCTCCCCTGCGCGCACCCGCACTGGTTCCCCGACGTGCCCTCCCCCCTGCGCGCACCCGCACCTACTCCCCCACGCGCCCTCCCCCTGCGCGCACCCGCACCTACTCCCCCACGCGCCCTCCCCCTGCGCGCACCCGCACCCGCTCCCCCACCCGACCCCCAGCCCTGCGCGAACCACACACGCACCCACTCGCTCAGTGCCTGGGGCTCCGCGTGGATGGGCAGCACTACCCCCAGCGCTGGTCTTGCCACCAAACGTGTCAGTCCCACCAGCATACCCCGGGCCTGGCGGCCTGAGGCAGGTAGACTGATGGTGTGGAAAGAACCAGCTGGAAAACACCCCCTGGTGTGAAGACTCCTGCACTGCAGGGCTGTCCAGGCAGACAGATGCCGCAGGACTGTCCCTCTCAGCTGCGGGGCCAGGCTGACCACCACACTGAGGTGTGTGTGGGGAAAGAGAACGGATGAGGCTGGGGTCACAAACTATGGCAGCGCTGTGATTCTGTTCTGGAGGCAAAAGTCAGCAACAGAATTTGGAAATGATGTTGGCTCACGGGACACACACGGACATGCAAACTCACCAGTTCAACAGATCGATCGCCTGTTGGCTGCTGTCAGCTGTGCCACCTAGAGTGGCAGGAAAGGAGAATGTTGGGCAGCCCTGAAGCTGGCAAACTTGGGTGCCAGTGGGTCTGGGTGAGAGAGCGCAGACTTAGGGCTGCTGCCAGAGATGGAAGTCATGCTGAAAGAGGGAGGGACGAGGGTGAGGGTGACAGAGAATCTTAAGTGACCGTGTGGACACGTCCCCACTCACTGGGCCCGCTCAGGGTGGGCTGACGGAGAGAGTCACTGAGCTTGCCCCAGCAGCAACCACTGGGAATCTGGAACAGTAAATGTCCTTTGAGAAACAACTAGCTTGCTGCTGGACGTTAACAGAAACTGCCCCCTACTGCTGAAGGATGCCTGAAATGCTTTCAGGTTTGGGTCATACTGGGAAAGGCAGCGCCTGAGAAAGTCCCATGACAAGGCCAAAGCGGTGTGTCCAGGACGAAGCGCTGTGGAGCGCGAGAAGCAGGTGGACCCTGTCCCCCCCTCCTCCAGCCCTAGTGACAAAGACTCTCTCGGCGTGGGGACATGTGTCCTGTGCGGAGGCCGGCACTCTGGGGTCGGCCATATCTGCAACACTGTGAACTCAGGGGTGGTGGCTGCTGGCCTGGCCATGTGGGCAGGGAGACGGGTAAGGGGGCTGGGCCGTGAGTGGGACACGCCTGCTGGGTGGCCTCATGGGGCCTGCGACACGCCAGCTTGGGCACAGGCCGCAGTCAGGGGGCCGGGTCGGAGAGGGGTGGCTGCACCCCTGGGCACAAAATGCCAACAGGAGCTGGCCTGACCATCCAGCTCTCCTGCGAGCAGTGCTTTCATGGTACAGCATCTCCCATCCTTTCACTTTTAACCTGTTCGTGTCTCTATAGATAAGGTGATAAAAGCAGCGAGATTGGTTCTGGCTTTTTTATCCACTCTGACAATCATCACCTTCGAATTAGTGCTATTGAACCACTTACATTTAAGGTAATGGTCAGTATGATTGGCTTTGAGTCTACCCCCTTACTAATCTATTCTCTTTTTTTTCCTTCTAATCCTGCTTTCTTTTCAGAATTTTTATAGTATTTTTACGATTTTACTTTATCTTCTGTTAGGTGCCATGGAGTGTTAGCTGTGCGTCAGTCTTTATTTTTATTTTTTAGTGTTTTCTCTGTGGTTTATAATATACATCTTTAACTTATCACAGTGCACATTCAAATCACATTACACATTTCTTACATAGCATCAGAACCGTGTGACAACGCACTCCGTTTCCCCAGCCTGTTCTTTGTTGCTGTCATGCATGTCACTTCTACACGTTATTACAGGTCCCTGGTACATGGTTATCACAGCTGTCTTAAACAATTATTGTTAAAAGGTTTAAGGTGAGGAAAATACCTTTGATACTTACGCACATGTTTACTCCTTCCTTCCTGTCCCTGCAGTTCTCCAGCTGAGACCTGGAGCTGAAGAGAGTGCCGCCAGCAGCGTCCCTGAAAGCAGAGGTGGTTGGAGCTGCTTCGTGCTGCCGGGTCTCAGGTCTCAGGGCCCAGGACACAGCGCGTGGCAGGTGCTCAGCGAAGGGTCGGGCGGGTGAAGGTGTGATGGACAGCGGTAGGTGTTCCTGCAAAGGTCAGAAAAATGGGCTTGGCGGAAAACCACTGGAAATACCTACAAGGCTGGATCCGTATAAAGTCTGTATAAAAGAATTTGCACAATTTCTGCAAATTCCTCCTGTAGAAACTGTTTTCATTCAAGCATATGGGTCACGGGCAGTGCCGTTCTCTGGACACACGCGCAGGGGACTGGGCACGTCCTTGGAAGTGTTCAGCGCCTCTGTGGGATCACTGGGCCGTCCCTCTGGCTATTTCATTTTGAAACATTCAGGACCTTTTGTGTTTACAGATTCACAGCAAAGTGATGAAACAGCCTCAGAGGACTTCGCAGTGAAGGCTGCTCTCTGCACCCGCTGCTCCGCCCCCTTGGAGCTGACCTCTGCCAAGTCCGGTGTCCAGCGCCTGGGCCTGTCGCAGGTGGTCGGGCCGGCGTGGATAGCTGCGTGGGCCCTCGCGCGCGCCTTCGGGTTTTCGCGTGAACTTGGGCGACGACCCAAGCGGAAGCAGCGGGTGACTTGGACGTGAGCCCCTAAGAGGCTCTAGGAGGGAGGGAAGGTCTGACCCGCAGGGTGCCAGCACCTCCGTGGACATGGTACGTAGGGCTCGTCCTTTGTGCGCCCCGTCACCGGGAGCTGGAGGAGCGCCCTCATCCCTTCACAGAGGCCCAGACTGTCCCACGGCGCGAGCGGCCGGAGAGGTTCAGCCTCCCCACGCTGAGAGTCTAACCGCCGCCGTGGGTCCCTCTCCCCGTGCTGGGCCAGCATACTAGCGGGTCTTGGATCCAAAAGCATTAAAGCACCTGAAGTGAAATGCACTTTAGAGACGCTCCAAGGCACCTGTGCAGGAAATCAAATTGCCTGTACAGCGCGGCTCTTCCTTCATGGTTTAATTAAAGGGAAGAGGCAGAGATGCAGAAAGAAAGCCAGTGACCGAGGTCAAAGTCCCAAGAAACATCAGAACAGTCCCCTTAGTGAAAGGAAAAGTAAGGACCTGGACGCCCCGGGCTGCAGCAGAGAGATGCCCACCCGGGACGAGGGCCTCCCCCTGCACCGAAGCAGCCAGGGCTGGACGCAGCTGGCAGTGGGGCCCACTCAACCGGCACGTGGCAACCAGCACGTGGCAACTGGCCCGTGCTGTTTCCTCCCAGCATCCCCGCTCCATATTTCAGAGTTCTTTTTACATTATGCATTATGAAGATCTTTGCTCGGCATTGTGCTGTCACACTCGAGGTCACTGCTGGGAAAATAATGGGCACGCTGTAAATTTTAGCATAACCAGACTCTCAAAGTAAAGGTTGTGCTGTGAAGATGAGGAAAATGTTTCATTTATGAATTGAATATCTTGTGAATTTTTAAAAGTACATGAAAATAAATATCCTATAAAAATGAAAAAGCAGATCCTGCTGGTATAGTAAGTTATATATCCATTATAATATCTTCTTTAATATTTCAGGGAAAAACTATTGTTCTAGGAGGTAATAATGAGAATTAAATATGAAATCATTGTGCTGTTGCAAAAACATTTACAATAGAAATGAGTTTTTGAGATATATAGGGAAGAGAAATTGGGCTTATTTCAAATTCTTCAAAGCAGAGCATATCATAAATTAATTTTATAGAAGATAAATTCTGCAGTTATATTTTATTTATCTATTCTGTTACCCACTTGTCTTGATTTTGATTTTGAGTTTTAAGTTGCAACATGGTCATTACACTGAAGAGATTAAAGGAAGTACTGCTTAAACATTTAAAGATTTTCACACTCAAATTTACCAAAATGAATTTTGTTTTATCATAATTCATACACCTACTACAATTTTTGGTTCTGTACATAAATCCATTTGACTGAGTTGTGTATTAACATTTAATGTTTGCAGACCCAGTAATTAGGTAAGCAATTCCTTTCTTAAAAATATGTCTTGTAAATTTTAGTTTTCAATCTTCAAAATTATAAACTAGATGATAGAATAATTTTTAAGGCAAAATGGTGATTTTACAAATTGAGATTCATATAGACATGTGCCTTTTCTGGTTATACTGCATTTTCATCCATATGTAAGAATTTTTCTTTTTCTCTAATAGAATTGTTTTTAGATGATTATCATGAAGAATAATGTTTGCAGATATTTGACAGGACTTTTAGCACATTCACTTGTTTAAAAAGAAAATTTACTTCACTTATTTTAAGAGAAATATATACTTATGTTGAAAATTTAGAAAATATCACTCAGTGATAATACCATGCTCTTCCTGCAACTGCTGTCAACATTCCGTCATGTTTCTTTCCATTTTTATGGATAAAAATATGAAAGTACAAATCTTTCACAAGTGTCAATAGGTCCACAATGAACATCTTTGCACAATCTTCTTCGTCCATTTTTTGGATTATTTTCTTAGGTTAAATTCCCAGAAAAGGAAATTCAGTGTTAAAGTGGCTGATACATACATATTGCTAAAATCACTTTTCTTGAAGATTCTACCAATTTCCTCTCCAACAGAGATATGTATCAAGTTCCAAGCAATATAAAGATTTTTTTCTATTTTTATAATTGGAATTAGCGTATCAATACTGTTTACATTTTCATCTCTGAGTACTAAAGAAGTTACATTTTTTTCAAATGTTCAACAACAGTTTGCATTTTTCTTGGTAAACTCTTTTTCCCAGTCTCACTCCACTGGCCCATGAGGCCTGATAATTTCCTTTGTGGTTTGCATTTATGATATGGTCGCTCAGTTTATCTTTTAATTTTGCATGTGATTTTTTTGAAACAGAAAATTTAGCACCACATGTAGTCAATCTTTTGTTCTCCTCCTTTGCTTTAAGATTAGAAGTCACTTCCTAATTGAGTGTTAGCTAACAATGTCTTCTAAATTTTATATTTTTTATATTTACATTTTATATTTGTCTTTATGTCTTATTTTTAGTATATTCTTAAGTGGGAATCTGAATTACAAAAAGAGTTCCTCACCAATTTCTTAGCCCGCCTGCTGAATTCTCCTTCCTTCTCCACAAATTTTTGATGCCAAGTTTTTCAAAATTTCTGATTGTTTCTACATTCTCTATTCTGTTCCATTCATCAGTTTATTTCTTCTTATGCCATTAACACACTAACTTAATTTTTGTAATCTTTTAAGAAGGCCTTTTTTTTTTGCCCTCTCTTTTTCCAAAAAAATTACTTACCACAGCCTGTCTATTCTTTCAAATGCATTTTAGAAAACTTTTGTTAAGTTCCTTTGAAAACAATAAGATTTTTAAATAGGATTGCTTTAAACCAGTCTTCTGATTCATGAATGCAGTTTGTCTACCCCACTTTTCCTTTTAGTCATTTTCAGTAATTTTTATATTTTACTTCATAAAACCTCCTCCAAAATGTCTCACAACTTCTCTCTTGTCAGCAAAACTGACTTCCCCGCAAACATTTTATCCTACACAAATTTATCTTACTCTTTTTATCTCGAACTCACCATCCCCTTGTCTCTTTCCGGCATTCGCTGAGTGCAGAGGAGTTGGGCTTGTGCTCGGCTGCTGTTTGGTGACATGGAGTCACCCCGTGAAGCCTCAACCTGGACATTTTCACGCCTCCAGAATTGCAAACTTGTCAGTTAATACATTCCCGTGGCAAAAACCAACCCAATTATGGTGCCCGGACTTTCGTCAGCATTAGCAAACCGGGCAGTGGGACCTCCCTGCTCCCTGTGGAAGGAAAAACGACGCGATGACACTCCTTATCCACCCGAGTCTGCCAGCCAATCCCTGCGCCCTCGGCCCTGCCCTCCAGCAGCCCCTCTCCTCCACCCGCCCCCCCCACGTAGTCCCTCTCCCCCGCCCGCCCCCCACCGGCAGCCCCTCTCCTCCACCCGCCCCCCCGCAGTCCCTCTCCTCCACCTGCACCCCCCCCGCAGCCCCTCTCCTCCTCCCGCCCCCCCCCACAAGCCCTCTCCTCCACCCGCCCCCCCCCGCAGTCCCTCTCCTCCACCTGCACCCCCCCCCGCAGCCCCTCTCCCCCGCCTGCCCCTCAGCAGCCCCTCTCCTCCACCCGACCCCCCCGCAGCCCCTCTCCTCCACCCGCCCCCCCGCAGTCCCTCTCCTCCACCTGCACCCCCCCGCAGCCCCTCTCCTCCTCCCGCCCCCCCCACCCCGTAGTCCCTCTCCCCCGCCCGCCCCCCCCGCAGCCCCTCTCCCCCCGCCACCCCCGCAGCCCCTCTCCTCCACCTGCCCCTCAGCAGCCCTTCTCCTCCACCCACCCACCCCCGCAGCCCCTCTCCTCCACCTGCCCCTCAGCAGCCCTTCTCCTCCACCCACCCACCCCCGCAGCCCCTCTCCTCCACCTGCCACCCCCCCCACCCTGCAGCTCCTCTCCTCCACCTGCCCCCCCCGCAGCCCCTCTCCTCCGCCCGCCCCCCCGCAGCCCCTCTCCTCCACCCGCCCCCCGCAGTCCCTCTCCTCCACCTGCACCCCCCTCGCAGCCCCTCTCCTCCACCCGCACCCCCCCGCAGCCCCTCTCCTCCACCTGCCCCTCAGCAGCCCCTCTCCTCCACCCCCCCGCAGCCCCTCTCCTCCACCTGCCCCTCAGCAGCCCCCTCCTCCACCCACCCCCCCCCCCGCAGCCCCTCTCCTCCACCTGACCCCCATCGGCAGCCCCTCTCCTCCACCCGCCCCCCCCACAGCCCCTCTCCTCCACCCGCCCCCCCCGCAGCCCCTCTCCTTCACCTGCCCCTCAGCAGCCCCTCTCCTCCACCCGCTCCCCCCGCAGCCCCTCTCCTCCACCTGCACCCCCCCGCAGCCCCTTTCCTCCACCTGCTCCCCCCGCAGCCCCTCTCCCCGGCCTGCCTCTCAGCAGCCCCTCTCCTCCACCCGCCCCCCCGTAGTCCCTCTCCTCCACCTGCACCCCCCCGCAGCCCCTCTCCTCCACCCGCCCCCCCCGCAGCCCCTCTCCTCCACCTGCCCCCCCCCCGCAGCCCCTCTCCTCCACCTGCTCTGGCTGAGCTCCTGCACCTACCGCACCACGTGACCTCTCCTAGTGGTTTCCCTGCACACCGGCTCCCTTGATCTTCTTAAACCGTCGCCTGGACCCCCAAGCCCTTCTCATTGCTTTTTCCTGTGGTTATTTACAGAAAATTCATCAATGCACCCACACCCATAGCCCCCCCCCCCCCAGCGGCCCCCGGGACTCCCCATCCTGGCCAGACCCCGGGGCCAGTCACTGCCTCTGGGCAGCCCTCATTGCGGCGCCTGCTCTGGGACCTTCCTCTCCTCCGTGTCTGCACGAGGGCGCCTTCTGGAGAGACCGCCCGCTTCTGAGCCTCGGGAGGGGGCGGAGGACCGAGCGCCCGGGCTTCCCACCTCTACCCGGGCTGCAGCACGCAGCCCTCCCGGGCCCACACCTCGGTCCTCAGCCGCTGGGGACCCGAGGACGCGGGCAGGCAGCGCCCCAGCTCCAGGGACGGCCAGGAAGTCCGGCTGCAGGCAGGAGGGGAGCCACGCTCTTCGGGCTGCTCGCGCTCCTGGGACGTCGGACGCTGCTAAGCATTGGTGGGGGCGCTTGCACACCTTCCCCTGCGGCGGGCTCTTTACCTCGCCGGACCCGCAGCGCTGGCCTCAGGGCCTCGAGACCTGGAACCTCAGCGCGTTGGCAGCGCCGAGCCTGTGTCCACGAGTCCCGCGGCAGCTGGCCCCGCGGCATGACCTGCGGCACTGACTGCTGAGGCCTCACCGCCGGCCGCTGGGACCCGCCCACGGTGGGAGCGCAGCGGCACCTCCTGCACTCAGGTTCCGGGGTTTGCGGGATGGCAGCTCGGCCTCCTGGCTTCCCCGACACCCGGGAGGCGATGCCGCTTGGCGACGTCCTCTCGCTTCTCTCCTGCCAGCCCCCCGGCCTTCCTTCCACGAGGCCCACGAAGCCTCACCTGGACAAAAGGTAACAGTTTCAAAGGCCCCTCCCCACGGGTCCACCTCGACGACGCGGCGGCGGGCGCCACTCACTCTGCAGGGCCGCACACCCCCTGCCGCAACGCAGGTGCCTTCTCTCTCGAACCTACATCTTGAGCCACCATTTTGCGCTGTTGCATTAGATCCTATTCTGATATATCCTTTCAGTGCCTTTCGATGTGGGTGACGGGAGAGCAGTGGCTGATGCTAACTGCTCTTACAGGTAATGGAGCTGCGAACTGCTGGGAAGCAAAGGTGCGGGAATCCCGGCAGGGGCACCGAGCAGGGAGACCCTCATGCCTCCAAATACGCTGCTCTGTTTGGCAGAGGGGAGCACTTGTTAATCATGAAATACTCATAAATCTGCCTAGACTTACGGGCCTAAGTGCCAAGGATAATGGAATGAAAAACAATTTAAATCACGTTATGTGGCAGGCAACTGGATAATGTATTTGGTCCTGTCTCAGTGCTTTTCATTACTTCAAGGCCACAGATGTGGTCTTTCACCTGCAAATAACAGAGGGAAACACACCGGGGCTCCAGCAGACTTTATGATTCCTTGTTCCCCGGCAGTTAACAGAGCCCTCGCTTAGAGAGGGGTTTTTCTTTTGCAATGATGGCAATTTATTGTTCTTTCTTGAGGGCTTTGCTTTGAAAGTGTAGAATCTGCTAAAAATGTGGTTATTTTAGAATCTTGTCAGAAATTCTAAGGCAATCTCCCTTAAGGGAATCCAAATCATATCTTAAAAAGAAAAAAATTAGTAGTAGTTATGAATTATCTTATTTTCAAGAATATGACATCATTTTGCTTCTTTGAGACACTATTAAAATCTATGAAAGCAAAACCCCAACTTCTGCTTTGGTCACTGTGTTGTACTTTTATAATATTTTACCATATAATATATTACCCTGGAGGGCCCCAGCCCCCGTGAGAGAGGGGCTCCCACTCACAGGGAAACCCAGTGCAGCCTCGGCACAAGGGACCTACGGCCTTGAGTGGAGCTGCCTCAACCTGGCAGCTGCAAAACAACTCCCGCATGTGAGTGGCGACTCCTGACTTCCCGTGGTCAGAAGCTCCTGCAGCCAAGAATCCAGGACCTTTCCGGCAGGAAGGACCCGAACACGACCCAGTCCGTCCTCCGAGTCCCCACAGGCAGGGTCACGGGGCGGGGGAGGTAGACTGACCGCATGGCGACTTCCTGGGGCCAAGATGAGTGTCCCGACTCCAACCGAGGGCAGTGCAGAGACATTACGTATGTGCCATCACCAGCAGTATCGCAGACTGAATGTTCAAAAGAAAGAATTGCTGTAAATAAATTTTTAAAAGTATTTTAAACACCTGCTGAGCTGGCAGAAAAGTGTAAATAGTAAGAAAGTCTGAGTTTAGAGGAGCGTGCATGCTGGGGCACCGATTGTCCAGTGGAATCTGCCAATCCTGGGCCAAAGGTCCAGGCTGGAAGGTCTGTCTACAAAGCCAGGAGCCTGACCAGGTGGGGACGTGGACAGCTAACCCCAATGGCAGCTGGAACCTACAAAAGATGGTAACCTCAGTAATAGGACAAAACAGAAAAATGTCACCACACAAAGGGTGAGAGTTATTAAATCTATCCAACTCACTCTGCTGGAGAACTCACACATCTCCTCGGAAGGGTTCGCCTGAGAACTCACACTCAGCGGGGGCTGCAGCAGAAAAGCAACTTCTCATGTGGGGAACCTGCCTGAACATTTAGGTCCAGGGAATCGTGTGTTGACAGCATCCCAAAGGATTGGGCAGGCGCAACCCACATCCTCCTGGAACTTAGCCTTGTACTGTTCTTGTAATTGAAGTTCTGAGGAATGGCACAAAGGAGGGAATGAGCCTTCCTGAGTGAGACACAGCAAGGGAGAAAATCCTTGCACCATCTCTGTCTGGTGGTCCTGATAATTACAAATGCTTAAAATAAAGAGAGTAAACCAGGACTAACTAAGCCAATACAAAAAAAAAAGACAGGACTTCCGGAGAAGATGGCAGCTTAGTAAGGTGCGCGCATCTTAGTTCCTCCTCCAGAACAACTACTAGATAACTAGAAACAGTACAGAACAGCTCCTGGAGCTGCAACAGAGACCAGACACACAGTGTACCCCAGTCTGGACCGGCTGGACCGGCTAGGAGACTCCACTGCGGTGAGGTCCCTGAGTGGCACATGCTTACCCAGGCCGCGACGGCTGGTGGCCGGACCCCCTCCCTCCCTCCTTCCTGGGCTGGCTGGGAACTTCGGATCAGCAGTTCCCCAAGCCGCGGTGCCCCTCCCACACACGCGGCTTCCCGGGCCGGCTGGGAGCCTCGGATTGGCGGTTCCCCAAGCTGCAGAGCCCCTCCCACACATGCGGCTTCCCGGGCCAGCTGGGAGCCTCCGATCAGCGGTTCCCCAAGCTGCGGCGGACGGCGACCAGAGCCCCTCCCACACGTGTGGCTTCCCGGGCCGGCTGGGAGCATCGGATCAGCGGTTTCCCAAGCTGCGGCGGCCGGCGCCCCTCCCCCACCGGCGACTTCCTGGAGGGAAAGGAAAGAGTCTCCAACAGTAGTAGAGACTGAGCCCAACCTAACACCAATAGTGGCATTAAGGAACAACTTCTGACTACTAAAAATAGGCCCTCAGCTCAGGCGAAACTGATCAAGGTGGAAGTCGCCGATTGGGCTAACTGAAAAAGAGGAAAGGGGGTGAAACAGAGCCTTCTGCGGCTATTTCTATGGAGGCTTGGTTGCCTCTGGGCTCAGCGTTGGGATTACACAGGTTGCAACTGCCCGAATGCAGAAACAGGCTGCTTTCAGGGCTCTCTACCACCTGAACCTTCCCCAGGGGAGGGGTGAAATGCAACTCAGGTGGAATCCCTCTCTCAAGGAATTCAGATCCCAGGACTTCACAATTTGAAGCCATTAAAACCAACCTACAACCTTTCCCCTGTCTCCACCACACACCCAGCAGCGAGAGCCTTCCAAAGTTAAAGGAACCACAACATCTTTTGCTGGTGGGACCCACAGACAGACAAGCACCACATACTGGGCAGGATAGGAAAAACAGAGCCCAGAGACTTCACAGGAAAGTCTTTCAACTTGCTGGGTCCCACACTCAGGGAAATCTGATTAAATGCCCAGACACCAGCAAAAAATAACAAATCACACCAGGAAAATTGAAGATATAGCCCAGTCAAAGGAACAAACCAATAGCTCAAATGAGATACAGGAGCTGAGACAACTAATTATGAATATACAAACAGAAATGGAAAACCTCTTCAAAAACCAAATCAATAAATTGAGGGAGGACATGAAGACATGGGCTGAACAAAAAGAAGAAATAGAAAGTCTGAAATAACAAATCACAGAACTTATGGGAATGAAAGATACAGTAGAAGAGATGAAAAAAACAATGGAAACCTACAATGGTAGATTTCAAGAGACAGAGGTTAGAATTAGTGAACTGGAGGATGGAACATCTGAAATCCAAAAAGAAACAGAAACTATAGGGAAAAGAATAGAAAAATTTGAGCAGGGGCTCAGGGAATTGAATGATAATATGAAGCACACAAATATACGTGTTGTGGGTGTCCCGGAAGTAGAAGAGAAGGAAAAAAGAAGGAGAAAAACTAATGGAAGAAATTATCACTGAAAATTTCCCAACTCTTATGAAAGACCTAAAATTACAGATCCAAGAAGTGCAGCGCACCCCAAAGAGAATAGATCCAAATAGGCGTTCTCCAAGACACTTACTAGTTAGAATGTCAGAGGTCAAAGAGAAAGAGAGGATCTTGAAAGCAGCAAGAGAAAAACAATCCATCACATACAAGGGAAACCCATAAGACTATGTGTTGATTTCTCAGCAGAAACCATGGAAGCAAGAAGACAGAGGGAAATTTATTGCCCTAAATGCCTATATCAGAAAAGAAGAAAGGGCAAAAATTCGGGAATTAACTGTCCACTTGGAAGAACTGGAGAAAGAACAGCAAACTAACCCCAAAGCAAGCAAAAGGAAAGAAATAACAAAGATTAGAGCAGAAATAAATGAAATTGAGAACATGAAAACAATAGAGAAAATCAGTAAGACCAGAAGTTGGTTCTATGAGAAAATCAACAAGATTGATGGGCCCTTAGCAAGACTGACAAAAAGAAGAAGAGAGAGGATGCAAATAAATAAGATCAGAAATGGAAGAGGAGACATAACCACTGACCTCACAGAAATAAAGGAGGTAATAACAGGATACTCTGAACAACTTTATGCTAATAAATACAACAATGTAGATGAAATGGACAAGTTCCTAGAAAAGCATGAACAACCAACTTTGACTCAAGAAGAAATAGATGACCTCAACAAACCAATCACAAGTAAAGAAATTGAATCAGTCATTCAAAAGCTTCCCCAAAAGAAAAGTCCAGGACCAGACGGCTTCACATGTGAATTCTACCAAACATTTCAGCAAGAATTAGTACCAACCCTGCTCAAACTCTTCAAAAAAATTGAAGTGGAGGGAAAGCTACCTAATTCATTCTATGAAGCCAACATCACCCTCATACCAAAACCAGGCAAAGATATTACAAAAAAAGAAAACTACAGTCCAATCTCTCTAATGAATATAGATGCAAAAATCCTCAACAAAATTCTAGCAAATCGAATCCAGCAACACATTAAAAGAATTATACATCATGACCAAGTAGGATTCATCCCAGGTATGCAAGGATGGTTCAACATAAGAAAATCAATTAATGTAATACACCATATCAACAAATCAAAGCAGAAAAATCACATGATCATCTCAATTGATGCAGAGAAGGCATTTGACAAGATTCAACATCCTTTCCTGTTGAAAACACTTCAAAGGATAGGAATACAAGGGAATTCCTTAAAATGATAGAGGGAATATATGAAAAACCCACAGCTAATATCATCCTCAATGGGGAAAAATTGAAAACTTTCCCCCTAAGATCAGGAACAAGACAAGGATGTCCACTATCACCACTATTATTCAACATCGTGTTGGAGGTTCTAGCCAGAGCAATTAGACAAGAAAAAGAAATACAAGGCATCAAAATTGGAAAGGAAGAAGTAAAACTATCACTGTTTGCAGACGATATGATACTATACGTCGAAAACCCGGAAAAATCCACAACAAAACTACTAGAGCTAATAAATGAGTACAGCAAAGTAGCAGGTTACAAGATCAACATTCAAAAATCTGTAGTGTTTCTATACACTAGCAATGAACAAACTGAGGGGGAAATCAAGAAACGAATTCCATTTACAATTGCAACTAAAAGAATAAAATACTTAGCAATAAATTTAACTAAAGAGACAAAAGACCTATACAAAGAAAACAGCAAGAAACTGTTAAAAGAAATCACAGAAAACCTAAATAGATGGAAGGGCATACCGTGTTCATGGATTGGAAGACTAAATATAGTTAAGATGTCAATTCTACCTAAATTGATTTACAGATTCAATACAATACCAATCAAAATCCCAACAACTTATTTTTCAGAAATAGAAAAACCAATAAGCAAATTTATCTGGAAGGGCAGGGTGCCCCGAATTGCTAAAAGTATCTTGAGGAAAAAAAACGAAGTTGGAGGTCTCACGCTGCCTGACTTTAAGGCATATTATGAAGCCACAGTGGTCAAAACAGCATGGTATTGGCATAAAGATAGATATATCCACCAATGGAATCGAATAGAGTGCTCAGATATAGACCCTCTCATCTATGGACATTTGATCTTTGATAAGGCAGTCAAGCCAACTCACCTGGGACAGAACAGTCTCTTCAATAAATGGTGCCTAGAGAACTGGATATCCATATGCAAAAGAATGAAAGAAGACCCGTACCTCACACCCTATACAAAAGTTAACTCAAAATGGATCAAAGATCTAAACATTAGGTCTAAGACCATAAAACAGTTAGAGGAAAATGTAGGGAGATATCTTATGAATCTTACAATTGGAGGCGGTTTTATGGACCTTACACCTAAAGCAAGAGCACTGAAGAAAGAAAGAAATAAATGGGAGCTCCTCAAAATTAAACACTTTTGTACATCAAAGAACTTCGTCAAGAAAGTAGAAAGACAGCATACACAATGGGAGACAATATTTGGAAATGACATATCAGATAAAGGTCTAGTATCCAGAATTTATAAAGAGATTATTCAACTCAACAACAAAAAGACAGCCAACCCAATTACAAAATGGGAAAAAGACTTGAACAGACACTTCTCAGAAGAGGAAATACAAATGGCCAAAAGGCACATGAAGAGATGCTCAATGTCCCTGGCCATTAGAGAAATGCAAATCAAAACCACAATGAGATATCATCTCACACCCACCAGAATGGCCATTATCAACAAAACAAAAAATGACAAGTGCTGGAGAGGATGTGGAGAAAGAGGCACACTTATCCACTATTGGTGGGAATGTCAAATGGTGCAACCACTATGGAAGGCAGTTTGGCGGTTCCTCAAAAAGCTGAATATAGAATTGCCATACAACCCAGCAATACCATTGCTAGGTATCTACTCAAAGGACTTAAGGGCAAAGACACAAACGGACATTTGCACACCAATGTTTATAGCAGCATTATTTACAATTGCAAAGAGATGGAAACAGCCAAAATGTCTTTCAACCGACGAGTGGTTAAACAAACTGTGGTATATACATACGATGGAATATTATGCAGCTCTAAGACAGAATAAAATTATGAAGCATGTAATAACATGGATGGACCTAGAGAACATTATGCTGAGTGAGTCTAGCCAATAACTAAAGGACAAATACTGTATGGTCCCACTGATGTGAACCAACATTAGAGAATAAACTTGGAATATGTCATTGGTAACAGAGACCATCAGGAGTTAGAAATAGGGTAAGATAATGGGTAATTGGAGCTGAAGGGATACAGACTGTGCAACAGGACTAGATACAAAAACTCAAAAATGGACAGCACAATACTACCTAATTGTAAAGTAATCATGTTAAAACACTGAATGAAGCTGCATCTGAACTATAGTGTTTTTTTTTTGTTTTTTAATATATTTTTTGTATTTTTTATTTTTATTTTTTCTCTATATTATCATTTTATTTCTTTTTCTGTTGTCTCACTATTTCTTTTTCTAAATCTATGCAAATGTACTAAGAAATGATGATCATACATTTATGTGATGATATTAAGAATCATCACATATGTAGAATGGAATGATTTCTAAATGTTGTGTTAGTTAATTTTTTTTAATTAATAAAAAAAAGACAGAAACAGGAATTTATGAATGAAAAATATAATGCTTGAAGTTAAAATTCAATGAATGCAATGAACAATGGAAAAAAGAAAACTTTCCCATTTGCAATAACATCAAAAGACTAAAATATCTAAGTATAATTTAATAAAATAAGTGGAAAACATACTCTGTAAACTATAAAACATTGCTTAAAGAAAGGAAAGAAAGAAGTGGAAAGACACTGTTTAAGGATCAGAACACTTAATTTTGTTAAGATGATTACCTTTCTCAAATTGATCTTTGAATTCAACACAATCCAAACCAAAATTCCTGCTGATTTGTTTGCAGAAATTCACAATGTGAGTCAAAAATTCATACATAAATTCAAGGAACCCAGAATTGAAAAAAAATCTTGAAAAAGAACAAAACAGAAGATCTCGTACTTCCTGTCATGGTCGGGTTCATGTGTTAGCTTGGCCAGGGGGTGGTGCCCGGTCATCTGGTTGGGCAAGCGCTGGCCTGCCTGTTGCTGTGAGGACATGTTGTGGACTTAAGTCATGATTATGTTGGCTGCATCCACAGCACAGCTGATTGCATTTGCAGTCAACCAAGGGGAGTGTCTTCTGCAATGAGTGATGGTCAATCTAATCACTGGAAGGCTTTTGAGGAGGATTCAGAAGGGACAAGGTCTCTTCTTGCTTCGGCCAGACTCCCTGAAGGTTTGTTGAGGACCTTCACTGGAGCCAGCTCGTGGCCTGCCCTGCAGGCCTTGGACTCTTACATCCCCACGGCTGCTTGCAACACCTTTATAAATTTTGTATTTACAGTTATCTCCTGCTGATTCTGTTTCTCTTGAGAACCCTCACTAATACACTTCCCAATTTCGAAAATTGCTGCAAAGCAGCATTAATGGAGACAGTATGGCATGTTATGGGACAGATACACAGACCAAGGGGATAAAATCAGGAGCTCAGAAATAAAGCCACATGCCCGTGGCCAACTGCTCTATGACAAGGCTGGCAAGACTATTTGAGGAGGAAAGAATACTCTTTTTTAATAAATGGTGCTAGGACAGCTGGCTATCCACATGCAAAAGAGGCTGAAGTTGAAACCCCACCTCACACCATGTACAAAAATCAACACAAAATGACCAAAGGCCTTGATGTCAGAGCTAAAACTATAGACTCTCAGGTGAAAACACAGTCATAACATCTTCATGACCTTGGTTTAGGCAATGGTTTCTTAGCTATGACAACAAAAGCACAAACAACCAAAGAAAAAATAGATAACTTGGACTATATCAAAATTTAAAAATTGCATGTTTCAAAGGACACCATTAAAAAAGTGAATAGACATTCAATAGGATGGGAAAAATGTTTGCTAATCTTTTTCTGATAAAGACTTATGGATAGAATATATAAAGAAGAGTTACAACTAAATAATAAAAGACAATTTAAAAATGGGTGAAGGATGGACAGGCCATGGGGGCTCAGCAGGCAGAGTTCTCGCCTGCCATGCCAGAAACCTGGGTTCGATTCCCAGTGCCTGCCCATGCAAAAAAAGAAAAGAAAAAAAATGGGCAAAGGATTAAACTAGACATATCTCTACACAAGATATGCAAATGGGTAAGAAGTGCATGAAAAAATTTTCAACATTTGTAGCCACAAGGGAAAAGGAAATAAAAATCACAATGAACTGCTTCACGTTCACTAAGTGGCACTGTGGAGAATCCCACTTACACTTACATGCCCCTCATGACGTGGCGCAGTGGAGGAGTACATGTCCTCCCTGCGCCGGGTGTGAGCTGGGTGTCACAAAACACACCCACCGAGAGTGAGACTGTCTCTGTCAACTGCTTCCAGGTACTGAGAACCATGGGGCAGGCCGGCCCAGCACACCCTCACCTGCTAGGAGATTGTGTTGCACACCCCCCCCCGACCCCGGGCTGACACACCTGTGGGGGCCAGGGGAGGCTGCAGGCTGCCTGGGCCCCCCCTCCAGCACACAGCCACTCCACCCCGCGCATATCCCTGGCCACGAGGATCTGGCCCCACCAAGACCTGGGCAGAGGCCCATCAGTCGACGATAAATAAAATGTGCCCATTCGTACAGCAAAGAGGGATGAAGCTCTGACCTGCTACAACTGGTGGCCCCTGAAAGGCCATGCTCATGAAAGAATGAGCAGAGTCATCTTGTATGTTACCTTTCATGTGAAATGTCTGCAACAGGCAAATCGGTAGAAACAAAAAGTGGATTAGTGCATGTCTAGGGCTGGGGTGGAGTTGGATTATAGTTGGCAGTTGCTGGTCCCTCCTCTCCTGCTGCTTTTTCACCTGGACGGGACCCAGAGAAGCTCCTGGAGGACTCTGAGAGTGCATGGCAGTTAGTGTCCCAGCTTTGCTCCACTGTCCTCCAGCCTGAATGCCACGCAGCCTGGAGCCCAGAACTGCCCAGAGAAGCTCAGACAGAGACACTCCAGGAAAAGCCCTCCTCGTCTGCAAACTTTCCAGGAGAAGCAAGCAGACTTCTACAGCTCAGGGGGCTCAGCTCCTCGGCTCGGGGGGTATGTGTGGGGCTGGGTGAGAAGTGCTGCTGAGCTTTGGGAACTGAGCTGGCACTGAAGCCCCCACGGAAGGCAGGCTAGCGCTGTGGCCTGAACCCAGCCAGTGTGGCTGTCCACTAAAATGAAAATCCCAGCCCTCTCCATGGGCTCTCAGTGCGGCCCGTCTCTGAGCCCCATGTTAAAATACCAGGACACAATCCAAAATCACTTGTCATATGAAGAACCAGCCAAGCCTCAGCCTGCGCGGGAAAAGCCAATGCCGAGAGGACCTGTAAGCATCTCCCGGCGGGAGTGAGTTATGTGCCCCAGAAGAAAACTGTCTTCTCTTACCCCTGCAGGCGTGGCCATGGAGAACTCCCCTAGAAGGGGTCACGTCCAGCTCCGGGAGGCAGGCGGATAGGGGCCAGCCCTGCTTGGGGTCCTGGAGGTGGTAAAGAGGACCCGGGGCCGCTGGGAGCCGTGAGAGGGGAGGGCACCGCGCGTGGTGCGAGGTGGGGGCCAGCCACAGAGGTCACGGACGGCAGCAGCTGGCCCCAGGACACTGCTGGCTGGAGGGAGGCGGCCTGTCAGTGCTCGAGCCGTGAGGGAACAAGTCCCCATTGCTGAAGCTGAGCTGCTGTGGGGGAAGCTGCCGTCGCGGCTCGGAACATTAAGGCACTCAGGAAGACTGAAAGCAAAATTTCACAAATGCTCAAGTCAGCAGCTGTGAACATTCTGGAAACAAATGGAAAAACAGAAAGTCTCTGCAAAGAGAGGAAGAAGAACCAAGTTGAAATTCTAGAACTGAAAATAACCTAGATCACAGACAAGGCAGGCATGTCCATTCTCTGTTGGATGTGTGATTAGGACAGTCAGACAAGACAGACAGAAACACAGACAGACAGATTGATAGGTGATAGGTGGGTAGATGGTGGATAGGGGGAGACAGATAAACATCAACACGTGGGGCACCATCCTCAGCGGTAGAAGACACGATCATCTGTGTAAAAATCCCAAGGAATATACAAAAACACTTTTAAACCTAATAAACAAGATTAGTAAGTGGTAGGATAAAAGGTCAACACACAAAGAAGAATTGAATTGCTTTTCTATGTAGTACCAACATACTGAGACTTTTTAAATAGAACTACTTACAATATCTAAAAAAAAAGAGAAAACTCTAGGTATAGATCTAATAAAACAGATTCAGTATGCTGAAAACCACAGAACTGCACAAAACATTTGAGCAAATAAATCACCAAAGAAGAGACATGACGGCAAATGAGCACGTGGCGACGTGTTCCACTGCATTCACGATTGGGACGTGCGGGTTGAGGACGTGGAGCCCTCAAAACTGCTGAAAGTAATGCAAGATTTGCAGCCTCTTTGTCTGGTAGCTTTCCCGAAAGCAAACCTATGTGACTGCACAACCCAGCAATCCCCAGCGAGAGGCTGAGGAACTCTGCCTCAGATCACCGCGCCAAGAGCCCGGTTCCACGGCCAGACACTCCCTGGGTAGAAGGTAACTCAAGGGAAGCTGGAGTTAGCTCACGGGGCTGACTTCCCAACTTAATTTAAAGTCATTTTCCCTCCAGAGAAGATTGTGTGATATGCTGGTGACACGGAGGTTGGGAATTCTCGTTGCCTGTTTCTCACAGAAAGTGACCCACTGTATTTCCACCTTTCCATGCTCTCCCTTGATTGTCCACTTGCCCAGTTACCTTTGGTGAATTGACCAAATCGTTTCTGGACCTGACAGCCTGACCACTCACTCAGCCCTCCAGGGCTGGCCACCAAGGCTCCTTTTCTACCATATTTTCGAGGGAGGCGACACGGCCCATGAACTTGTCTAGGCACCACAAACTGTTAGCGATTTCAAGGAGAGGGGCTTCCAAATCTATAGTCAAATGATTTTGGACAAGGCCCCCAAATCCCGTGAACTGAGACAAAATAGTCTTTTCAATAAATGGGCATGGGAGAACTGGATATCAATAGCCAAAAGAATGAAAGAGGACCCTTATCTTACACCCTACACAAAAATTAACTCAAAGTGGCTCAAACACCTAGATATAAGAACTAACACCATAAAGCTCCTAGAAGAAAATGTAGGGGAACATCTTCAAGACCTAGTAATAGGACGAAGCTTCCTATACTTTACACACAAATCCCAAGGAAAAATAGATAAATGGGAACTCCTCAGAATCAAATGCTTCTGTTCCTCAAAAGGCTTGTCATAAAGGTGAAGAGGCAGCCAACTTAGTGGGAGAAAATATTTGGAAATCACACATTGGATAAATGTTTCATATCCTGTATACATAAATAAATTATAGAACCCAACAAAAAAACAACAGACAACCCAATTATAAAATGGGCTAAAAATATGATTAGGCATTTTTCTGAAGAGCAAATACAGATGGCTCAAAAGCACATGAAGAGATGCTCATTTTCAGTGGCTATAAGGGAAATGCAGATCAAGACTACAATGAGATACCACCTCACACTTATAAGAATGGCTGCTATTAAACAATCAGGAAACTATAAATGTTGGAGAGGATGTGGAGAAACAGGGACACTCATGCACTCCTGGTGGGAATGTATAATGATGCAGCTGCTATGGAAGACAGTTAGGCGGTTCCTTAGGAAACTAAATATCGAGCTGCCCTGTGACCCAGCAATGGCACTACTTGGTATATATCCAGAAGAGCTGAAAGCAGTGACACAAGCAGTCATTTGCACACCGATGTTCATAACGGCATTATTCAAATTTGCCAAAAGATGGAAACAATCCAAGTGCCCATCAAGAGATGAGTGGATTAACAAAATGTGGTATAGACCTGCGCTGGGATATTGTGTGGCAGTAAGATGGAATGATGTCCTGTAGTGCATGACGCATGAGATGGATGAGCGTTGGGGACATGCTGATAACTGGGTGGATGAAGAATCCTTGGTTGACAGCCTTTCTCTTTCAGGATGTAAAATACACCACACCACTGCCTTCTCACCTCTGCAGTGCCTGTCGCGTCGTCTGAACTCAGTCTCAGGTGGTTTTCTTTGTATGAAGTAGGTCACTTTTCTCTTGCCACTGTCAGGATTTCCTGCTTCTCTTCAGCATTTGACAGACTGACTGGTATGGTCTTGGAGTAGAGCTATTGGGATTTGTTCTATTTGGGGTTCATTGCGTCTCTTTGATTTCCATATGTATGTCTTTTATAAAGGTTGGGAAGTTTTCTCTGATTTTGCCTTCCCAGCCATGTACTCTTCTCCCTCCTTCTGGCACACCAGTGGTTCTTCTATTTGCATGACTCTTGCTGTCCATCATTTCCCTGGGATCCAGTTCCCGTTTTTCCATCTCTCCTGCCACTTGTTCTTTTGAGAGCTCTAGTTCGGTTGTTCTGCTTTCAGCTCACTCGTTCTTTCTTCTGCTTCTTCGATTCTGCCATTGTGTGTCTCTAATATAGTTTAATTTGGTCTGCAGTCTCTTCCATTTCTGTGAGATCTGCTATTTTTCTATTTAATCTTTTGAATTCTTCTTTACGGTCTCCTAATGTCTTCTTAACATCCTTTACTGCTTTATAAATATCCTTGAGTAATTGTTCCATACTCTGTGTCCCTTCCAGGGTTTTGATCTGGTCATTGAGCTGGGCCATTCTTCCTGGATGTTCACATGCTTTGTGATTTTCTGTTGCGTTTGGGGCATATGATTATCTTAATGAGGTTATTTTGCAAGTTGGTTTCCTGCACTTGTCTAAAGTTTTGTATTTACTTGCGTTTGCACGGAAGGTCCCCTTTGGCACTAGGTTTGTCAGTCATTCCCTGCCAGCCCAAGCTCCAGATCTCATGTAGGGAGTGCGATTCTGTCTGAGGGTCTGTGAGAAGCTGGGCAGGGCGCACAGGCAGCTCAGTGGTGGAACGCCTGCTCGCCACGCGGGAGACCCAGACCCAGCTCCCAGCCCAGGCACCCCTTCCCACCCAACTAACCACCTCAGCCCCAGTGGGCTCCCTAAGCCAGAAGGAGACTCCCCAAGCTGTTTTGGGAATGAACCCAGACTGGTGCTCACAGAAGAGAAGGAAACAAACCAAAACAAGAAATAAAAATTAAATTAAAAAATAACTAGGCAGGTAGGGAGTTTTTCAGACTGCACTTTCCATTTCTTCCCAGCAGATGGTACTCCTGAACTCCCTGCCCCTCCTGGACTGCGCAGCTGGCTGGGCAAGATAATATGTGCGGCAGGGGATGGCCGGTCCCAGTGCACAGGACGGGGCAGCTGACCACAGCACCCAGTGGGGCAGATGACCACAGCGCCCAGTGGGACAGCCGACCACAGCACCCAGTGCAGCAGATGACCACAGCACCCAGTGGGGCAGATGACCATAGCACCCAGTAGGGCAGCCGACCACAGCGCCCAGTGGGACAGCTGACCACAGCACCCAGTGCAGCAGATGACCACAGCGTCCAGTGGGGCAGATGACCACAGCGCCCAGTGGGGCAGCCGACCACAGGTGGGACCCCACGGGAAGGTCTCCCTAGCCAGCCGCTGGAGTGGAGAGATGGTCAGTTCCCTGACAGCCACACTTCCCGCATGCTGCCGCCCCTCACCAGCGGATCGCAGCCATTCAGGCGCACGCTAGTCTCCTGTCCCGACCTCCCCACCGCTCTCTTCCAGCCCTCCCTGTGAAATGCCGAAGACCCTCCCTGATCATGCACCCCGGGACCTCCAGGTCTGGTCGTTTGTTTTGTCCCCTTCTTGTTCCTCAAGCAGGGCCAACCCAGCCTACATTGCTCCGTCATCTTCCTGGACTGTTTTATTCTACCTTTTAAATGATTGTTTGGAGTCGGCAAATTCTGTCACACAGTTTGATTTTTATTAAACAGGGGAAATAACAGACAATTTTAACTGGCAATGTTCATTAATCATTCTAATTTAAACTAATCATGTGTTAATGGCCCTGGACTTCCACGGTGGGAGCTGCTTCTGCTCCCCGTCCCCAGGGCAGGCAGGGCCTCACGGGGTGGCGGCTCCACTGGGGCACGGTTCCCTGGCGGTGTGGGCACAGACAGCCCCGATAAGTCAAGTTTGGAACTGCAAATGCATCTCACTAATGTGGATGTCTGAGGCATGGTACTTCCACCCCATTTACCCCTTACCTTTACTAGTAAACACTTTTGCAAGCCCAGCCACAGGTGAACACATGCTTTATTTATAAATTTATAAATTACATAAATATGACAAAAAACCTTTAAGGAATGAGATAAAAGCAACCACCGTTGTTCGCACACTTTCTGCCTACACTTCTATTCTGTATTGCACATTTTCTGGGGAGCCAGTCCCCTGCCCTGGGCCTACACACCCAGAGGCCTGGGGGTGTGGGCAAACACACCTGTGCAGGGACGCCGGGCCTGGAGGTATGGGCAAACACACCTGTGCAGGGATGCCGGGCCTGGAGGCAGAGGGCGTGTGCAGGGGCCCCAGGCCCACAGGTGCCTCAGGCTGGCCAGACGGATGCCCCGGGTCAGGAATGGCCTTTCCATGCCTTCTCACCCATGACTCCACGTCCCCGAAGTGAAGACCATCAGGAGTTTTAAGGCAGAAGCTGCTCCTGAAACGAGGTGGCCTTATTTTCTGGCTGCCTTTTCTCATGACAGCTCACCTCTGTGACGTCTTAGGGGTTCACCGACATCTGTTCCAGAGTCTCGGGGAGGAGTGAACCCTGCTCTCTGCCTTCTACTGTGGGAAAAGCTTCAGTCAGGATCCTGTGTTTTCCCAGAGGCCAGGAAAGGGACGACAAGGGGGCAGCTGGCTGGCTGCTCACCCAGCCTGACAACCAGATGGGTACGTGTCAGCTGAGCTGCTGGCCAGGCGGTTCTGCAAAATCAGACTTCTGGACCTGACCCCTGAGAAAGCAGACAGACCTGGCAGGGTGTCCCTCCCATACACAAACTTGTCTGTACTCGAAGATAAGTTCTGCCTTCATGGACTTGATTTGCAGGCAATTCAAAGGCCCTTAATACAAGGATTGCAATAGGTTTTCTGTGTGATTTACATGTGCATGGTGCATTTGTGTCATGCCATCTATGTGCGTGATTTCACGAGAACGTGATTCCACGAGTGATTCCATGAGCAAGTGATTCCATGAGAGAGTGAGTCTACGAGGAGGAGATTCCATGAGAATGTGATTTCATGAGTCAGTGATTCCACGAGAATGTGACCACAGAAGGAGGAGATTCCATTAGTGAATGATTCCACGAGCAGGGGATTTCACAAGAACATGACTCCACGAGTGTGTGATTCCATGAGCATGTGATTCCATGAGCAGGAGATCCCACGAACAGGTGACTCTATGAGTGAATAATTCTGTGAGTGAGTGATTCTACAAGTGGCTGATTGCACATGTGAATGATTCCTTAAGAATATGTTTCCATGAGCAGGAGATTTCATGAGCAGTACAGTCCACAAGTGGGTGAGTCCAGGAGAATCTGATTCCACAAGAGAGTGTTTCCATGAGCAGGAGATCCCTTAAGAACATGATTCCATGAGCAGGAGATTCCATGAGCAGGAGATTCCATGAGTAAGTGATTCCACAAGTTGGAGATTCCACGAATGAGTGGTCCCACAAGTGGGTTATTCCACGAGTGGGTGATCCATGAGCAGAAGAGTCCATAAGTGGGCAATTCCACGAGTGGGTGATTCCATGAGTGGGTCATCCCATGAGCTAGTCATCCCACGAATGGGTCATCCCAAAAGTGGGTGATTCCATGAGTGGGTGATCCCACAAGTAGGTTATTCCATGAGTTGGTGATCCCACACAGTGTAACAGGGGCTCATTCTCCTCTTGGTATCTATTCACCATCTGCTCATTTTACTTCTCCAGTTTTCACTACTGAAGTTTTCATTTGCCAAAAGTGTAAGCAGCCCACAAGCTCAAGTTTAGGGTATCGTTTCTGTTTATTCTTTTCTCCCTGAGGCGTCTTCCTGGCCTGCTGCTGAGCCACTGCATCAGGAGCTCACCACCCCTGCTGGCTGCCAGCCCTGTGTCTCGCTGCCATCCCCTGGGCTGCACCGGCCCTGCCCACCGCCTGCACTCACAGCCTTCCATGTCCTACTGCCTCGCTGCCCTCTTCCGACCACGCATCCCGGGCAGTGGCACCACCAGTAGACGGGTGTTTGTGTGCCCACCATCTGGGCCCACGGCTGTTGGGCAGTTTCTTCCTAGAAACACCGCCTCACCCCTCCTAGGTCTATAGTCTCTGACCTCTCCACTCTCCACTTCCAAGCCTCTCCTACACCCAGGAAGTCTGTAAGAATCAGAGCTATCTTTCTTGGAGGAAGTTTTGGCAACTACATTACATATATTTTTAAAAACATAGTTTATACTTTTGTAAAGAACTACAGCAATAAGAACCCTGCAGGTAGACTGTGATTCCCGGGGCGGGGGGCATGAAAGGATGTGGGGAGGGGTCTCAGGACCAGGCAGAACCAGGTAGTGATTTCCAGGCTGTGGCCGCCCATTAGTGTTAGCAAAATCAATTCTGAGCATTACAGGCAGCATTTTAAAAACAGACTGAAATGGATCATTTCAGAGCACATCGTAGGTAGGAAAATTAAGTACATTTTTGTGAAATATTGTTTTAAGTATGAGTGTGTGTTGAGTGTTCATGTGTGTATGGTTTTGTGTGTGTGTGTGGTGTGCAGGCAGTGGTGTGAGTGTTGTGGTGTGTGTATGTACAGTTGTGTGTAGTCTGGTGTGGTGTATGCATGTTGCGTGTGGCCTGCATATGCTGTGTACATGTTGTATGTAGCCTGCACATGCTGTATGCATAGTGCATGCAGCCTGCACTTGTTGCATGTATGCTGCATGTGGCCTGCATGTGATGCATGCATGTTGTGTGTGGTCTGTCCATGGTTTATGCGTGTTGTGTATGGTCTGCATGTGCTGCCCAGGGCTCCGGGTAATCCGCAGGGACCCAGTGCTGGGTAATCAGGACGGGTATGGGGGCAGGGCCGGGGCCACAGGGCGGCCCCCACACTCCCCATGCAGAACCCACCTTGACTTTAAGCGCCCTTAGTTTGAACAACGGTGAGGCTGTGCTGCGCTTTCTGGGTAGGGGCAGCGGCCGGCAGCGCCCACAGGTGGGTTTGAGGGTGCCTGGGAGGAAGCCCCCTCCCTAGGGGGCTGGGGGAGTCGGTCCCAGGCCGCCAGCTCTGTGGTTGGCAAGAGTCAGGGCACAAGGGTCAAGTCCAGGGCGAAAGGCCTGTGCTCCCACGCCCAGCCCTCGGGCCCTTTCTTTCCCCTAGAAGCCCCAAGCGGGCAGGGGTGCTCGGAGCCAGGGACTTTGCAACCTGGCAGGTAGGAGCCTCATGGGGTGATGTGCACCCCCTGTGTGAGGGCAGGCCCTGCAGCACCTGCATTCGGGGTGTCAGTCCCTGGAGGGCTGCACCCCCGACAGCAGGAACCGGACCCCGGGAGGGGGCGGGGACGTGAGGGTCAGCGATGGTGGGGACACGGTCCTGAGCGGGGGTGGGGGGTGGGGGGAGCAGGGCGGGGTGTCAGGCTGTAGGCCCAGGGCTGCTGGAGGGTCAGAGGAGGAGGCAGGGACAGGGGAAGGGGTGCCACACCCATTGGGGGTCTGCCATGCCCTGGGCAGCCCCTGGTGGGACCTGTCCAGACCCCCAATTGCAGACTCGGGGTGCCCGGCCCTCTGGGCATTAATGGGCCAGCGCACATCTGAGCCAGGCCCGGATCCCACTGTGGGCCGGGGTCGCCCCTATGGGCAAGCAGTAGGTGACCAGCCCAGCATGCGCAGCCTGAGGCCCGCAGTGTCACTAACGTCCATGGAAAGTGCTGCACTTTCCGCCCAGCGTGGCCTCAGCATCCAGGGCGCGACCTGCAGCCTGCAGAGGGGCCATGGGACGGGCTGAGCCAAAGGACCATACTGGACCTAAGGGGGGAGAAGCGCGCAGGAGCGGGTGGCCCCCAGGCTGCAGGCACGCAGTAAACGCCACAGCTCAGGTTGGGAAGTGGCTGTCCTCACCTCTGCCCTGCCATCCTCCCGCCACCCCCGTCCTGCCGCCCCCCCCCCCCCGTCCTGCCGCCCACCCCCCTGCCGTCCGCCCCCACCCCTGCAGCTTGTTTAAAAAGAGCCTCAGATGGGAAAGGGGGGATGTGGAGCGAGGCGGGGCAGATGAGGGACACACAGAAACCTGCGTCCAGAAGGATGCGGCTCCGTCAGAACAAAAACACAGCAAAGCACCCGGAGGCTCTTTCCTGAGTTTCTATCGTGGAATCAGCCGGGCCCGGGGGTCTGGGCGCACCGAGAGGCCCCACTCAGCGGCCGCCCACCCGCTCCGACCGAGGGGACGCTGAAGAACCGGGCGTGTCCGCGATGACAAGTGGGCTGTGCGCTCCCGTGGAGAGAGGGTTCTGGGGACACCGGTCATCTGCTTCGTGGCCGCGCCGAGTTGCCCACGGCTGTCCAGGGGTCCGGGTCGTTTGTGCAGGAGATGCGCGAGCTGCGCGGCTGGCTGCATCGCGCCTTGGCTTCCCGGAAGGCACTAGCCGAGGAGGAGTTCCACGTCGGAGCGGGTCATTTCTCCCGCACACTTTAGAACTAGGGCGCCGGGCAGGAGCGCAGAGGGCGCCTTTTCAGTGCGTGACGGAAGCGCCCCAGGGACCCCCTCCTGCCCCGTGGCCCGAGCGCGCCGAGCTGGGGCCTCACGGCTCCCGGGTGCCTTCCAGATGGCCGCAGCCCCGCCCAGCCGCGCCCGCCCCGCCCCGCCCCGCCCCGGCCCGGCCCGGCCCGGCCCGCAGCTCCGCCTCGCCCAGCAGCTCCGCCCCGCCGTTTCACCCGGCCCGGCGCCACCCGTGCGCGATCAGCCTCTCGGACCCGCCGGCAAGACTTTAAATCGTCGGTCCCAAGTGGCCCGGACGCCGGCGACACAGAAGAGGGTTAAGTACTTTTAGCTCCACGGCGACCTGTACTTTTCCCTGGAATTCCGTCTGTTGTTTCGTTTAGCGTGTGAGCCGCGGCGCGAGGCCCGTGGTGAGCAGTGGCCTCCTCCAGGGTGGCCACCTGGGCTGCGCAGGCTCGGGACTCACCGGTGCTGCCCTCTCCAGGCGCTTTCCTCTGGCCTGACAAGTGTCTGAGGCTCTCCCGCTGTCCCTTTCGTAGTCCAGAGAGCCTGTACATTTCCCATAAGCAGGATATTCCCTTGTGTGCTTGAAAATAACGCTCAGCCTTTCCTTCTGATCGCTCAGCCCCTCCTCAGTTCTTACCCTCGCTGGGCCCGGCCTCACGCCTGTCACCACCTGCAGCCCGTGTCTCCGTGCTTCAGCTCCAGGCGCACGCCTGTCCACACCTAACCTTTCGGAGGTCGCAGCAGCCCCACAGTCGCAGATACACTGAAATACACCGCGAGCTTCCAGCGGGGCCTTTCGTTCTGTTTGCTTTACATAACAAGCGATATTTTAAGTAGTTCCTTGCATTTTAGTTTCTCTCTTACTTGTGGAAACTACCCCAAACATCTGTATCCAGGCATCTGCTCTCTCTGTTGGCGCTCCAAGCACCTCCAAATGTTTGCATCTCTGTCGGCTCTGAAGCAACTGCTTTTTCTTCAAAATGTCCCCCTTTTAAAGGGCTCCAATAAACTAATCAAGACCCACCAAGAATGAGTAGTCACCTCTCCAATCTAGTCAAAAGGCCACACCCATAACTGGGCGTGCCACGTCTCCATGGAAACAATCCAAATTTCCCACCGTAAACAATAGGTCTTCTCCTAAAGATTGGAGTAGGAAAGAAAACATTGCTTTTCTGGAGTACAGAACAATTTTGAATCCACACAGGCTGGGGGCTGGGGGCCGCTGGGCTGGTGGGCAGGTGGGCAGCGGGCCTGGGGCAGGCTCGAGGGCTGCAGTGTGGTGCTCCACGCTGGTGATGCTACCGTTGGCTCTGGCCTGGGCCTGCCGCCCTCTGAACCCTTTGGACAGCCGGACTTTCTAAGCTGGGACCTCAGTCCTGTGACCACATCACTACAGGGGGATTTTTGTTCCACTTCTGGCTGTGGTTTAAGAAATTTAGTTTATGATAATTATAATCAGTAGTAGAATAACAGATAATAGTATAATCATATTAACAGGAGCTCTGGCATGTGGAGACAAAGCAGAGGTTTCCTAGGACATTGTCACTGACTATTCATTTAACAATTTTTAGTCACCCAGGATTAGGAAAAACTGTCTTGGTCAGCAAAAGTGACCTCATGTCCTGATGCCACGCCAGGCCTGGCCGTCCCTCGGGAGTGTGCCGCGTGGGAGACACGCCTGCAGCTGCTGCCATCCCACTTGTCCGGGTTCTCTGAGCTCCAGACCCAGGGCTTTCCAGTGAAATGACCTCATAGCTGAAGGGAACAAAGGACAGCGAACGCGCGACTCAGCAGCTCTCCTGCGCTGCCTGCAGCGCCCAACTCCAGGCGGCTCCTGGAGGGGACTGAGCACCCTGGAGCAGCGCAAGAACCGGACGGGGCCTCCCAGCGCCTCCTGTCTCTGGCGCCCAATTCGACTGTTGCTCATTAACCACGTGGCGACTTGGGTAAAGTTGATGAGGGCTCGTGGCCACACAGTTCAGGCTGGAGTGTTAGAGATTCTGATAAACTTAGAACCTGGGAAGTTTCCCAAATGGCCTCCTGTGAGACCCCCAAATGCAATTAGTCCATTTAAAATAAAGGACGATTCCTATTTTTATGGTGAAATACCTCAGGAAATATCAGTAGCTATGGACTATTTATGGCAGAAATACAGATCTATTAAGATTTGGATGAAATAGGAGATACAGAGAAATGTGTGTGTCAGTGGGAACCCGGAGGAGCTCAGAGCTGTGCACAGCAGGTCCTGGAGGGGTCTGGAAGTTGGCGACTTCATGGAACAGTTGTGAGTGGCTGTGAGCTGCCCCATGCTCGCTGGGTGTGCCAGGAACGGTGGGTGTGGGTAAGGGTCAGGGCGAGGGTCAAGGTCAGAGCAAGGGTCAGGGCGAGGGTCAGGTTCAGGGTGAGGGTCGGGGTCAGGGCGAGGGTCGGGGTCAGGGCAAGGGTCGGGGTCAGGGCGAGGGTTGGGGTCAGGGCGAGGGTCAGGGTCAGGGTGAGGGTTGGGGTCAGGGCTTCCGAAGAGCCCCCGAGCAGGGCGGACGGAGCACGGGAAGCCTCAAGAGGTGGCGGGGAATGAAGAGGGCGGGCCGTGGGGCACAGGGGTGGTCGTGTGGCCCCCAGCACCCCCGGGTGTTGAGGGCATCGGGAATGTAACCCCTGCTGTGCAGCGCCCGCAGCTGGGTGCCTGCCCTGCAGGCCGCAGAGCCAGACGGGGCTCGTCCAGGCCTCTGGACACCGTGGAACCGGGTGTCTCTTGGCCAGTTGCCCCGGCTGCCCTCGCTGCAGCTGCAACCCCGCAGTCCCCGCCACATCTGGGGCGGCCACTCCCCTCCAGGCCTGGAACCGTGCTGCCACCGCAGCTTGCGTCCGCCCGCCCGTGCGAGCTCTTGTCTGGCCTCAGTACCCAGGCCCGCCATCCTCATGTCTGTCCTCACTCCGTCCTCCCGTCTGTCCTCTCCCCAGCTTCCCCGTCTGGCCTCACCCTGTCCTCCCCCCACCTTGGCCGGTGACCTCGGGGACGGTGCAGGTGCTGGCTCAGGCCGGCCTTGGGCCCCCACTGCCCAGGGTGGCTCCCACACAGACTCAACCCCACTAGGACCAGAGGAGCCGCTGCCCCCAAGACGGACCGTGCACGGCTCGGGGGTCCCGGAAACAGCATCGGGCGGTGGCTGCGACCCGGGCCCTGCTCCCACTGCCTGGCCCAACGGCCGCGTGGGGAGGAGCCTGCAAGACGGGCCGGACTGCTGCCCCCAACCCTCTGCCCTCTGCCCTGACACCCTACCCCTGGCCCTGCCCCGTCACGCCCACCCCTGCCCTCTGCTCCACCCTCTGCGGGTCCGACTGGCATCTCCCTCATGACTTTCCTCTCAAGGCTGCCCATTCTCTGTGTGCTCCAGGGGGAAGGAAGGCTGGGGAGGGACCTCCCCTGGGGGTGCCCGGGGATCTGTGGGGGCCGGGGAGCCCGGCATTGGGCCACTGAGCCCCTTCTCACTAACTGACCTCTGTTCCCACCCGGTGCCTTCTAGGACTCCAGCACCTGGGCAGTCCCTCTCCCCATGGGCTTGGCCAGGCCCCTGTGGCTGGGGCAAGGTGGGCAGCAGGTGGGGCCGCCACCCCCCCCCCCCCCCACCACCGGGGCTGACGGCCCAGTAGGGCCGCATGCATAAGAGGAGCCCGGGGTCGCCTCGGGAAGGCCCCAGTTTCTGGGCACACGCTGCTGAGCCTGCCACGCTTCTGACAGCTCAACAGGGGTGGGGGGCGCGGGGGTCTGGGGGGTTGGGGACCTTGGGCTGGCGGGCTGGGGCGCGGGGCCGGCACCTCGCGCGCCCTCGGTTGCGGCTGCTGAGCTGAGCTGAAGCCTCCCGGGCGCCATGTCTCGCGTCTGAGGGTTTCCACGGGTCTGCCGATGTCGAACAGAGAAGACAATATGAAAAACCAAATGGCTGGGAAGCCTTTCCTCTCCTACAGGGCAGTCTGTCCAGGTGTGGGTGAAATCCTGCGGAAGAGCTTTCTACAAAGGCTGGAGGAGGTCGCGTGGCGCTGCGAGCATGCGGCCCTGGGAGTGACCAAGGCGCCGGCCCCTTCCGTGAGCTCCGCGGGCGCCGCGACACTTCCCCCCACGGGGCCCACTCGCGGTCCCAGGACCAGCCCCTGCCCGCAGAGCCCCTGTCCGCCTGCCTCTGACCTGCCGCTTGGAGCCTCTGCTCCCTGAAAACCCACTGCCGTCCCTTCTGCGCTGACCCGGCCTTGCGCGGAGGGCCACGGGGGTGAGCGGCGATGCCGTCTGGGGCCGTCTGCACGTCACGGGCGTGGGCCCCCCACCCCGCCCCCACGCAGAGTGAAGCGATGGATTTACCCCCACTTGTCCTTGGCTAGGGTAGGAATCGACTTTACTATTTGCTTAAGTTACATGATGGGTTAATTCCACAGTTCAGAGGAAAAAAAGAACACATTTTCCAAGAAAAAGGGCTTGCTTGGCTTCAGGAGACATGATTTTAATTTGCCCAGTTAGAGCCCTTCACATAAAGAGACGTTCAAATACATCTACTGGAACATGTCCAGAAACATTAATTTATAATACATTTTAAAAAATACCAGCTTAATGGCATTTATTCACAAAAATATTTTGTTGCCTAATTTTAACCTTTTGCTGCGAAATAAAAGATGCAAAACAGCTGCAAAGCACGCAGCTGGTGCCGGCCAGGTCCGGGCAGCGAGGTCCAGCAGGCATCTGCCGGCGACAGGTAAGGTGGGGAGCGCCTGCGAGGCGGGGGCCCCTGCAGCCTTCCTGCGCGTTTTTGGGGCGCCCGTGATCTCGGCCGCCGGGTGCTGGGAGCCTGTTCCCATCTGCTGACTCCGTCCTCTGCTGAAGCAAAGTTCAGACGACACAAAGCACACAGCAAAAGCGTAACTCTACAACTCCAAAAGCAGAGTTCCATTGCCATTAGCCTGGATGCCTTTTAAATGCCTGAGCCAAACAATCCACAACAAAGTAATGCTGATTTATTTACATCTCACACAGTACCAAATTTGAGTAACTTAATGATGAGTCTCACTGTGAGATACCAGCAAAACTGACATTCGCAACGCTCCTGACAGAGAGGACAGCAGAGCTGGCACCCGATGGAACGGGCCATAACCCAGCAGCAACCTGAGGCCCAGGCTGGGGTCCGCGGATGGGGCTCGGGTAGCCGAGGCCCCCTCCTTCTCTGCTGCCATTTCCTGCCCCCCTCGGGCTCTAATGCCCATCATAGGGACCCCGGTGTGGAGCGCACTGGAGACAGCTGAGCAGTGGCAAGTGCAAGGAGCAAAGCTGCGGTAGCAGCCTCGCACGTTCTCAAATGAGAAAACAAGTCGTGGCATGACTTTCAATACCACAGGCTCAACCACTTCGAGGGAGAGGGGGTGCTTAGGGTGCAGGGGAGGGGGGTGCTTAGGGCGCAGGGGAGGGGGGTGCTTAGGGCGCAGGGAAGGGGGGTGCTTAGGGCACAGGAGTGCTTCCAAAGTAAATACAGACAAAAAGCCTGGGAGTACTGACCAAGTATCAAAGCATCAGAAACAAACTCTGTAAACTACAAAATAAATCCTTCATTGACAAAAATACTCTTCATTTTTGGAAAGTTATTTTTAAAAGGTAGAAGAGAATACCTGGGACATGGTTTTAAGTGTCTACATCTTTTTGGAGAGTTGTTAGAGGGGTGCTGGCAGCAGCTGCAGCCACTGAGGACGGTTTTGTCATTCTTGTTGTGGGTATTTCCCCACCAAGGAGAGGTAAGGTTTGAAAATGCTCAATAGAAGTTTTTGAATATTTTTTTTTAAACCACAGCAACAATATCTTTCCTGTCATGTGTGAAGACTTTTTAATGATGTATGATTTTTAAAAATTAATTGTATCTCGATATGAGATACTTATATTTCTTATTATAAGCATAAAACAACTTTTTTGTATGGATAATATACATACTTTTTAAGTACTTTGACTTAAACTTAACAAGTTCACCATTTTAAAAATTAAAGAATGCAGCTATAAAAATTCCATTTTAAAACTAAAAGTATATTTGCTAGCAGTGTGTTTAAATAGAACTTTCCTGTCTGATCTCAAAACAAATCTGGAAGTGTTGCAATCATTTAAGATGAGAACAGTGGCTCACAGCAGATGAGTTTACCATTTTTCCATCCTTGGAAACCATATAAAACCCAGCAGAAGTTTTAAAGCCATGCTCAGTTCACACATAACTTTGGTGTGTTTTGTAAATATGTAGCATTTGCTTTGAACTGAGGAATGTGGTCTTAAATGACAAAAAGTTTCAGTACCTAAAAAACTGCAGAAAAATTCAAGTTTAAAAGTTCAGTCCTCTTCATTTTGCAAAAGCAAACAAAATCCCCAAATTAAAATATAAATCTGTGCCACACAAAAAGTGTGACCTGGATGCAGCTTCCCTGACAGCATGCCATGCCATGCTCAGGCCCGTCCCCCCTCCAAAGCCCCCTGTCCTACTGTCAGCTGCCCCCCCCCCCCCGCCCCTGCCAAGCACTAGAGTCAACACTTTCACACTTAATTCAAACAACTTCAGAGGAATTAACATATCCTAAGTAAAGGAAAGACGACTTCTTTTACTTGAAAGCACTACACTTAAACTGTAATATGCTACACACAAGACAAATGGGCATTTTCCACTTCCATAAAAACATCAGATTAAGAAATTAGTAATAGTTCGGTTCTATCTACAATCATTTTTGCAAATTGAGGGGATTACAAAGAAGCAAAACTGAAAGGAATGGAATATACAGAGTCTGTCAATGAACCTACATTCCAGGTGCCTGCCAGAGCACATGCATCTGGGTCTGAGGATGGAGAGAGCGCAGGGATGGGCACGTGGTTCCTACAGAGCCACTTTCTGCGACAGACACAGCAGTGACTTGAGAGCTGAGGGCCCCGGCAGCAGAGGGTGACCTCGAGGCTGCACTTTTCTAACACACAAGTGTTTTCCTGAACTAACTCACCCTCTTGTGGGTTGCTGGTGATGAGTACTTTTTGCATTTAGAAAGAAAAAACAACAGCTGCCATCTCCCAGATAACAATGAATCCCCTGGGTTAGTTAGTCCTGCAGACTGGCTCATGGCTACAAACCCAATTGAGAGCAACTCTGGGAAGTTATCCTCTAGACTCAGGACACACCCCAGGCCTTCTAATCCCCCGAAAGAGTTCCGGTTTGCTGTGCACAATCCATAGACTAACTTAAAAGTGAAATAAAATTACTCAGACATCCAAATTCCCTCTAAAACCCATCTCAGGCAAATGTATCCACTCTACTTGAAAAACAGTTAATGATACTGGCCCATTTTATAAACGACAGGTTGTAATGATGAAGTTGATAGCAATTAATATAAAATAACACAGCAAATTAGGGAACTGGGAACCAGTCAGTGTATTACTTTATTTCAGAGCTTCCCAACTTCTTCAGACCTCTAACTGCTGACTTCATGGACAATATTCACAAAACCAAGCCTTTTAAAAATGGCGTAACACTTCCTGTGACCCATCACTGAAAAATGGGCACTGAGGAAATATCTGATACAAATCGAGCAATGTGTAAACTGCTGAATGTTCATCACACAGCTGGCAACTAAAACCAAGTCATTTACTAGTCCCTTCTACAGATTAAAAAACTTTGAACATGGCTGTACTTCTAAAACGTCTTTTGGTTTGATGATTTGTCTTCTTCACATGTATTTAGTTGTTTCCCAATATTTTAAGTCAGCTTTAATGTAAACTTTCATATTCAGCAGTGCACATTATACAAAGTAAACAAGGAAGATGGCCGAGGGACAGGGAAGAACGAGGCAGAGACGGGGTGTGCAAACACCCTGCACGCAAGGCAGAGACGGGGTGTGCAAATGACCTGCACGCGAGGCAGAGACAGGGTGTGCAAACGCCCTGCACGTGAGGCAGAGACGGGGTGTGCAAATGCCCTGCACGTGAGGCAGAGACGGGGTGTGCAAACGCCCTGCACGCGAGGCAGAGACGGGGTGTGCAAACGCCCTGTACGTGCACGTCCGCTGTCATTTGTGCTCGGGGTGCCTCTTGATGAAAGAAGGCTGACAGTAAACAGTTGCGCTCGCAGGGGACAGGGACGCTCTGTTCACGCTGCTGCTCTCTCCTGGGCACTGGCTGGCCGCTGCCCACGGTGGCCGAGGACGCAGGGCTCCTGTCCTCCTAAGTCCTCGATGGGGAACAGGGCCTCGCTGCCTTCTGCACAAGGTGCTGTGCGGGTATCAGCACAGGCTGGAGACGGGGCTGCAGGCATGTGGCTCTCCCCACGGGTGGCACGTGGGCAGAGACAGCCCCTGCGGCTGCTGCAACTGTGGACACGCAGGGGCCTCTCCACCGGGGCTGAGTGCTTCAAGGCAAGAAGAAAACTCTTTTTTTTCCCAGCAGTTTTAATTAAATAATGCAAAGTTACATTTGGTTTAACATTTTATAAAAATTCAAGCATAAATGAAAACCATAGCCAATTGCAACATGTCTACAAATGTAGCCAGTCCCCAGTTTGGTCAGAGCCCCCTGCGCCACCTCGGTGAGGCCGGCGCAGAGCCCCCTTCCTGCACGGAGCCTGCCCCGTGCCCTGCCGGTGCACCCCAAAACGAGGCTGCCCAGTCAGGCCGCAGCCTCCCTTCTCCCCGAGAAGGGCTTCACTGCCATGTTCTGCGTTGGACACAAGTGCACACCACCAGGCAAGAGGTGCCAGGGCCGCGCTTTGGGGGCCGTGGGGCCTGTCCGAGCTTCTCATTCAAGGCCCCCCAGGAGGTTTCTGCCACGGGCCGCTGCCCTCTGCCTCGCCTCCCCTGTGGTTTTGGCAGGTGGACGCTTGCTGCGGGGAGGCAGGGCAGGGATCTGCCAGGCCCCCCAACTGTCGGGCAGGTCACACCCAGGCAGGCGGGGGGCCTGTGGGGCGCCAGGGTGGGGAAGGCGGGCTCTGGGGTGGGCCTCCGAAACATTCACTTTCCTAGAGAAATCAGCAAAAACTCAACAGGGCAACTTCCCCTTCCGGGCGCAGCTGGTTCTGGCAGGGTGTGGCGGTCAGAACTGGTACCACTTCTTATCTTTATATTTTAACATCATCTATGGGGAAAAACAAGAAAAAGAAAGTTTAAAAATACCACATTAATGCTTACAAGTGGTTTCCATATTTTTAAAAACCATCCCACCATCCTGAGACCCTCAGTGGCGGGGTGGCCTTGTGCCTTGGGCTCAGCTGCGAGCAGGCGCTGGGAACGGGGTACCAAGAACCTACAGGCTTTCACAGCTCGCGGAGATGTCGTGGAAGCGAACGTCGGTGCAGTGTATTTCTTTAGGATCTAGCTGAGTCCCCTCCAGGTAAAGGAGTTTTCAACTCACTAATTGAACTAAAAATGCTGCTTAAAGAAAGAACCTGGGGAATGGAAGTTTCAGCAGCGACATGACCGCCAGCTCAGTGGACTGACCACTCTCTGTGTCCGCACGGCACAGCATCCCCTATGATACCTCACAGGGGACAGAGCCTGAGCTTCAGGAGTTACCAGGGCAACAGGGCTGAAACCAGGGCCCGGCCCAGCGTGGCTCCCGACCAGCTATGGACGCAGAATGCCCTGGAGGAAGCAGGGAAGCCAAACGTCAGACCATTGGAACTGACCACACGCGGCCCACAGGGGCCACGGCCAAGTGGGGCGGGAGAGGTGCCTGCCTGCCCACCTGCAGGATCCCCTCCTACTCGTACAACCCCCACCCCCCCACAGGAACCCTGCCTGCTCGCACAGCCCCCACCCCCCCGCCCACCCACACGGCCTCACCTGCCCATTCGCTGGGCCCAGTGGCCTCGGCCAAGCCTTCCTGGTTTCCGAGCCCTCAGCAAGGCAGCTGTGGCCGGATGGGAAGGGGGAGGAAGGGCAGGTACCGGCAGCCAGCACTAGAGTCACAGGGGCTGACTTGGCTCCCCAGAGGTCGAGGAGGGCAGCTGAGGGCGAGTGGCCAGCAATCGGGTCAGGCTACAGTCTGACTCGAGCCCAGATCCCCTAGCTGAGCTGTCTATAAGACAGACAGACTACTGCATATTGACGGACATGCTGCCAATTTCAAGTGCCGGGCTCTGCCGGGGAGCAAAGAGGGAGGCTGAGGTCTACAGAGGTGTGTGTGGGCTCCGAGCACTCACACACACCGACGCCCAGGAGCTGACAGCACCTGGGGGCCCCAGAAGTGGGACAAACAGGCAGCGCCACTGCCCTTCCTGAGAGGGCTGACAAGGGCCGGAAGACGAGGCTTCTTAAATTTAGAAACCTCAGTAAAGAGACCCAGGCTGATGGACGGCATAACAATTCCCTCTGATGGGAAAAACCAGGAATGGGGGCATATATGAAGGATATGCGAGGGCCGAGCGTGCCACGGTGGGGCATGCCGGGGACGTGCCTCGTGCGCGTGTCTGGAGAAAGAGTCTGCACTGGCCAGCATGGCCGCGGCCCTCTCCTCCAGCTCCCCGAGCTTCTGTCCACGCTCGTCCAGGGCTAGCCTGGCACGGGCCAGCTCGCCGGCGACGCCCGAGGCTGCTCCCTTGACTCCTTCGGTGCCCCCGGGCCCTGGGATGTGCTGCACGAGGCTCCTGGAGGCCTTGCCTGAGGCTGCTTCTCCAACTGCAGGCGGGGGGGACAGGTGGGGGGACGGGGATGGGTGGGGGATGGGGGACGGGGTGGGGGAACGGGTGGGGGATGGGGACGAGTGGGGGATGGGGACAGGTGGGGGGGTGGGGATGGGTGGGGATGGGGACGGGGTGGGGGGACGGGTGGGGGATGGGGACAGGTGGGGGGTGGGGATGGGTGGGGGATGGGGACGGGGTGGGGGGACGGGTGGGGGATGGGGACAGGTGGGGGGTGGGGATGGGTGGGGGATGGGGACGGGGTGGGGGACGGGTGGGGGATGGGGACGAGTGAGGGATGGGGGACAGGTGGGGGGACGGGTGAGAGATGGGGGACGGGGTGGGGGGACGGGTGGGGGATGGGGACGAGTGAGGGATGGGGGACAGGTGGGGGGACGGGTGGGGGATGGGGATGGGGTGGGGGGACGGGTGGGGGATGGGGATGGGGTGGGGGGACGGGTGGGGGATGGGGACGAGTGAGGGATGGGGGACAGGTGGGGGGGACGGGTGAGAGATGGGGGACGGGGTGGGGGGACGGGTGGGGGTGGGGAGATGGGCAGAAATGAAAACCATTAACACATGCACACACGCAGTAGGACATGCTTTTCTTTTACTGTAATGTTTTTAATCATCTTCAGATCCTCCTTCAGACATGCAAAGCACACTATTCTACTTTGTACTACTTCGCCTCTGGGGGCTGGGAATGATTTGAGGAGTGGATGTGTCCTGAACCGGTTCCCGTGATGGCAGTAATTACCCTTACACAGGCAAAAATAAAGATTAATTCACTTAAAGGTAAGAGGTTTACACTTAGAGGCAGAGATTTGATTTAGTTTGTTTCATGCTTTCTCAAAAAACACTATGCTTAGGCTCAAAGGCAGAGAAACCTGAAGACAGGACTAACCCGGTCTTCCATTCGTCTTCAGAGGCCGCGGCCGTGCAGGCTCCTTGTTCCCACCCACGGTGCCACGCACCAGAGAGACCAATCCCCTCTTTCAGATGCTCTCGGGACCTCGCAGCCCTCCCCCTCCCCCCGCCACCTAACAGACCGCAGCACGGTTCCAAGGTTTGTCGAGCGCTGACGCCTGCTGCCCTCTGTCCACCCCGCCACGTGCCCCCCAGGGCCCCTGCCTGCACCAGACCCGCTCACGGCTGCTCCGGGTCCCCTGGGTGCCGACCCTGCCGGGCCCCCGGCTGCGAGGCATAAGCCCCTCCTGTGCGCCTCCCCTCCCGGGGGCCTGGCACAGCCACCTGTTACTCCCCCGGGGCACAGCAGGCCTGGGGTCCCCACCCGGGGGCCTCCCCACCTACCCGGGGGACTCCCGCCCACCCCCCGCCCAATCTGACCGGACTCCAGAGTTCTCCCTCTCCACTCAGACCTGCACCCTTACCCTGCCACCCACAGCGTGCCTGTTTAGTCCACGAGGCCAGGAAAACAATGGCACTGACTTCCCCAGAGGTACTGTGGGTTTCATAAGTTCTAGACGCAATGTGATTTCTTCACAATTATTACGATTAAAAAAAAGGATAATATTTTCCATGTAAAAGGAACCAGGGAAAAGCAAATGTCTTATAAATCTAAAACAACTTCAAACTCAGCAATACAGAATATTTTGATTTAACATTAATTCTTGCTTTCCATTTAAGCTTTGCTGTTTTGACATATAATGTACCTACTGCCCAGATTACAAGGAAGCAAGCAGCCCTGCCTCTTTCCCCGGGTGAAAGCAGGTCTCTTGTGGGCTCCGGCCCTGCAATAACTGACCCCCCACCCCACCCCCTGTGCCGATAGTTCTTCTCCGCTTCTCAGTCTCAGTCCCCCCATAGACAGACTCTTATTTTCACTTGAGTGTGGCTTCTGTGTCCCACGGAAAAAAGACAGGTGCTTTCCAAGAGCTTCCGTGTGCTGGCGCGTGGCTGAGGTCGATATTCACGTGGCATAGACACCCCACCATCTACTCACTTGCTCTCGTCTCTGAACACTGGGCTGCTTTCAGCTGCTCCCACAGTGCCTCACTCAGTGTCCTCTCTGTGTCCCGCTGGATGTCAGCACAATTCTTTTTAATTGAAATATAATCTACCTACCATAAAATTCCTCCCTTTCAGGTGGTTTTTAGTAGATTCGTGAGGCTGTGCGCCCACTGCCGCTTCATCAGCCTGAACAAGCTGTGTCCCCATAAAGCAGTAACTCGACTCCCCACTGCCCCAGTCCTGGCACCTCCTTTCTGTCTATGGGTTCGCCTGTTCTGGACACGTCCTAAGCATGGAGCCACACCATATGCGGCCTTCCTTGCTGGCTTCTTTTGCTCGGCATAATGTTTCCAAGGTTCACCTGTGTTGCAGCGCATGTCCGGCCCAACCCTTTTTCATGGCCAAAGGACACCCCGTTTATGGGCACAGCACACTTGGCTCCCAGCACTTCTGCAGACAAGCAGTAGGGTGTTTCCAGCTCTGGGCTCTTACACATAGTGCTTGTCCACAAGTTCTCTTGTGGACATGGTTTCCTTTCTCTGGAGCACATGCCCAGGAGTGGAATTGCTGGGTCACACGGTCACTCTCCACTTGGCTTTCTGATCAGCAGTCAGACAGCCATCCACAGCGGCTGTACCGTCTTACCTTCCCTCTAGCAGCGTACACGGTTCCTAATTTCCCCACATCCTCACCAACACTCGTCATTGTCTTTTTAATTCTAGCCATTCTCGGGGGTGTGAAGCGGGACCTCATTGTGGCTTTGATTTGCATTTCCCAGATGGCTAATGATGCTGAAAATCTTTTCATGAAGGACATTTATATATCTTCTATGGAGAAATGTCTACTCACACCCTTTGCCCATTTTAAATTGTAGGATTTGCCCTTTTATTGCTGAGTTTAAGAGTTTTTATATTTCCTGGATACTAGGCCTTTATCAAACATAAGATAGAAATATATGTGACTTGCAACCCATTCTGTGGGTTCCTTGTTCACGTCCATGATATGCGTCCTTTGAAACACACATTTTAAATTTTGATGAAGTCTATTTTTCTTTGCTTGTGTTTTAGGTGACACATGTAAGAAAACATGACCTTCCAAGGCCGCGAAGATTTGTGTCTGTGATTCCTTCTACAAGTCTTATAGGTTAAGTTCTCATGAGGTTTTTGAATGGAGTTAATTTTTGTATTTGTATCTGTACAGGCCAACTTTATCATTTCATGTGCAGATACCCAGGTGTTCCAGCACCATTCACTGAAAAGGCAATTCTTCCCCTATTAAACTGTTTTGGTATTCTTGTCTGAAACCAGCTCACCCTAAAGGCGAGACTTGGCTCTGCTCTCACAGTTCTATCCCATCCGTTTGTCTGCACACACGGAGGACTGCACTATCTTGGTCACTATAACTATAGTAAGTTTTGAAACCAGAAAATGTGAGTCCTCCAACTTTTTCTTTTTCAAACATGTTTTTTATGAATTAAAATTTTTTTTTGATATTCTGGACTCTTTGCATTTCCATACGAATGTTAGGATCAGCTTGTGATTTCTGTAAAAACCCAGCAGGGCTTCCTTAGGCACCGTGCCATGTGTGCAGACCCGTTTAGGGCTCCTGGACGCCTTCACAAAAGGCTAAGCCTCTGCAGCAGGACTACGGCTGCCGTGCCACTTATTGCTCTTGTCTTCTTTACTTTCCTCAGGTGGTATTTTGCAACTCTGGGTGTGCAAGTGCTGTACTTCCTTTGGTAAATCTATTCCTAAGCAGTGTATCTTTTTGATGCTACTGTAAATGGAGCTCTTCAGATTGTTCACTGCTAGTGTGCAGAGATGCAATTGACTTTTTTCACATGGGCAGGTACTGGGAACCGAACCTGGGTCTTTGGTACAGCAGGGGAGAACTCTGCCACTGAGTCCCTGTAGCCCACCCACTGCAGTTGACCTTTTACGTTACTCCTCTGTCCTGCAAACTTGCTGAACTCATTTATTAAAATATTGTTTTGTGGACTTTCTAGGGTTTTCATGCCCTCTGTGAATTGAGACAGTTTCAGTTCTTCCCTGCTTGTTGTGGCCGGAGCGTCCAGCAGTGCTGGGGGGCAGGGGTGTGTGCCCAGCGTGAGTGGACGGTGGTCCGAAGAAGGCGTGTGCCCAGCATGAGTGGGCCGTGGAGGTGGAGCTGGTTAAGGTGCCCACATGGAGCGAGGGTGGCTCCAGCCCCCGTGGCTGAGTCCTGGGGAGCAGAGGGAAGTGGACGCAAAGAGAAGCCGCAGGAGCAGCAGAGCCTGGAGTTGGCGGAACCAATAGAGAAAAGAGACGCTGCCATGTGCTTGGCCGCGTGTCAGGAGAACCTAAGACAATGCGCTTTCTGGCCACGAGGGACTCCTCTTTCGTGACATGCCAGCTTTTCTGCGAACTGTCTGTTTTGCACATTGAACTTTGAGGTGTTCTTTCTATATTCTGGATAGAAGACTTGAGTTGGACATTTCATTAGCTGCAAATGCCTCCTCCTCTTTAGTGTCTTGTCTTTTCATTCTTTCTCGGGGCTTAGATTTTGCCTTTTCACTGTCTTTTGGAACACTGAATTTTCTCAGGTGGTCAGATTTACCAGTCTTTTCCTTTGTGATTAGTGTTTTCCGTGTCTGAAGAAATCTTTTCCTACTGCAAGGTCATGAAGACATTCTCCTGTATTACCTTTAAAAGTTCACAAATTTCATTAAGTTTATTCAGAGTGTTTCTAAGTCTCCAATGCTGTCTAGAGAGCAACACCGGGCAGTATGCCAGTTTCAAGCAGGGCAGGCCTGGCAGCCACAGCCACCCTCTCACTGCCTCCCTCCTCACCAGCAACTCTGGGGCGGCAGCCACATGCCACAATGGTGGAGACAAGGCCATGCTCAACGGAGGCCCTGGTCACTGCTGTGTGCCTGAAGCCTGCACGGAAAACGGAACTGTGGCACGTTGAAATGCGCCTGAAGTTGAGCTGTCTGCAGGCCCCTTATGACTCTAGTAGGTGGCACAAAACCTCAGGGGGATGACATGGAAGCTTGGGGGGATGGCACGGAACCTCGGGGGATGGCACGGAACCTCGGGGGATGGCACGGAAGCCTGGGAGGATGGCACGGAAGCTCAGGAAGATGGCACAGAAGCCCGGGAAGATGGCACGGAAGCCGGGGAATGGCACGGAAGCTCAGGGGATGGCACGGAAGCTCAGGGGATGGCACGGAAGCTCAGGGGATGGCACAGAAGCCCGGCAGGATGACACGGAACCTCAGGGGATGGCACGGAAGCCTGGGAGGATGGCACGGAAGGCCAGGGGATGGCACAGAAGCTCGGGGGATGACATGGAAGCTCGGGGGATGGCACAGAACCTTGGGGGATGGCACAGAAACTTGGGGGATGGCACGGAAGCCCAGGGGGATGGCACGGAAGCCCGGGGGATGGCACAGAAGCCCGGGGGAAGGCACGGAAGCACAAGAGATCCTGTTATGTCTCCTTTTGATTCTCTACATTTCTCATCATGGTCTCCTGCGATGTGACAGTGTGTTTATTCCAACAGTGCCCCGAGCATTCCCAGGGCATCTGTTGCTGCTGTGTGGGCCTCCCCACCACCTCTGCTGCCACGGTCCTCACCAGGACCCAGTGCTGCCACGACCCCCCCACAGGCCCCACCACTGCCACCACAACTCCTGGGCCCCTCCCCATCCCTGCCTGACCTGGGCCTTGGTGCATGGGTGCTGTAGCTGACTCAGTGGGTCCCTGAGGCCCCATGTGAACCAACCACAGCACCAGTCACCATCCTGGGACATCGTTTTTCTTAGAGAGGCGTAGATCCCCCCGAAAATGGTTGAGTGCTGCTATGATGGTCTCGCTCTGCCCTTTCCCTGCCTGGAGTCCCAGGAGCCCCTGACCCACTGAGGGAAAGGCCTGCCGTGCCCATCACTCGCCAAGGAGCCTGGTGAGCTTGGACGGGCTTTGCGTCCTTCGCACTCTGACACCTGCTTTAGCAATTGCAGCTTTAGAGTAAGTCCTGGCATCCAGAGGAGCAAGGTCCTTCCAGCGTGTTCTCTGTCTCCACGAGTGCATGTCTCGGACATTCTTAGCTCCGCTCGCGGCCCCCAACACAGATGAGTACCCCAGTTTCTCAGCCTCCGACTCCAGCCAATAAACTGCTCCAGGATGAGCACCGGGTGCCCACCCTCCCCCACGCACGCTCCCTTCCTGAAAACTCCTTACTATGTCATTGGCTCCTTTTTGCTTAAAGGAATTAAAAACAGACAGACAGATACACATACATAGTTTTTAAATTTTTGCTTAACATATCAGTTGTCCTTGGTGGAAATGTTATTCCAAACTGTCTGGCCTCAATGACACAAAGAATATTTTTAACTATTTCATGTATTTTACTAAAATAATTTCATGTGTTTTACTAAAACATAGATATTTTAACTATGATGTACCAAAGAGGAACAAACTGTACATAACTTAAATATGTAAGACAAATTTCTATGGCTCAAATATCTTACAGATATATTATCCAAATTAAATAAACGAACTTACATAGCTCTTCTCTATCAAGAGACTGCGCACCGCCTCCAAACAAGCCTTTAAAGAATCCCCTGTTTGGTGCTTCAGGTGTTTCTACAGGAGTGAAGAGCTCACCCAACATTTCCTTTAAAATCAAAACAAATTAGAATTGTTAAAGTTTCAGGGAAAGTGAACTGTACTCACAGAGCCACCACCGCAGAGCCGTTTGTGGTGTGCGCACGGCGTCACCTGCTGAGGGTCACAGTGACGGCCACTTCGAGTGGCCAGACCTGGGCACTGCCTCCCGCACACGGCCCTAAGATCACGGCAACTGGACCAGCCTGCCGCCAGCTCCTGGCGGTTGAGCAAACATGATATTCCAACTGAACTGTAGGAAATTCTAACTTTCATGACGAAATTTTCACATAACTCATTGTCAAAATTGATCACTATAATGATAACTAGGTCTTCCTACACACAAGGAAGTCAGTTTGACCTTCAGCTGCATCAGAAAACTGGCGATTTGGAAACACGAATGGATTCTTCCCCCATAAACATATGCTAGGAGAGAATTAGGCCCACAGACAACCAGCCATGCATCTGGTAGAAAAATGGGAAGACTTCCTTCTACATGGTCTGATTTTTCTGATATTACTGTCAACTTTCTCCAGCAAGCAGCAGTGGTAAGAGTAAGTTGGGAAAGAAGGGCTGCTGAAGTGTTACTCATTTTGCTGATCACTGAAGGGGGCAACGGGAACTTCCGTAAGAGACGATGGCCAGAGGAGGCGGTGCTACGACGACAACAACGCACAGCGAGACGCCCACCCTGAGGTGGCCTCCCCAACCAGACAAGGAGCAGCAGGGGCATTTCGGAAGCTGGACTAACCACAGTTTCAGTCAGAAGTGGAGTGAAACCCTGGCACGTCCTCGCCTCTGCTTCTGCAAAGAGGGGTACACCTGGAAGGAAAACTTTCTGAATTCAAACATCAAACCTGTTAAAGCCCACCACATACAGGTAGCTACTACTGCGTTCAAATGTACATTACATTATAGAGCAAAGGTGATTTTAGGTATATTCCCAGTCATTTTTAGACTATCTCTCACTGATTTTATGGAAACTGTACCATTTACTGTTCTTTATGCTGAAGAAAAGGGTGGCGTAGCTTATCAGAGGGACCACAGCTGCCGCACCTCCAGCTGTCCGCACCTTAGACCACGGGCTCTCACGAGCCTGTGACTTTCCAAAGAAGAAACACAAAGCCAGAGGAAGAGGTACCGGAGCCCGAGGGGTCTGGGCTGTGTCCCTCCCCTCCCTCCCTCTCGCCAGGGGACAGTACGGCCACAAACCAGGTGCCAGGGGCCAGCACGGCCACCCACCAGGAACATTAGCAGGGTCAGAGACAAGGGACACACTGAAGTGCTTTAGCTCATCTCTAAAGCTCAAAATTAACTGTTTCTCAAAGTCTTAGTATTAGGATCTGGGAAGAAACACTGGTGTGGCAAAGAATATATTAAAGTAATATTAAACGCTATTTACAGGTATTTTTTCACTTGCATTAAATACAGCTTTTAACCTTGATTAAATTGACTATTTAGGATGATTAATGTTAAAGACTAGTAAATGCTGGCAAACTCTAAAAGCGAACCTCCCTACCTCAACTCATACTAAATTATTTCTGAAATGATACCTTGGACTTTTTAACCACTCCAAAATATAAATATAAAGAAACACAAACACCTATCTGATTTTAGCTCTTGGGTCTCATCAGTCTCTGTGGGAGCTGAACAAGTTTACAATTGAGAAGTCATCACATGGGCTGGTCAAGCTTTGGGCTCTGAGAACCACTATAAACTTTTCACAGGACATCAGATAATCACTGAAGTTGGTTGTTTCCATTAAAACTCTGTTTTGTAAAAATTGAGTCTGAATAAATACCTTCAATGACAACAGCTACACATTTTAATACTGAATATATAATATATTTAAGAGAAGTTCAATAGTTTAACAGTTATCACTTTTTCACACTGAGTAGTTGGTTTTTGTTTATAAGTAAGTCGAGTTTAGCAAATTGTTTAAAATGTACTAATTGGTATATTCCACTTCTTTATGATAATGCTGTTTATTTAAGGTTCAAAAATGAATACAAATAAATTTTCAATTTGAAAAGATGGCTTACTGCACATTTTTCTTGTGTTTTCACTCAAGATGAGAATAATGCTCCCGGTGTTTCTATCCATAAACATATACTTCTGTGTAACTGCCTCTCCATGATAGTGAAAGTTCCTGGAATCCATTACTTCCTAAAACCAGCTTTACTGAGGTATAACTGACCTGCGATAAACAGCGCACATTCCAGTGTACAACTGGTAAATTTGGCGAGTCTCCACCTGGGCACACATCCACCACCTGAGTCTCCTCCCGCCCTCAGCAAAACCTCCCCATCAAATGCCGCAAACCCCTTCTCTGAGCAACTGCTCATTCACTTCCTCTCCTATAGGTTAACTTGCCTTTTTCTGGAGTTAACTAAAAATGGAACAATAAAAAATTTACTATTTTGTCTGGCTTCTCTCATGCAGCATAATTATGTTGAGATTCATGCACGTTTCTGGATGCGTGGAGACCCTGCCTTTCTGTCCTGAGTGGTTTTGAACTGAATGGACGTCCCATCTGCCCATTCATTTGTTGATAAGGACATCTGGACCATTTCCAGTTTTTGGCTAATAAAAATAAAGAAGCTATGAACATAAATTTCCCTCTATCTTGGGTGAAAAACTAGGAATTGAATGGCTGGGTATTAGCCAGGTTTGAACATTTAGCTTTTTAAGAAACTGCTAAACTGTTTTCCAAAGTAGCGGTACTATTTTACTCTCTGTTAGCAGTGTATGAGAGTCTTAGATTCTCTGCATTTGCGCCAAAACTTGGCATGGTTGTCTTTTCAATTTTAGCCTTTGGACAGCTGAATCTATCAATTTGTTCTTTTGAGGATCATGCTTTTGGTATCATAGCTAAGAAACCTTTATTTCCTAAAGTGATATAAAGATTTTCACCTGTGGTTTTTCCTCGAAGTTTAAAGTTTAAATTTAGGTTCAGGATTCATTTTGAGCAAATTTTTGTATGTAATGCCAGGCATGGATCAAAGTTCATTTTTAAATTTCAATATCTGTTTCACCATTATTTGTTGAAAGGGCAATCTTTTCTCCAGTGCATTACCTTTGTGTTTTTGTCAAAATTCAGGGATGCACTGATGTGTGGGTTTGTCTCTGAACTCTCCAGTTCTGTTCCACTGATCTCTTGTCCATCTTGGCCTCAATGCCCTGCCCTTCGGGCCACTGTGGCTTTATGATGATTCTTGAAATCAGATAGTGCTAGTCCTGCAACCTTTTCTTTTACAGTTTTTTTTTTTTTGGCCTTTTCTAGGTCCTTTGTGCTTCCCTATGAATTTTAGAATAAGCTTGTCAATTCATACACAAAAGTCTGCAGGATTTTGACTGGGATTGCTTTGACTCTATAGATCAATACTGGGAAAACTGACTTCTTAACAATATTTAGTCTGATCCGTGAACATGGGACATATCTCAATTCACTTACGTATTAAATATCATTCATCAATATTTTGTAGTTTACAATGTTTGGGTCTTTCACATATATTGTAAAAAGCATCCCAAAGCATTTCACTTCTTGTTACTATAACAAATGGGATTGCTTTAAAATTTGTTTTCAAATTTCCAGTGGTAGTATATAGAAATAAAACTGATTTCTGCATATTGATCTCATATCCTGCAACCTTGTTAAACCCTCTTATTAGTTTTGGTAGCTTTTTTGGTAGAGTCCGTTAGATTTTCTATACAGATGCTTGTCTGTGAATAAAGGCAGTTTGGCTTTTACCTTTCTTGTTGGGATGCTTTTTCCTTTTTTGTCTTGCCTGAACACGCTGGCTAGAACTTAAATATAATGCTGAATAGAAGCAGTGAGAGTGCTTTTTTGATCCTGACTTTAGGGAGAAACAATTCAATATTTCCTTATCAGGTATGATATCTGGTGTAGGTTTTACTTGGATTTCTTTTAAGTTCCCTTCTGCTCTTAGTTGTTGAGATTTTTTTTATCAGGAATGGATGCTAAATTTTGTCAAATATTTTTCCTTTTTTAATATGCTAACATGGTGAATTACATTCATTGATTTTCAAATGAATCAGCCAACCATGCATTCCTGGTATGTTGAACCCAATTTTCTAAAATTTTGTTTAGATTTTTTGCATTTATATTCGTGAAGGTATTCGTCTCTATATACTTTCTTTTCTTTTAATGTTCTTGTCTGGTTTTGGTATCAGGATAATGCTAGCTTTACAGAATGAATTAACTATATTCCCCCATTTCAATTTTTTGGAAGAGTTGTATAGACCTGGCATTACTTCTTTCTGAAATGTTGATAGAATTTATCAGTGAAGACATCTGGGTCTAGAATTTTCTTCTGTCCAAGGTTTCTAACCTCAAATCCAATTTCTTTAACAAATAAAGGTTTATTCAGGTTACCTATTTCTTGTCGAGTGAAGTTGGTAATTTGTGTCTTTCAAGGAATCCTCCCTTTCAGCTAAGCTGTTGAATTTATTGGCATAAAACTGTTCACAATATTCCATCATTTTGCATTTCTGTTTGTAGAATCTACAGTAAGGCCATCTCTCATCCCTGATATTGGTAATTTGTATCTTTTCTCTTTGTATTCCACCTGGTTACAGGTTTAGGAATTCTATTGATCTTGAAGAACCAGGTATTTGGTTTGAATTTTTTTCCTGTTTTCTATTTTATTGATTTCCACTTGGATATTCACTATTTTTTTCTTCTGCTTACCTTGGGTTTAACTTGCTCTTCTTTTTCAGCTTCTTAAGGTAGAAGTTGAGATCCTTGATCTGAGACCTTTCTTTACTAATATAGGATTTTTAGATCTATAAATGTGCCACTAAGTATACAATTATCCTTTCTATTACTGTGTTTTCAAGTCTACTATTTTTTTTCTTCTGAATAGTCCAATTTGTTAATCCCATCTATTTTAGTTTATTAAATGTTGGTGGAATGCAATATACCAGAAAAGGAATGGTTTTTAAAATGGGGCTTTATTAAGTTACAAGTTTACAGTTTTAAGACCATAAAAAATGTCCAAACTAAGGCATCCAGAAAGAGCTACCTTAGCTTAAGAAAGGCCAATCTGGGCAGGCAGGTGGCTGGTGTGTGCTGGTCCTTTGGCTTCTCCTTCCCGAGGGCGTTTTCTTTCTTCATCTCCAAAAGTCACTGTGTTGGCTCTGAAGCTTTCTCCAAAATGTTTCCCTCTTAAAGGGCTCCGGGAAGCAACCCCACCTTGAATGGGTAGCGATGCATCTCCATGGAAACCACCCAATCAAAAGGTCCCACCCACAGCTCCATGTAAACTGGAAAAAGCTCCCAGCCAGCAACTCTGAGTGAGGTTAAAGAGTATGGCTTTTTGGGTACACAATAGCTTCAAACTGGCATGCCATCCAATCTATTTTTCACCTCCAACACTGTAATTTTTGTCTCTAGAAGTAAGACTTGGTCTCTTTTATATCTTCCATGTTTCTACTTAGCTTTCTGAACATATGGAATACAGTGACCATCACTGTTTCAATGTCCTTCTGTACTGATTCTAACATCTCAGTCAGTTTCTACTGGTTGATGATTGATTATTCTCCTCATTATAAGTCACTGTGTGCTGTCTCTCTGTAGCTTGGTGTTCTAGTTTGCTAGCTGCTGGAATGCAACACACCAGAGATGGATTGGCTTTCAATAAAAGGGGATCTATTTAGTTAATGTATAGTTCTTCAGAGGAAAGGCAGCTAACCTTCAATGGAGGTTCTTTCTTACATGGGAAGGCACAGGGCGATCTCTGCTGGCCTTCTCTCCAGGCCTTTGGATGCCAACAGCTTTCCCCAGGGTGATTTCTTTCTGCATCTCCAAAGGCCTGGGCTGAGCTGCAAGTGCTGAGATGAGGTATGCTGAGCTGCTTGGGCTGTGCTACGTTGAGCTCTCTCATTTAAGCACCAGCCAATTAAATCAAACATCATTCATTGCAGCAAGCACACCTCCTAGCCGACTGCAGATGTAATGAGTAATAGATGAGGTTCACATGCCATTGGCTCATGTCCACAGCAATAGAATGAACCACCTTCACCTGGCCAAGTTGACGCCTGAATCCAACTACCACACCTGGCAAGTTTTGACTGGATGTCAAACTCTGATTTTCACCCTGAAGGAGCATGAAGCTTTGACTTCCACATAGCGACATCAGTGTCATTAAGCCAGGAAAGAGTGTCGTCCTCCTGGGACGGGGAGGTCATCTGGATGATCCATGTATCCTAAGTTCAGTTACGAGTGTCCTTAAATCTTTGCAGGGAAGAACGGCGGGAGGCTCTATTCATAGAACAGGTGACACAGCCACTGGGCACGGGGCCCTTGGGAGCCCAGCGGCCAATAGGTGCTGGAAGCCTTGACTTCCACTCCGCGACACTCAATCTGGACTTGCAGCCTCCCTGGTGCTGTATGAGTGCCAGGCACAGGTCCCTCTAATCCTTCTGGAAGGTTCTTTCCCTGGGGGAGAGGTCCTTCTCACGCATTGAACACTTCTGAGGGGCCCCTGGCACATCTCTGGGCACCCCGTCTATGCTGCTCTCCCCACGGGTCTCTGGCTCTCAGAACTCTACCGGACCTGGTCTCTGGGTGCTGGCTGTGCCTCCTCTATGTGAGAGCTCACCTGGCTGGGCTGCGGCCCCTGGGAGCTTGGCCAGGGTGCTAGCCTGGGGCAACAGTGGGTGCAGCACCTTTGCTCACTGCCTGCCAGGGTCACTTTCCTTCACGACCTCATGCTCAGTGTCTTGAAAACCACAGTTTCACATATTTTTCTGTTTCTGGTTGTCTCAGGCGGGAAGTTCAATCTGTTCTTATTTCTCCATCTTGGCACGAAATCCCAGTAGCTGTCTTTTAAAATTTATTTATTTTTGGTTAAAGTAAAATGAATGCTTAATTAGCAGGGTTCTCCGGAGACCAAGGAGTATTGTCTGTAAATTCTGTATTCTTGGTTACCAAGGCACTGTTCTAGGTGCTGGAAGGAGCGCGGGGAAATGCAGCGCTGCCTGTGCTCACACCAACACCGCATCGCCATTTCATGAGGGCACAGACCAGATGATCATGGAAACAAATTCAGTTTAGTACTAAAGGGCTCTTTCACTTAGACATAAACAGGGCAAGCTCACTGCCATTGATTTTTACTGAAGAATAAGGAGAGAAAATGTTGACCCAGAAAAGTAATGAAGCTTAGAATTGTATGTAGGATGACAACCCCACTTCAGATCAAAATGAGTACAAAGTGTATCCAGTTATACCCACATTACTTCCTAATAAAGTAAGATTTTATGACACTGAAAACACTGAAAAGAAAACTTTAAAGAGTGTCTTTTCCATAAAGAACAATATTTTGAGTCTGAAGTATAGGAATCTTCGAAAAAAAATTCATCCAAATGTGAACTGGGAATTTAAATTGAGACTCTCAGACAGGTAAGCCTTTGAGCCTACAAGCGCGGGCCCAGGACCGCCCCTGCAGGTAGGGCCACCGCCACCTGCCTTCTGGACACACGAGCCCTGTCCAGGCTGCATTGTGCTTCCCGAGCCCCCGCCTCTCTGACGTGTGCCACACAATCCCCCCCACACCTGCCTCTCTGACGTGTGCCGCACAACCCCCCCATCCGTCTCTCTGACGTGTGCCGCACAACCCCCCCATCCGTCTCTCTGACGTGTGCCGCACAACCCCCCCATCCGTCTCTCTGACGTGTGCCGCACAACCCCCCCACCTGCCTCTCTGATGTGTGCTGCACAACCCCCCCATCCGTCTCTCTGATGTGTGCCGCACAACCCCCCCATCCGTCTCTCTGACGTGTGCCGCACAACCCCCCCACCTGTCTCTCTGACGTGTGCTGCACAACCCCCCCATCCGTCTCTCTGATGTGTGCCGCACAACCCCCCCATCCGTCTCTCTGACGTGTGCCGCACAACCCCCCCACCTGCCTCTCTGACGTGTGCTGCACAACCCCCCCATCCGTCTCTCTGATGTGTGCCGCACAACCCCCCCATCCGTCTCTCTGACGTGTGCCGCACAACCCCCCCACCTGTCTCTCTGACGTGTGCCGCCAACCCCCCGCCCCCTGGACCTGTTACGCTCACCCTAATCTTAAAGACAATGAAGCTTGGAGACATGAACCTGTGCAGGACAACGGGACTGTGCCATGTGCAAGGCTGGGACTTGAATTCGGTGTCCTTGACTCTAAAGTTCATATTCTAAAAATAGTAAAAGCCGCAAATTCAAGTTTACAAGTAAAATAGGATGATTAACTGCGAAAGCTTTCACTCCGAAGTTCTTTCAGGTGGTGTTTTCTCTAAATATCAAATAACGGCTAGCTGAGCTTAATATTTCAAGAACTCTTTTATTCTAGGAGGTGAAGCCAAACTAATCATTTCTATTATGCAAGCCCAAAAGACACTTGAACATTTAAAAAGACACAGCTCTTTAAAGAATGTGTCTGTAGTCTCTCAGAAATAAACAAAAGAATTCAGAGGAAAAATTATAAATTCTATTTTTTCTTATACGTGCACACAGCCAAGTAGACACAGTTATGTTTGCACTACCATACTGCTTTGGGAGGCTTTGTTTGGATTTCTGATGTGTGTGTAAGACACAGTGTAGGTGCAGAGTGGGCATCAAACGCACACAAGATCCCGGGAAGCACGGCGGGGAGCCTCAGGCGGGCGTGCTCCGTCTCGCCAAGAGTGTGTGCTGCCCACGGAGGCCCCTGTGGGCCCAGTCGGCAGAGGGATGGAGAGGGTGAGGGGCGCGCGGAGGACGTCTCGCGTCTGGAGAGACTGCAGCCACACTTTGCTCCTTACCTGGAGGTTTTCACAGGCCTCCTGACTGTACGTGAGCCTCTGGATTTCCGTGGGGGACACGAGGTACAGAGCCTGCCCATTGTTGGTGAAGCAGAACGTCCTGGCTATGCGCATGTTGGTGAGTGGCAGGTAGCGCACGTCCAGCAGGGGCCTCAGGCTGGGCAAACTGGGGAGAGAGTCAAACTGTCAGTAACAGGCCAGGGGGCTGTCAGGCGTGAATGAAGAATTACATGGTACACGTGCAAAGGCCCTGGGAGCTTGTTACTATGCTGTGTGCTTAACCGGGGGACCGACGCTCCTCACAGCTGTCCACTGTCGGCTGAGCGGAAATGAATCCTCTGCAGGACAGCCTGCCAGCAGGTGTGCACCACCCACATGGACGCCAGCCCGGGCCTGAGAAGGGAGGGTCTAACCCACCTGCGTGGGCGCCAGCCCAGGCCTAAGCAGGGAGTGTCTTACCTGCCCACGTGGGCGCCAGCCTGGGCCTGAGCAGGGAGCGTCTCACCCGCCCACGTGGACACTAGCCCGGGCAGCGCAGGCAGCGGCCTCACCTGAAGGCCATGATGTGGCCGTTGGCACAGAAGCAGGCGAGGCAGGCACCAGCGCCCAGGGCCACGACGTCCCCGCGGAGCACAAACGAGCTCTCGGCCACAGTCTGATGGAAGGCGCAGCTCTGCGCTGGCAGCGCCAGGACCTTGGCCTGCTTCTCGGAGCAAATCACCGCATACTGGCTCTCACCCATCTCCTGGGAAGTGGAGGGGGACACGGAGACCGGCCGCCCCTTCCTCGACTTCTCCTCCTCCTTTTCTTCAGGAGCACTTGGTTCCTGCCAGGGCTGGTGTACAGGGGGCAGCAGGCAGCCGGCCGCGTCCAGGAAAGCCATGCTCAGGACAGCGCCTTTCAGCCTCAGGACAGGACCTGGAATGCGACGGACCCATCAGAGACCGGCCCTCCCCAGCCCAGCCCCGAAACCCAAACTGGCCAGCGCCAGGGCGCGGGAGAGTCTGGGAAGACTTCAGTGTCCCATGCACTAAGGGCCGCGTTCCCCTTTCACCACGGTGGGCAACCCTGCCCCTGGCCCTGCCCCTGGATGTAAATGTGGCTGGAGGCTCTGGGTGCCTCCTCCCCGCGACTGCCCTGCCAAGAGCATGACAGCGAGGGGAGTGTCCTGAGCGGCCCAAGTCCTGAGAGGCCCCAAGTCCTGAGAGGCGGCCGGCCCCAACCACGGGGCGCTGGGCTGGGGCAGTAAAACACCTCAGATACTGAAGACGCAGTACAAACAAGTTAAGTGAAAAGCATCTTAACAATTTTAAAGTATGGATTATGAGCTGGAATGATAGTATTTTGGATATACTGGGCTAAAAATATATATATTGCTAATACTGATTTAATGTTTTTTTTTACTTTTTAAAGTGCCTACTAGAAATGTGAAATTACATACGTGGCTTTTTATTGCACTTCTAATGAAGAGTATTGATCTAGGAGAACAATGTGAAAATTTTTTTTTATGTATTTCTAAACATCACTTCCAAAATCGGTTTCCTTCTAAGCTGTCTACCGATAAATGCCAGATATGTGCAAGACATCCCATGGTGAGCATATGGTCTTAATTTTGGAGCTAAACTTCTCGCGTGCCAGCTCCCCTTCTCCTCTGCAGCCGAGATGGCACACATGCTCATGTCATTCCTAAGTCAGCTAAATGGAAGCTCAACGCTGAGGATTTGGAGACCAACAGAAAGAAGGGCACAGTGTTGATTTGGCATTCTGGTTCTTACTTCAAAATATTTTACATATTACTCTGTAACCACATCATATATATATATATATATTTTTTTTTTTGTATGCTGTATGGTGGGGGGGTCGCATTTCATTCTTTTTCTATGTGGATACCCCTTATTGCAGCACCATTTGTTGAATTTTTGTTTTTGATTGATTTTGTTTGTTTGTTTGGGGGAAGTGCATGGGCCAGGAACCGAACCTGGGTCTCCTGCATGGCAGGCGGGAATTCTACCACTGACTACTCTCGCACCCCCAAGTACATCATATTTTGCAGCTTACAAAATATTTATATATTTTATTTCCAAAAGGAAGAGTTACTGATGTCGTCCTGGAATTTTCTTAGAAGACAAAATATTGTTTCTTCTCTTCTTTGCATTTCCATGACTTGTTTATGACAGGATTGCTAGATAAGAATACAGGACACCCAGTATATATACGTCAATTTCAGATAAACAATGAATACAAAGTATGTCCCAATATTCATACTTTTCTAAAATTTGCATGGGACTACTTATACTAAAATTTACTCATTGTCTAAAATTCAGTTAACCGGGCATTGTGTATTTTTATCTGCTAAACCTGGTAACTCTAAAGTTCAAGTTTGACAAGCAGATAATTTAACTACTTTAGAGAGTTTGGTAGAAAACTGCCTAATACCTGACAGACATAAACTATTTTGATAGCTATTTATCTCTAAACATATTCTACAACTGCTTTCATTCCAAGATCTCCTAGTTTTTATCCTAGGTCACCAGAGTCCTGCCGGCTTTCAAATTTTGAAAAGGCCAGCTAAAGTATCCATGCTGGTTTGGTCACTATTCCAGCACAGGGGACTCTTCTGGTATGCAGTGATCCTAAAGATGCCCGAGACCTCACGTAAACAGTGGCTGCTGCAATATTTAAACAGGACTGCAGCATCTCCAGGGAAAGGGGGTATTGTGGGGCCTTCCCCGAGCAGGGAAAACAACAACAACAACAAAAAGACAAAAGCAGAACCCCAGTGGGTCAAGGCAGACGGCTTCGCGGCTGAGAACAGGCCACCTCAGGTGCGGGCGCATGCGTCACTCTGAATCTTCAATAGGCACCTGGCTGGAGACACCCCACAGAGATGCCAGCACCAAGTGAAACCTGAAGGCTCTTTCTTACGAGGAAAACTGCTTTTATAACTAAGTAAACTTTACAGTAAATTTTACTTTTTTGCTAGTTGGAAAACATGTTAAATATTTTGTGTGTAGTTAACATTAAGTTATCTATATTTAATCTCTCTCTCTTATTTTCATTTATTGGAAACATTCTGTTTTTATTACAAACTAATTGTTATAGAAAATTTAGAAACTAAAAATCAGTCAAAAAGAAGAAAATAAAAATGACCCCCATCTGACAATCCAGTGGTAATTGCTATTCACATTTTGATTTTCATCTTTTCAATATTTTTGGTTTCTATGCACATATTCATGGCTTACTCTAAGTGAAATCAGTAAGAATATTCAATAAGAATATTATCATGCTAACCTGTTTCCTTTAATCGAACGATTAGGCATGTGTATACTTACAAATCCTTATTTATTGAGCTGAAAAATCAAACTGTTTCTCTGATGTAAAGATAGTTCAGAAGTGAATACTAAAGCCATAATTTAATTCTGAAGCCTGCTCAGTGATGAGCAGGCGCACGGGTGTCTCTCTGGGAGCATAAATGAGCTGTGACAGGAACGAGACTCTCACTGACCGCCCAGGACGGGAAAACACCACCTCATTTTCTATCGTGAGGACAGTCCCTCTCCCCTCCCTACATTCTGCTAAGTCAAGCTTCTCCCCACACTTCAAAGAAGAGAAATGATATATTTTAAGACTTCACACTCGGACTCAAGCAAACTCGAGTGCAGAGCGCTCAGAATACACTTTTCTGGGTTTCCTCCTAAAAGTTTTTCTGGGTATGATTTTGCTTGCAGAGTGCAGACGTGGCCCAGGTGGCAGACACGGCCGCTACAGTGTGTCCCCTTCTGCGAGGGTGACCACGGTGGGGGAACCACGGAGGGGGAGACCCATGGGGGGAGACCCATGGGGGGGGAGAACCAGGGTGGGGAGACCCATGGGGGGGGAGAACCAGGGTGGGGAGACCCAAGGCGGGGGGAGACCCAAGGCGGGGGGAGACCCAAGGCGGGGGGAGACCCACGTGGGGAGACCCATGGGGGGGGAGAACCAGGGTGGGGAGACCCAAGGCGGGGGGAGACCCAAGGCGGGGGGAGACCCAAGGCGGGGGGAGACCCAAGGCGGGGGGAGACCCACGTGGGGAGACCCATGGGTGGGGAGACCCAAGGCGGGGGGAGACCCAAGGCGGGGGGAGACCCACATGGGGAGACCCATGGGGGGGGGAGAAACAGGGTGGGGAGACCCAAGGCAGGGGGAGACCCAAGGTGGGGGGAGACCCAAGGCGGGGGGAGACCCATGTAGGGAGACCCATGGGGGGGGAGAACCAGGGTGGGGGGAGACCCAAGGCGGGGGGAGACCCATGTGGGGAGACCCAAGGCGGGGGGAGACCCAAGGCGGGGGGAGACCCATGTGGGGAGACCCAAGGCGGGGGGAGACCCAAGGCGGGGGGAGACCCATGTGGGGAGACCCATGGGGGGGGAGACCCAAGGCGGGGGGAGACCCAAGGCGGAGGGAGACCCAAGGCGGGGGGAGACCCATGTGGGGAGACCCATGGGGGGGGAGACCCAAGGCGGGGGGAGACCCAAGGCGGAGGGAGACCCAAGGCGGGGGGAGACCCATGTGGGGAGACCCATGGGGGGGGAGAACCAGGGTGGGGGGAGACCCAAGGCGGGGGGAGACCCATGTGGGGAGACCCAAGGCGGGGGGAGACCCAAGGCAGGGGGAGACCCATGTGGGGAGACCCAAGGCGGGGGGAGACCCATGTGGGGAGACCTATGGGGGGGGAGACCCAAGGCGGGGGGAGACCCAAGGCGGAGGGAGACCCAAGGCGGGGGGAGACCCATGTGGGGAGACCCATGGGGGGGGAGAACCAGGGTGGGGGGAGACCCAAGGCGGGGGGAGACCCATGTGGGGAGACCCATGGGGGGGGAGAACCAGGGTGGGGGGAGACCCAAGGCGGGGGGAGACCCATGTGGGGAGACCTATGGGGGGGGAGAACCAGGGTGGGGGGAGACCCAAGGCGGAGCAAGACCCAAGGCGGGGGGAGACCCATGTGGGGAGACCCAAGGCGGAGGGAGACCCAAGGCGGGGGGAGACCCATGTGGGGAGACCCATGGGGGGGGAGAACCAGGGTGGGGGGAGACCCAAGGCGGGGGGAGACCCAAGGCAGGGGGAGACCCATGTGGGGAGACCCAAGGCGGGGGGAGACCCAAGGCGGGGGGAGACCCATGTGGGGAGACCCAAGGCGGGGGGAGACCCAAGGCAGGGGGAGACCCATGTGGGGAGACCCAAGGCGGGGGGAGACCCAAGGCGGGGGGAGACCCATGTGGGGAGACCCAAGGCGGGGGGAGACCCAAGGCAGGGGGAGACCCACGTGGGGAGACCCATGGGGGGGGAGAACCAGGGTGGGGAGACCCATGGGGGGGGAGAACCAGGGTGGGGAGACCCAAGGCGGGGGGAGACCCACGTGGGGGACCCATGGAGGGGGAGAACCAGGGTGGGGAGACCCAAGGCAGGGGGAGACCCAAGGCAGGGGGAGACCCACAGGGCGGGGGAGACCCAAGGCAGGGGGAGACCCACGGAGGGGGGAGACCCACGGGGGGGGAGAACCAGGGTGGGGAGACCCAAGGCGGGGGGAGACCCATGTGGGGGGAGACCCAAGGCGGGGGGAGACCCAAGGCGGGGGGAGACCCAAGGCAGGGGGAGACCCATGTGGGGAGACCCATGTGGGGAGACCCAAGTGGGGGAGACCCACAGGGCGGGGGAGACCCATGGCAGCGAGACCCAAGGGGAGGGGCTCTTAGAGTCCCAGCCTGGCACGCACCACTGGGGGCAGCGGTCAGGGGCTGCAGGCGTCGCTGCTCTCCAGCCGGGGGCAGCCCCAGGCCCAGCACCAACACAGCGCCCAGCGTGGTGCCAGCCCACAGGCAGGGTGCAGGCGCGGGCTCGGCCCTGCGTGGGGGGCTCTCGCAGAAGCACAGCACGGAGATGGCCTCCCGCGACTCCCTGTCCAGGCTGGTCACGCTGGAGCTCCGCGAACGGCTGACCGCGGCGTCTTTCGTGTCTGCAATGAGAAGGGCTGCTGACAGGGCTGCCCGGGCCCCACGGCTCGCTCCCACACCCCTGGCCGGGCCGTCACCTGCAAAAACAACCTGCATGTGTGATGCCCGGGCCCCTGCAGAGGACAGAAGGGGCAGTCCTGCGTGGAGGCCCCTTCTCCCCCTTCCCTCTTCAGTCCTCTTGTCCACCGGCCCCTTCTCTCCCTTCCCCTCTCCCCTCCCCCCTCCCCTTGTCCGCAGGCCCCTTCTATCCCTTCCCCTTTCCCCTCCCCTGGTCTGCCGGCCCCTTCTCTCCTCCTCGCCCCTTCTACCCCTGCCGAGGGCTCCGCCCTCACCTCTCCTTTCCTCGTGGTGCTGGCTCTGCATCTGGTAGTAAAATCTGTATTTGAGTGGTATGAGGAAAGCATGGGTGTTTTCAGTTTTGTATATCTTAAAAATGCATGTAGGGCGGGCCACGGTGGCTCAGCAGGCAAGAATGCTTGCCTGCCATGCCAGAGGACCCAGGTTCGATTCCCAGTGCCTGCCCATGTAAAAAAAAAAAAAAAAAAAAATGCATGTAAAAGAACTCTGATTCTATTTTCAAATTTATTATATGGTGGACCTTTGAGTGCCAAATCTGACCTGGGAAAGCCTCTCTCGATAAAGCTCTCCCTCCCATTTGCTTGAATGCCACTTGCCGTGATGCCATGTGTCTCCAGCGTTTCTCTCTGGGCCCGGGGCCACGCGTGCTGCCTTGGGCACTCCCCGGGCCACGGTCCCACCAGACAAGAGGCTTTCTCCCCTGGGCAGCTACCCCCAGTGGGTCAGCCTCGGGCCCTGGCCTCTTTTTCCTTGTAAACCACCTTTCCCTACGCTTTCTGGGAGTTTTTCCTGCTGTGTTTCAAGAGGCAACATCCAAGGGCACCACGGCCCTCACAGCACAGCTGCTCTGAGGGCAGAGTCACGCCATCAACCCAGATTCCCAAGAAGCCACACCTGGGGCACGTTGCATCTGGACTGACGTGCAGGAAATGCACAGCAGAGGGCTGCCAAGTCCGCGCGGTCACTCTAGACCAGCCATTCCCCCTCCCCGTGCCCCTGCCTCTCACCCCGGCTGACCTCCCCCTACGGCTGATTTTTACCAGCTCTGTGAATCTCCATCCGCCAGCATGGCCCCCGGCGGCCCCTCTGCCCACCGGGCCGCCCACATCCTCTGCTCCAGGGCTAGGACCCTCCACTGCCTGGGAGCTGCCACCAGTGCTTCCAAACACACCTGCCTCACCTGGCCCCTGCCCCGCTGGGCCCCACCTGTTGAGGTCACGCCCCTTCTCTCCTCAAGGGCTGCCATCTCCACGGACAAGCCCCGGGTCCTCCCACCATGGACGGACCCTCTGCCCGGCCTTGCTCACGGCACAGGCAGTGCCTCTGCTCTGAGCTCAGCCAGATCTGTCTTTCACTGCAAGTGCGAAGTTTCCTGGGTGCACATGCTGTGCCCTGCTGCTGCCCCGGGCGGTCAGCTCAGGGCCTCGGGGGTCAAAGGCATCCGGCGGACACCTGCTACGGACAGAGCCCAAGTGGACGGCACCTCTCAGCCAGGTGCTGCTGCCACCCCACCAGAAGACACCAGCTTCCCAGGAACTTCCCTACGCACACCAGAGAACACACTCCTCCAGGACACGCGTCTCACAATCAGGAAAGAAATGACTCTCTACAACGTTGTGGAAAAGGAAAATGTTAGTCTTCTTATTTGAATTTTACCAAATATATTAAGAACTGTTGTGTACTAGTTATATACTCCGCCCCCCCCCCAAAAAAAGACAGATATGCTCTTTGTCATTTTGTCATCAAAATTCAGACTCAGAGTCTGAAACACTCCCCCCCCAAAAAAAGACAGATATGCTCTGACCATGACCACGGCGGCGTCTGAGGCCACAGAGCCACCCCACGGGGCACAGGCCGCATCCCACAGAACTTTCCTGAAACATCGCTGTTTGGCATGAGGGTGCGCTTCCTGTTACTATTATGTCATGCCAGACAAGAGCTGCTTACTGAAAACGGCGTGCTTTCCATAATCAGCAGCTTCACTGGATAAGACTGTAAATGACATTAATCCCACATACTAACTTTCTACAGCTTTCAAAGCTATTTTAGTAAAATAACAAATATTTCTTTTCAAATGACAAATACATCTAAATATTACTCACATAAAACACAGTATAAAGTGAACTCACGTATACTTTCAGTTGTGACCTAGTAACAATGAAAATCAATGATGCCAGATTTGACAAAATAAATCACCCGTGGGAAAAAAATCTTAATTCAACCATTTGAAGTTCAGAAACTACAACTGTATTTTTATTGTTATTTATCTATAAAAGTTAAGTTAAATTAACAAAGAAACTCCTGAGGCTCAGTCAGTTTGGGAAAATGGTCTGAATCGTTACCAGTTCTGAACTGGATTGAGCTGGGCTGCCCATCTGATCTGCCTGGAGCAGCCTGAAAACACACCAGACTTCCAGCCGTTCACACATCACAGCTTGTAGTTAGGTCTACAGAGTTAGATGTCTTGTCTGATTTCTAGAAACTGGGCAAGCTAAACAAATGGAATAAACTTTAAGTTCTCGTTGTCTGAGCAGCAATAAAACCAGCCACCACGAAGCAAGGTCCCCACGTGCCAGGCAGACACCACACCGCCGCCCTGAGAGTAGCCCACAACAACCCGACGCGGCCACCAGCAGCTGCAGGACAGGGCTGGCCAACGGCAGGGCAGGATGGTGGCCATGTTCAAGTCAAATCTTGCCATCTAGCAGGTTCAGAGCGACAGGCCAGACACGTCACACAAGAGCCCTCAGCTCCGAGGTTCTGGCTGCTAAGGCCCCAGGTCAGCCTTGAGCTGCTGCAAGACCACACAGCAGGGCCTTCCTGGCAGCTCTAACCCAGCCAGCGGCTCCTTGCGGTCACAGCCATTGCATAAATGCCTGTTCTGCGTTACTCTCTGGATCCTCGGAGACTCTACTTTGTGTATCCCTTCTCCCCAGGCAGAGCCTTATGCCACAAAATCCTAAAACCCAAATCAAGGCATACTGCTAAGAAGCCCTGGCTCACTGGGGAGTCACCTGGGTGGATAGCAACTGACTCTGCCTGCGTGGCTGACGCCCAGATAGAGGCAACACGCCCAAGGCTTCTGACTGGAGGCCCGAGGACGCTGCCTGGCGAGACTGCACGGGGACACAGTGCTACACACCCTCACAGAAGCTTCCAGACTCATGGGGCGGCTCAACAGCCTCAGGGGCAGCAGCATCGCCTGACAACCTGAGCCTGTCAACACAGGTGGATTTCCCTGTCACCAGCCTGACCAGTGTCACACAAGCAGTGGCCAAGGCTCAGGAGCAGGAGCCGCTACCAAAGACCAGCTGTAGCTGCAGCACAGCCTGCAGGAGACTCATCTCGGTCAGAGCTACACAGGCACATCCAAGCTTTAAACCCCAAAGGAGAGCCTGCAAAGGCATGGGGTGCAGACTGCGGCTAACCCACTTACAGCACTCACAAATCTGAGCATTCTCTAAAAACTAAAAACTGGTTGTGATTTTTACCAGTTTTTAAAGTACTTCCACATGTGCTTTCCTGGGTTTTTAAGATACGAAAAGGACACAAAGCCACTTAGTAGTACTGAGTAGCATTAGTGCTTTGGGAGGGCGCGTGGCACACGTGGCCCTCAGCTGCCCAGGGCTCACCCATGTCCTTCAGTCTCAGTGCAGGGCTGTGCCCTCCCTGGCGCCAGCGTGGTCGTCCAACCCGGGCCCAGTTCTCTCTGACACCAGGGAACGCTCAGTTCCACACCGCAGGGCGTGGTGCTCACAACGCCAACCAGGAGCTTCCACCAGTGTACCCCGGACACACAAGGACCTGGGGCTGCTACAGTCAGTGGTGGAAGCGACTCACATCTGCGCTTCTAGTGTGCACAAAGACAGTGAAGTAGTGCAGGGAGCACGGTGCTGGCGGGGGCTGGAGGCAGGGGCAGGGGCAGACCAAGGCATTTCAAGACAGTCACACCTCTTATCCAAGGAGAGGCCACAGAGAGCTCTGAAATGGAAATGAGTGTGTAAAAACCTGCTTTCTATGTGGTACGTGAAGTCCAATTTCTACCTTTATTGTAATGCCATGTGTCCTTATCCTGGATGTCAGGAAGCTGATTTCAGCTGAACAGAAAGCAAATGAACACGTGGCTCTAGCTGCCTGCTCTCACAACAAACGGGCTGCACAGAAAGTGCCAGGAAGAACAAGCACTTCCCAACCTGCTAACACCGAAGTCAGCCACCACGGTATCACGATGATTCTTGATACGGGGTACTCGTTGCCATATTGAAAACTACTGATTTGTTTTAAAAATAGCAGTTTCATATTAAAATAAACATGAATTTTAGAGTTCAAACAAAGTTTTTGGAAGATTAAATAGGATAAAAACAGCTTTTAATAAAAATTTTCTGAAATCATACAAATTTTAATCTCATACTAAATTCTGTTTAGATATAAAGTTGGAGAGGACAGGAAAATATATAATTTTGATTTGTTCAGATCTGTACTATAAGTCTCTTTTATAATTTATAGATGGCATTCTAAAGGTTATTCCAAAAGATGTTTAACTGTGACATGTTAATATTTTTAAAACTTGATTTCTAATGACAACCTAACCAACAGTATTTTTTAAATCTCCTCATTCTCTAACTTGTCTTCCCATTGCAGGGAGTTGAATTATTGTGGCTATATATTAATTTTTTACTTACCTAAATCAGGCTTTAGGTCAGTAGGCAAGCTTAGCTTCCTTGACATCTTTGCTGAAAAATAAAACACATTTTAAAAATTCCGAAGAATATTTGATACATATTATTAATATTGACTGATCTTCAAAATAAAAATGGATGCTTGTATTACCAAATGCAGATGCTATGCTAACTAAAATGAGATTAACAACAAATTGCTGGAAAGTAAATCATACCCTCACCTTTTAAAAATGTTTGTGCTTATTTGCTCTAGTATCTCTGGATGCTTGAAGCTCTAACTTGGAGGAGGCCTTTTGAATTCTAACGTTTAATTACTTCCTAGGTTCTCAGGAAAGAGCTAAGCTTTCTAGGAGAAGCAAAGTCACTTCTCAGGAGCGTACTGCCGATAGGACAAGGCATCTAAGGCTGGGCCTGGGCAGCTGATGCAGCATCTGCCTAGGTCTTCACATTCAGAGCTCACTATTTTTATAGTAAATTTCTAGCACACAGGAAAACCTTATCTGCAATCAAATCAAAGTATGTGACTGTGTCATAAAAATATCTGATCATCTATTACTTGACATAAGTTAACATCTCTACATTTTAGTGAACAACAAAAAACCTAAGTCATGCTCAATGTAAAATTACAGTATTTATGTAAAATGTGGACTCCAGGCATTTCAGTTTCTGTGCGATATTAGTCTAATAAAAGGTGTGTCACAAACTTTCTGGAATTCATGTTCCCTCCTCAAATTCAGTGACTGCCTAAGCGGAAAGTATCTGCTCAGGCACCGTCTACCCACGAACACAGTGTCGGGTGGTGCATGAGCAGTAGACGGTGGCTCTACGTGAAATGCTCTAAGTGCTGCTGGGTAAAACATGAACGCACACATTGGGTTAGTTTAGTCAGGAGACATTGAAAGCACAGACCCTGCTATTCCATAGGGCACCACGTAAAGAAAGAGAAATCCAGCACAGTATATAACGTCCACATCTAAAAAAATGACAAATCCAGTGTTAGGACAGGGTCGTTCAGCAAACCGGGTAAGGACTGGGGGAAAATCGGGTTTTCTATTCCCAACTCCACTAATCTAATTGGCATCCTTTAAAAAACGACAATGGATGAAACTGATAAATCAGTGCAATCCCATTTCCACCTCGACTTGATTTCAATTTGAAGATGAAACGTAACACAGAGGTCGTCAGATGGCACCTCTGGAGAACTGACCCCAGGTGGTTCTGCTGCACCTGCTGTCCAACCCCCGCAGCCCCGGAAAGGCGGTGTCAGGCGTCTGACGGGCTCCGCTGGGGCGGCGTGCTCGGAGCAGCCCCAGGCAAAGGGGCCCTTCCAGGACCCAGCAGCGCGGCGCCCCTGGGGACCCCGGCTCTGATGTGCACAGTGAGCCCATGTCGCGTGGACCTGCGCTCCTCACACTGGCCCTGCCCACCGGCACCCAGGCCTGCTGCAGCTCCTCTTCGAGTGAGGCTGAGTCTGCAGCCCTGGGGCGCTGAAGTCTGCTCCAGCCAGTAACTCCAGCTCCTGGATGTCCTTTTTTTTTTTTTTTTTTTTTAAATATTTTTATTGATAAAACTTAACATACAAACATATAAACATTCCTAACATACCTACAGTCCATATATGGTGTACAATCAGTGGCCCACAATATCATCACATAGTTGTGTATTCATCACCACGATCATTCTTTAGAACGTTTTGCATCACTCCAGAAAAAGAAACAAGAAACAAGAAACAAGAAAAAACTCATACATACCGCACCCCTTACCCCTCCCTCTCATCGACCACTAGTATTTCCATCTACCCAATTCATTTTCACTTTTGCTGGACCGCACCTTGAGCGGCAGGGAATCCAGCTAAAGATAACTCATCCAACCAGTACTTATCAGTCCACGATGCTTCATGGACACACGTGGCTTGTCTCTAAGTGCTGGGGTGAGGCCTAGAGGCCGGGGATGGGCTGCGGTCTGTCCCCAGTCTGGCCCCACCCTGCCTCGCTCAGCTCCAGGGAGGGGCCCTGGCTAGTGGGCAGGGTGCACAGAGGCCAGCACCCAACGGCATTTACCAGGAGAGACCACGTGGGAGGAAACAGAGCCTTTCACATCTGCAGGACACCACAGAGGTGAGCAAGTCACATCCTCACAGCCTAATTCCATGGCGGTGCTCGAAAATAATGCAAACAAGAAAACGGGAACAAGTGTTAGGCCATAAGCACAAGACCCCACACCCCACTGGAAGCTGGTTTCAAAAGCACTGTGTGCAGCCAGAGGGAGCAGGGACGGGAGCCTGGCCATCTCCAGGACCTAAAGGACAAGCTCATTCCTCTCCAGCCGAGTCACAGATGTACGAAATGGACATTTCATCCAGTTAGAAATGGATCTGTTGAAGCTTTCATTCAACAATCACACATAGATTTCTGCCGAAACATTTCACCAGCACCCTCCCACAGCCTTTTTGGTCTAGCATTTCTTTATTAACTGAATATAACAAACCAGTCCTCAAACAATTGTTCAGCTGATCTAATTTCAAAATCTTACCCATAACGAGAGATTAAAGCCACATATGATAACAACTGGGTAGATTCTCTGAATATAGTAATTTTGTTATGTGACAAAATGACTTAATTATGCCGCCTACCCCTTCCTCCCCAAACACCCTGACCCCTAGCTCACTGGGGCTGCCCACTCAGGTGAGGCTGCCAAGCCGCGTGGCTGTGCCCTCAGGGTGGTTTTTTCTAGACTCCTGGAATAAAGCACTTGAAATGAGAAACCACTTGCTAGCAGACAAAACCCTTCATTCTGCATTAATTCCAGTTAGGAAGCAATATAAAGGCAAAGAGCTGGCAGTGCGGCAGGGGCCGGCAGGACGGCTGGCCTCAGCCCCAACACCCAGCTGGCAGCGTGGGCGGCGCAAAACCAGTGGGATTCTCTGGTTTCCATAACACACAGCTTCCTCAGGCACGGTGTGTTGACATTTCCTCGTGCAACATGACATACAAATGCACGCTCTCCAAGGCACACTGAGTTAGGGCAATGGCTGCACGGTGTGAGCCAAACGCTTACAGCTACCCAGCGCGTCCTTCACTCCAAGGACTCACCAGGTTCCTCCCACGCCCCAGAACAAACAGTTTCGACTCCCCCACACCCCCAGAATAGTTTGCCTCTCCAGAACTGCAGAGATGAAATAACAGTATAAACTCCCATGGAAGACATCTTTCACCGAGGATGTTTTTTCGCTACCTCTCCAAATATTTTAAAGCTTATGGTCTTTTTTCAATGTGGAGAATAATTTTTTAGATGAAAAAGATGACACAAATATCCTCTTAATAGATTCATAGACAATACCAGATTAGCATTTGCTTACTGTCCCCCATCTCAAATCTGTTTTTATCTTGAAGTGTTTTTTTTTAACTATGTATTCTTCATAGAAAATTTGGAATATAAAGAAAAAGATCACCACTAATGCCCACTATCAAGAGGCCACAGCTTAGCCTATGTTCTGCCAGGCACTTTTTAAAATCCCCTTTTCTCTTCATGTTTGAAATCAGTTATAACATATCAACTCTGCAGCCTGCTCTTTTTCTTTATGTCCTTATCTGTGAGTCCATTTCAATGGCTGTGTATCTATATGGCCACTCACTACACATTTAGGTATTGACCAACTCTGCAATATGGTCAGCAATAAAAATGTACATAAATATTTCCACATTATTTTGTCCTTAGGATGAAGCACCATAAAAGGAGAATGAAAGCACAGACCCCTCTCCACCAAGCCTTTAACACTATGTCTCAGGTGTGTTGTTGCTGTTAAAGCAGGGTATATATGCATATTTTGTAAACTCCTCTTTAGCCAAAATATGCATCAGAGAAAATGTGGCCAGGTATGTGTAAAAGTCTCAGCTCACACCTGTATCTGTTCCTTATGGTACTTAGTATAGCTGAGAAACCTGAAGGCGGCCTGCTGGCTTGCAGCCGTGAGTGCACCTGGTCTGACGCTGCCTGGATGCTCGTGGAGGGAGGGGAGGATGCTGGTCAGTGGGACCAATGGGTATGGTCTGTTGCGGTGTCTCTCCCGAGTGGGCAGGGCCGTGCGGTGTCCAGCAGGGCACCGACAGTATGGACCTGGGGTCACCTGGCCTCACCTGGTTTCCCTGGACCTGTAGAATGTTTGCGTTTCTCTGCAATTCCACAGGTAACTGAATGTGCAGCAGGGATAACCCAGGCGGCTCTGTTAACTGGATGTACATAAGGATGTCACTGCTAGCATCAAACTAGAGTTTTAGAAAGTTTTCATGCTCAGTATGAAGAATTAAAACACCGAGTCATCCAACATCCCGCCAGCCAGAAAGATTCATAAAGATCAGCTGAGTGGAGAATAGATCCAAATAGGCGTTCTCCAAGACACTTACTAGTTAGAATGTCAGAGGTCAAAGAGAAAGAGAGGATCTTGAAAGCAGCAAGAGAAAAACAATCCATCACATACAAGGGAAACCCAATAAGACTATGTGTAGATTTCTCAGCAGAAACCATGGAGGCAAGAAGACAGTGGATAATATATTTAAATTATTAAAAAAGAAAAACTGCCAACCAAGAATTCTATATCCAGTAAAATTGTCCTTCAAAAATGAGGGAGAAGATCAGAGAAGATGGCGGCTTAGTAAGACGCATGGGTCTTAGTTCCTCCTCCAGAACAGCAACTAAAGAAACAGAAACAATACGAAACAGCTCCCAGAGCCACGACAAGAGACCAAAAAGACAGCGTACCCCATTCTGGAACGGCTGAACGGGCAGGGAGAATCCGCTGCGGTGAGATACCCGAGGGGCGCGCGTTTTCCTGGCCGGGGCGGCTGGCGACTGGGGTCCCCTCCACGCACGTGGCTCCCCGGTCTGACTGGGAACGTTGGATAGCAGGGCCCTCCTGCCACGCTGGCGTCTCGGGCCAGCTGGGCAATTTGGACCAGCACTCCCCCAAGCCGCGGCGGCCAGCGACCCCCCCTCCACGCGTGGTTTCCTGGGCCGACTGCGAGATTCAGATTGGCAAGTTAAAGGAGCCACAGCATCTTTTACTGGTGGGACTCGCAGACAGACGGGCGCCACGAGTGCCACCTACTGGGGAGGAAAAGAAAAACAGAGCCGAGAGATTTCATAGAAAAACGTTTGAACCAGCCGGGTCCCACACCCAGGGAAATCTGATCAAATGCCCAGACACCAGCAGAAAATAATGGATGACGCTCGGAAAATTGAAGATATGGCCCAGTCAAAGGAACAAACCAATAGTTCAAATGAGATACAGGAGCTGAGACAACTAATGCTGAATATACGAACAGAAATGGAAATATTCTTCAAAAACCAAATCAATAAATTGAGGGAGGACATGAAGAAGACATGGGCTGAACAAAAAGAAGAAATAGAAAATCTGAAAAAACAAATCACAGAACTTATGGGAGTGAAGGACAAAGAAGAAAAAATGGAAAAAACAATGGATACCTACAATGGTAGATCTAAAGAGGCAGAAGCTACAATTAGTGAACTGGAGGATGGAACATCTGAATTCCAAAAAGAAACAGAAACTATAGGGAAAAGAATGGAAAAACTTGAGCAGGGGATCAGGGAACTGAATGACAATATGAAGCGCACAAATATACGTGTTGTGGGTGTCCCAGAAGGAGAAGAGAAGGGAAAAGGAGGAGAAAAACTAATGGAAGAAATTTTCACTGAAAATTTCCCAACTCTTATGAAAGACCTAAATTTACAGATCCAAGAAGTGCAGCGCACCCCAAAGAGAATAGACCCAAATAGGTGTTCTCCAAGGCACTTACTAGTTAGAATGTCAGAGGTCAAAGAGAAAGAGAGGATCTTGAAAGCAGCAAGAGAAAAACAATCTGTCACATACAAGGGAAACCCAATAAGACTATGTGTAGACTTCTCAGCAGAAACCATGGAAGCTAGAAGACAGTGGGATGATATATTTAAACTACTAAAAGAGAAAAACTGCCAACCAAGACTTCTATATCCAGCAAAATTGTCCTTCAAAAATGTCGGAGAAATTAAAACATTTATAGACAAAAAGTCACTGAGAGAATTTGTGACCAAGAGACCAGCTCTGCAAGAAATACTAAAGTGAGCACCAGAGTCAGATACAAAATGACAGAAGAGAGAGGTATGGAGTAAAGTATAGAAAGAAGGAAAATCAGATATGATATATATAATACAAAAGCCAAAATGGTAGAGGAAAATATTATCCAAACAGTAATAACACTAAAAGTTAATGGACTGAATTTCCCAATCAAAAGACATAGACTGGCAGAATGGATTACGACCCAGCAATACCACTGCTAGGTATCTACTCAATGGACTTAAGGGCAAAGACACAGACGGACATTTGCACACCAGTGTTTATAGCAGCATTATCTACAATTGCAAAGAGATGGAAACAGCCAAAATGTCCATCAATAGACGAGTGGCTAAACAAACTGTGGCGTATACCTACGATGGAATATTATGCAGCTTTAAGACAGACTAAACTTATGAAGCATGCAATAACATGGATGGACCTAGAGAACATTATGCTGAGTGAGTCTAGCCAATAACTAAAGGACAAATACTGTATGGTCCCACTGATGTGAACCGACATTCGAGAATCAGCTTGGAATATATCATTGGTAACAGAGACCAGCAGGAGTTAGAAACAGGGTAAGATAATGGGTAACTGGAGCTGAAGGGATACAGACTCTGCAACAGGACTAGATACAAAAACTCAAAAATGGACAGCACAATAATACCTAAGTGTACTGTAACTATGTTGGAACACTGAATGAAGCTGCACCTGAAATATAGTTTTCTGTTTGTTTGTTTGTTTGTATCTTTTGTTTTTGTTTTTTCTTTTTCCTTTATATATATATATATATATTAGTATTATTATTTTAATTCTCTTCTCTATATTGCCATTCTATATCTTTTTCTGCTGTTTTGCTAGTTCTTTTCCTAAATCGATGCAAATGTACTAAAAAATGATGATCATACATTTATGTGACGGTACTAAGAATTACTGAGTGCATGTGTAGAATGGAATGATTTCTAAATGTTGTGTTAATTTCTTTTATTTTTTTGATTAATAAAAAAAAAATTTAAAAAAAAAAGAGGGAGAAACTAAAACATTTTCAGACAAAAAGTCACTGAGAAAATTTGTGACCAAGAGACCAGCTCTGCAAGAAATACTAAAGGTAGCACTGGAGACAGATATGAAAAGACAGAAGAGAGAGGTGTGGAGAAGAGTGTAGAAAGAAGGAAAATTAGATATGATATATAAAATACAAAAGGCAAAATGGTAGAGGAAAATATTATCCAAACAGTAATAACTCTAAATGTTAATGGACTGAATTTCCCAATCAAAAGACATAGACTGGCAGAATGGATTAAAAAACAGGATCTTCTATATGCTGTCTACAGGAAACACATCTTAGACCCAAATATAAACATAGGCTGAAAGTGAAAGGTTGGGAAAAGATATTTCATGCAAATAACAACCAGAAAAGAGCAGGAGTAGCTATACTAATATCCAACAAATTAGACTTCAAATGTAAAACAGTTAAAAGAGACAAGGAAGGATAGTATCTACTAATAAAAGGAACAATTAAACAAGAAGACATAACAATCATAAACATTTATGCACCGAACCAGAATGCCCCAAAATACATGAGGAATACACTGCAAATACTGAAAAGGGAAATAGACACATCTACCATAATAGTTGGAGACTTCAATTCCCCACTCTCATCAATGGACAGAACATCTAAACAGAGGATCAATAAAGAAACAGAGAATTTAAATATTACAATAAATGAGCTAGACTTAACAGACATTTATAGGACATTACACCCCACAACAGCAGGATACACCTTTTTCTCAAGTGCTCATGGATCATTCTCAAAGACAGACCACATGCTGGGTCACAAAGAAAGTCTCAACAAATTTAAAAAAATTGAAATCATACACAATACTTTCTCAGATCATAAAGGAATGAAGTTGGAAATCAATAATAGGCAGATGCCAGAAAATTCACAAATACGTGGAGGCTCAACAACACACTCTTAAACAACCAGTGGGTCAAGGAAGAAATTACAAGAGAAATTAGTAAATATCTCGAGGCGAATGAAAATGAAAACACAACATATTAAAACCTATGGGACGCAGCAAAGGCAGTGCTTAGAGGGAAATTTATTGCCCTAAACGCCTATATCAAAAAAGAAGAAAGGACAAAAATTCGGGAATTAACTGTCCACTTGGAAGAACTGGAGAAAGAACAGCAAACTAACCCCAAAGCAAGCAAAAGGAAAGAAATAACAAAGATTAGAGCAGAAATAAATGAAATTGAAAACATGAAAACAATAGAGAAAATCAATAAGACCAGAAGTTGGTTCTATGAGAAAATCAACAAGATTGATGGGCCCTTAGCAAGATTGACAAAAAGAAGAAGAGAGAGGATGCAAATAAATAAGATCAGAAATGGAAAAGGGAGACATAATCACTGACCTCACAGAAATAAAGGAGGTAATAACAGGATACTATGAACAACTTTATGCTAATAAATACAACAATTTAGATGAAATGGACAAGTTCCTAGAAAGGTATGAACAACCAACTTTGACTCAAGAAGAAATAGATGACCTCAACAAACCAATCACAAGTAAAGAAATTGAATCAGTCATTCAAAAGCTTCCCAAAAAGAAAAGTCCAGGACCAGACGGCTTCACATGTGAATTCTACCAAACATTCCAGAAAGAATTAGTACCAACCCTGCTCAAACTCTTCAAAAAAATCGAAGTGGAGGGAAAGCTACCTAATTCATTCTATGAAGCCAACATCACCCTCATACCAAAACCAGGCAAAGATATTACAAAAAAAGAAAACTACAGACCAATCTCTCTAATGAATATAGATGCAAAAATCCTCAATAAAATTCTAGCAAATCGAATCCAGCCACACATTAAAAGAATTATACATCATGACCAAGTAGGATTCATCCCAGGTATGCAAGGATGGTTCAACATAAGAAAATCAATTAATGTAATACACCATATCAACAAATCAAAGCAGAAAAATCACATGATCATCTCAATTAATACAGAGAAGGCATCTGACAAGATTCAACATCCTTTCCTGTTGAAAACACTTCAGAGGATAGGAATACAAGGGGACTTCCTTAAAATGATAGAGGGAATATATGAAAAACCCACAGCTAATATCATCCTCAATGGGGAAAAATTGAAAACTTTCCAAGATCACGAACAAGACAAGGATGTCCATTATCACCACTATTATTCAACATCGTGTTGGAGGTTCTAGCCAGAGCAATTAGGCAAGAAAAAGAAATACAAGGCATCAAAATTGGAAAGGAAGAAGTAAAACTATCACTGTTTGCAGATGATATGATACTATACATCGAAAACCCGGAAAAATCCACAAGAAAACTACTAGAGCTAATAAACGAGTACAGCAAAGTGGCAGGTTACAAGATCAACATTAAAAAATCTGTAGTGTTTCTATACACTAGCAATGAACAAACTGAGAGGGAAATCAAGAAACAAATTCCATTTACAATTGCAACTAAAAGAATAAAATACTTAGGAATAAATTTAACTAAAGAGACAAAAGACCTATACAAAGAAAACTACAAGAAACTGTTAAAAGAAATCACAGAAGACCTAAATAGATGGAAGGGCATACCATGTTCATGGATTGGAAGACTAAATATAGTTAAGATGTCAATTCTACCTAAATTGATTTACAGATTCAACGCAATACCAATCAAAATCCCAACAACTTATTTTTCAGAAATAGAAAAACCAATAAGCAAATTTATCTGGAAGGGCAGGGTGCCCCAAACTGCTAAAGTATCTTGAGAAAAAAAAACGAAGCTGGAGGTCTCACGCTGCCTGACTTTAAGGCATATTTGAAGCCACAGTGGTCAAAACAGCATGGTACTGGCATAAAGATAGATATATTGACCAATGGAATCGAATAGAGTGCTCAGATATAGACCCTCTCATCTATTGACATTTGATCTTTGATAAGGCAGTCAAGCCAACTTACCTGGAACAGAACAGTCTCTTCAATAAATGGTGCCTAGAGAACTGGATATCCATATGCAAAAGAATGAAAGAGGACCCGTATCTCACACCCTATACAAAAGTTAACTCAAAATGGATCAAAGATCTAAACATTAGGTCTAAGACCATAAAACAGTTAGAGGAAAATGTAGGGAGATATCTTATGAATCTTACAATTGGAGGCGGTTTTATGGACCTTAAACCTAAAGCAAGAGCACTGAAGAAAGAAAGAAAGAAATGGGAGCTCCTCAAAATTAAACACTTTTGTGCATCAAAGAACTTCATCAAGAAAGTAAAAAGACAGCCTACACAATGGGAGACAATATTTGGAAACGACATATCAGATAAAGGTCTAGTATCCAGAATTTATAAAGAGTTTGTTCAACTCAACAACAAAAAGACAGCCAATCCAATTACAAAATGGGAAAAAGACTTGAACAGACACTTCTCAGAAGAGGAAATACAAATGGCCAAAAGGCACATGAAGAGATGCTCAATGTCCCTGGCCATTAGAGAAATGCAAATCAAAACCACAATGAGATATCATCTCACACCCACCAGAATGGCCATTATCAACAAAACAGAAAATGACAAGTGCTGGAGAGGATGTGGAGAAAGAGGCACACTTATCCACTGTTGGTAGGAATGTCAAATGGTGCAACCACTGTGGAAAGCAGTTTGGTGGTTCCTCAAAAAGATGAATATAGAATTGCCATATGACCCAGCAATACCATTGCTAGGTATCTACTCAAAGGACTTAAGGGCAAAGACACAAACGGACATTTGCACCCCAATGTTTATAGCAGCGTTATTTACAATTGCAAAGAGATGGAAACAGCCAAAATGTCTATCAACCGACAAGTGGTTAAACAAACTGTGGTATATACATACGATGGAATATTATGCAGCTCTAAGACAGAATAAACTTATGAAGTATGTAATAACATGGATGGACCTAGAGAACATTATTCTGAGTGAGACTAGCCAAAAACTAAAGGACAAATACTGTATGGTCCCACTGATGTGAACCGACATTAGTGAATCAACTTGGAATATGTCATTGATAACAGAGACCATCAGGAGATAGAAATAGGGTAAGATAGTGGGTAATTGGAGCTGAAGGGATACGGACTGTGCAACAGGACTGGATACAAAAACTCAGAAATGGACAGCACAATACTACTTAATTGTAATGTAATTATGTTAAAACATTGAATGAAGGTGCATGTGAGAATGATAGAGGGAGGAGGGCTGGGGACACAAATGTAATCAGAAAGAATGATAGATGTTAAAGATCGAGATGGTATAATCTAGGAACGCCTAGAGTGTATAATAATAGTGAAATGTACAATGTAAAAAAAAAAAAGATCAGCTGAGTGTCCGTTCTGATCTCTCTGCACAGACAGACAGATGGACAGTGGTTATTTTTCATAGTAGATATTTGATTTAATAATTTAATTCTACTTAAATATAACCAAAGTAAAACTAAAGGAACTGTATTTTCAAATATACTTTCTTTACTAAAAATAGATATCATTTCTGAAAATATCTTCCTAAGGACAAGGAAACGCTGTATGGGAAACCCCGAGGTGGAGGTCACTTTTGTGAGCCTGCGTCTCAACATCAGCGAGTGCAGGAGTGACTCTCAGCTGGGACGGGTCAGGAAAGCAGCTCTCCCATTGCCAGGGATGAGCATTCCCATAGCCTGGCTTTTACCTTAATTGTTTCCCACACGTAATTCGCACAAAGGTTTAGTGTTGGTTGTGTGTTTAGATGGATTTAAAGCTCAGTATTAATTTTTTACCATGGCCACTCTTTTTTTTGGCTCTTTATTTTGATTCATTACTTAGCTGGTTGAATTTCATCATCAAGCATTTTAGGTTAGTGCTATACGTGTTGACTTCTTTTGGTTTGAGAACATCTACCACAGCCTCTGTTCTGGAAACCCCCCGCCGGGCATAGCCCGGCTCCAGTCCGCTGCTCCCAGGGGCGGACGTGCTTTCCCTTCCAACACGCCTGATTTTGGACACGTGCTTGTATCCTGCGACCTTACTAAATCCACTTACTTCTATTGCTTTTGGTTTGCTGTAGATTTCTTCAGCGTTTCCTTCATAAACGATCACGTCATCTCTGAACAGAATAGTCCTCTCCAGTCTTTCCCTTTTCTTATCTTTAGTACTACGGAGGATGCACCCGCACTGTTTCTGATTTTAGGGTCAAATGTTCCATTTCCTGCCCAATTCTGCCATTAGCTGTGGGTTTCTTGTGCATGCTCTTAGATTAAGACATTTCCTTCTAATCTTAGCTTGGTGAGAATGTTCTCTCCCCACCACTCTTCACATATATTGTTGTATTCAATTTGCTAATATGTTGTTAAATTTTGCATCTATGGTAAAGCGTTAGGGATGTAGCTTCCTTTTCTTGTTTGTTTGGTCAGATTTTTAGTATCAAGGTTATGATGGTCTCATAAAATGAGTGAGAAGTGTCCCCCCCACACTTTGTGAAAGATTAGTATTATTTATTCATTAAAATGTTGCCAGTATTTATCAATTTATAAGCATCTGAGCCTGGAGCTTTATTTATGGTAGGGTTTAATATAACTTTCCTAAAAAAGATACAGGCCTCAAAAAAAAAAGAAAAGATACAGGCTTCTTTAGAGTTTTCCATTTCATCATGTGTCATTTATGTGTTCTAAGAAAATTCCATTTAATAACTTTATCAGATTTACTGGGCACAAAGTTGTTCACCACAGCCTTTTATTAAATCTTTCTTTCATTCCTGGCTGTTGATCATTTCTATTCACACCCTTTGCTGTTCACTAGTTTTGCTTGAGTTTTATCAATTAAGAAAAGACTTTTGTTTTGGCCTTGCTATTTTCTTCTCTCTGTTTAACTGTTGTCTATTTCACTGAATCTTGCCATTTCGTTGCTTCTACTTAAAGTAGAGACTTAAGATCACTGGTTTTAAATTATTCTTCTTCTCCATTATAAGCATTCAAAGTACATATTTCCCTTTGTGACTCACAAATTATGAAGTATTTTCATTATATTCAGTTCAAAATATTTAAAAATTTTTATTTCCATGTCAGGAAAGATTTTGATCATTATTTCTTCAAATACTTTGTGAGTTTTTTCTTTTAACACCGTTCCAGAGGTCCCTGGAGTTCTTTCCATTTTCCCCCCTATCTCTGTCCTCCCTGCTGTTCAGACCGTGTGACATCTACTCATCAGCCTCCAGGCCCACTCGCCTTTTGCAAGCTCCTGTGATGCTATGAATCTACGCAGCAACTTATGGCTGTTTGGTGCTCCAGGCCGTCCCGCTCAGTCCTCCGGCAACAGCCAGCGCGGGCACGAGGCCTCCTGGGGCTCCCGGGAAGGGCCGGCACCGTGTGCCCCAGCCGGGTGGGTGCCTGGGCCTCGGCTGAAAGCCCGGGAGACAGAGGGCGTGGCCCTTCCCTCAGGCCTGCAGGGCCAGACTGTCTCAGTGCCCGGGAACAGCAGCCTCTCGCATCCGACCAAGTTCCAAACCGTTTTGCCATATGTTGTCAAGCTGAAATTCAGGCCATACCTCCTTCAGCTTCTGTGCCTGCTCTGGGAATATGCTTGTTTCCAGGGCTGCTCGGTCGGGCCCAACAGAGGCAGCGTGTCCCCAGGAGACCCCGTGTTCTGCCCTCCAGAACTTTCATGAACTCCTGGCGCTCCCATCACTCGTCACAGAGAGCACACAGGTTCTTGTCCAGTGGTAGCTTTCACAGCCCTCATCGTGAGACAGCTGGCCTCCCCGGGGCCTCCGACCTGACGCTGTGCCACGGAAGGAGGCCTGGGGACACCTAGCATCTCTGGTCCCCTTCCTCATGCGTGCCCTCTGCCCTAAGTACCGTTCCTGCTCCAGGACCACTGGCCACTGGAACCTGGGACCATGCCTTCCCTTTCTGGCCGTGTCTGCGGTTGGGACAATGGGAGGCAGCAGGGGCCCTTGAGTTTGGGGACACCAGTCCAGATGTGTTCCACAGGCTGCCCTCTCGGTCAGGGCACCCCTGCCCAGCAGGATGTCCAGCTGCCCGGCTGCTCAATGAGGAGATGCCCTTGCTTCTGATTGCAGTGGTCATCCCTGTGACGGCAGCTCCACCAAGGAAAGGGTCTGATGTCCCTGCGGAGCTCAGTTCCAGGCACGGAGCAGTTTAGACCGTCAGACAACAAAGGACAGCGCCCTTGTGGTGGAGGCTGTCTAATTCTCCCCAACTGGAGCAACCCCGTGAAGTTTCTGAATTATGTGGACTCTCACGGCTTCTTCAAAATTAAGCACATCATCTGTATTTTTCCTTGAGTTTTTTCTATCCACTGTGTTCCATATCTTACTTTCCTAAACAAGGCTTCATAAAAGAAAGACAAACAGAATTGTAACTTCAGATATTAGAATGTGACATTTATAGCAAAAAGTCACAGCTTAACAGTGATAAAAGGACTTGTTAACACACAGTAGGAAGAGGCGGCCGAAAAGTGAACTGATCTTTGTTTCTGCCTAAAGAGGTTCAATAATTAGAGAAAAGCAGCAATATCAGCTTTCTCACGTCACAGAGAGAGACAATGCCATTCTTTCACAGAGGATAAAGACAAAAGTATGCATATTAAATAAACCACCAGGGTGGTAAGGGACTAAACTTCGGCCTGAAATACATGACAACACAGAAGGAAAGATTCACATACAACATAACAGCAGTAGTGAAGGATCTGAAGTGGTATTAAGCGGAAGGGATTTGATTTATTCTTCAAGGAATCCAAGGCAAAAACTTGGACCAAGAAAACTCTCTTGTCTTTATCCTCTGCGAAAGGATGGCATTGTCTCTCTCTGTGACGTGAGAAAGCTGATATTGCTGCTTTTCTCTAATTATTGAACCTCTTTCAGCAGAAACAAAGATCAGTTCACTTTTCGGCCGCCTCTTCCTACTGTGTGTTAACAAGTCCTGTTATCACTGTTAAGCTGTGACTTTTTGCACACTTTAATAGCCACTAAAACCTAGAATATCCATCTCTGGTCACCACATGGAATGCAAATTCCGGGATCTGGACACAGAAACAACCTGCTGGCCAAGCCCCGTGTCCCTGCCCACGCCCATCAGCTCCGTGGTATGTGCATGAGCTGACGGGGAAACTTGCTGCCACCGGGCCTTGCTACGACACCCAGCAGCTGTACAGCTTCACAAACAAGAAAAGAAAACACACAAATACAGGCCTATTCAGCAAAAAGGTGACCACATATACATCACCTTAAATGGATGGAACTCTGTAAAGAAATGCCAATACCTGATGGTAAACCTTCAGCTAAAACAATCCCTTTTCATTCTTGAACACCTAGCGCTTTTGTCTTCAACTTTTTTGCCTGCTTCTGTTCTATAAAATTCATAAAACTTAACGTCAGTTACGTCTAGTATATCACATAATATTACATTAAACTCTTCGTAACATCTCAAAGAGCATTTTCTATAGAATAAAAGGTACTAAATAAATCTAGCATAAAATAAAGGCAGAACATAAATTGCCACATTTACAGTTCTGCTTAAACAATAGTGGACAAAGGCATTGCTTCAGTGATACAACTTTAATTAGGATGATCCTGCTTTAGCTATGTTAGGAAGCAAACGTACCAAGTTATTTCTAGAAAGATCATTGCACATCATTTTAATGCAAGAAACAGGTGATTATATAGAATGATAAATGGAATATAAAGCAGACTTTGCTAAGAATACTTTATTATGAAATGACAGAAAATACATTCAGAAATAAATTCATTTTTTGAATAAGCAACAAACCATTAATCTTCAGATTTTAGTCATCCTGAAAAAGAAAGAGAATTCATTAGAAGAACTGAATGGTATAATTGTTTTAAAGTGCCTGCCTATAGAAGTTAGCTCTTGACCAACAAAGGTCAGTAATCTTCATTCATTCGGGAAGTACTAAGGTTACCTGTTAAATGCCACACTGCCCTGTCGCCTCATCTCTTTCAAGACAGGCCGGGAGGTGAGCACAGAGACAGACTTCTACTCCTTCAACAGCCACACCGGGAGGTGAGCACAGAGACGGGCTGCTACTCCTTAAATGGCCACACCAGGAGGTGAGAACAGAGATGGACGTCTGTGGAACCACAGCCACACCGGGAGGTGAGAACAGAGACGGGCTTCTACTCCTTCAACGGCCACACTGGGAGGTGAGCACAGAGAAGGGCTGCTACTCCTTCAACGGCCACACCGGGAGGTGAGCACAGAGACGGGCTGCTACTCCTTCAACAGCCACACCAGGAGGTGAGCACAGAGAGGGGCTTCTACTCCTTCAACAGTCACACCGGGAGGTGAGCACAGAGATGGACTTCTGTGGACCCACAGTCACACTGGGAGGTGAGGACTTCAACAGCCACATTTTGCGTTCAATATTGGTGAATATAAAGTAAAAATATCAGCACCATTTTACTGAGTTTGATAATGAATTAAAATAATTTTATAAATTAAAATACTAGCTAAATTTATTTTAGCTGTGGACCAAAATAAAGGTATTTCTTTTGTTTTTCAAAAAATCGAACAACAAAAATATTAGTTAATAAATTTGATACACACATTTTCATCCATATGGCTCAATCTCTCAAGGGACTCCTGTGAATTTATTTTTCAACTTCTGAATGTAAAAGTAGTGGGATGCAACATAATCGAAGTGGAGGGAAAACTACCTAATTCATTCTATGAAGCCAACATCACCCTCATACCAAAACCAGGAAAAGATATTACAAAAAAAGAAAACTACAGACCAATCTCTCTAATGAATACAGATGCAAAAATCCTCAATAAAATTCTAGCAAATCGCATCCAACAACACATTAAAAGAATTATACATCATGACCAAGTAGGATTCATCCCAGGTATGCAAGGATGGTTCAACATAAGAAAATCAATTAATGTAATACACCATATCAACAAATCAAAGCAGAAAAATCACATGATCATCTCAATTGATGCAGAGAAGGCATTTGACAAGATTCAACATCCTTTCCTGCTGAAAACACTTCAAAAGATAGGAATACAAGGGAACTTCCTTAAAATGATAGAGGGAATATATGAAAAACCCACAGCTAATATCATCCTCAATGGGGAAAAATTGAAAACTTTCCCCCTAAGATCAGGAACAAGACAAGGATGTCCACTATCACCACTATTATTCAACATTGTGTTGGAAGTTCTAGCCAGAGCAATTAGGCAAGAAAAAGAAATACAAGGCATCAAAATTGGAAAGGAAGAAGTAAAACTATCACTGTTTGCAGACGATATGATACTATATGTAGAAAACCCAGAAAAATCCACAACAAAATTACTAGAGCTAATAAATGAGTACAGCAAAGTAGCAGGCTACAAGATCAACATTCAAAAATCTGTAGCTTTTCTATACACTAGTAATGAACAAGCTGAGGCGGAAATCAAGAAACGAATCCCATTTACAATCGCAACTAAAAGAATAAAATACCTAGGAATAAATTTAACTAAAGAGACAAAAAACCTACATAAAGAAAACTACAAAAAACTGTTAAAAGAAATCACAGAAGACCTAAATAGATGGAAGGGCATACCGTGTTCATGGATTGGAAGACTAAATATAGTTAAGATGTCAATCCTACCTAAATTGATTTACAGATTCAATGCAATACCAATCAAAATCCCAACAACTTATTTTTCAGAAATAGAAAAACCAATAAGCAAATTTATCTGGAAGGGCAGGGTGCCCCGAATTGCTAAAAACATCTTGAGGAAAAAAAACGAAGCTGGAGGTCTCGCGCTGCCTGACTTTAAGGCATATTATGAAGCCACAGTGGTCAAAACAGCATGGTATTGGCATAAAGATAGATATATCGACCAATGGAATCGAATAGAGTGCTCAGATATAGACCCTCTCATCTATGGACATTTGATCTTTGATAAGGCAGTCAAGCCAACTCACCTGGGACAGAGCAGTCTCTTCAATAAATGGTGCCTAGAGAACTGGATATCCATATGCAAAAGAATGAAAAAAGACCCATCTCTCACACCCTATACAAAAGTTAACTCAAAATGGATCAAAGATCTAAACATTAGGTCTAAGACCATAAAACAGATAGAGGAAAATGTTGGGAGATATCTTATGGATCTTACAACTGGAGGTGGTTTTATGGACCTTAAACCTAAAGCAAGAACACTGAAGAAGGAAATAAATAAATGGGAGCTCCTCAAAATTAAACACTTTTGTGCATCAGAGAACTTCATCAAGAAAGTAGAAAGACAGCCTACACAATGGGAGACAATATTTGGAAACGACATATCAGATAAAGGTCTAGTATCCAGAATTTATAAAAAGATTATTCAACTCAACAACAAAAAGACAGCCAACCCAATTACAAAATGGGAAAAAGACTTAAACAGACACCTACCAGAAGAAGAAATACGGATGGCCAAGAGGCACATGAAGAGATGCTCAATGTCCCTGGCCATTAGAGAAATGCAAATCAAAACCACAATGAGATATCATCTCACACCCACCAGAATGGCCATTATCAACAAAACAGAAAATGACAAGTGCTGGAGAGGATGCGGAGAAAGAGGCACACTTATCCACTGTTGGTGGGAATGTCAAAGGGTGCAACCACTGTGGAAGGCAGTTTGGCGGTTCCTCAAAAAGCTGAATATAGAATTGCCATACGACCCAGCAATACCATTGCTAGGTATCTACTCAAAGGACTTAAGGGCAAAGACACAAACGGACATTTGCACACCAATGTTTATAGCAGCGTTATTTACAATTGCAAAGAGATGGAAACAGCCAAAATCTCCATCAACAGAAGAGTGGCTAAACAAACTGTGGTATATACATACGATGGAATATTATGCAGCCTTAAGACAAGATAAACTTATGAACCATGTAATAACATGGATGGACCTAGAGAATATTATGCTGAGTGAATCCAGCCAAAAGCTAAAGGACAAATACTGTATGGTCCCACTGATGTGAACGGACATTCGAGAATAAACTTGAAATATGTCATTGGTAATAGAGTTCAGCAGGAGTTAGAAACAGGGTAAGACAATGGGTAATTGAAGGTGAAGGGATACAGACTGTGCAACAGGACTAGATACAAAAACTCAAAAATGGACAGCACAATAATACCTAATTGTAAAGTAATCATGTTAAAATACTGAATGAAGCTGCATCTGAGCTATAGGGTTTTTTTTCTTTTTGTTTGCTTGTTGGTTTTTTTGTTGTTGTTGTTTTTTACTATTACTACTACTTTTATTTCTTTTCTTTATATTAACATTTTATATCTTTTTCTGTTGTGTTGCTAGTTCCTCTAAACTGATACAAATGTACTAAGAAACAATGATCATGCATCTATGTGATGATGTTAAGAATTACTGAGTGCATATGTAGAATGGTATGATTTCTAAATGTTGTGTTAATTTCTTTTTTTTTTTCTTTCCGTTAATAAAAAAATTAAAAAAAAAAAAAAAAAAAAAGTAGTGGGATGATGGCGCAAGAGAAAAGGACCACAGTAAGAGAAACAGGGATGCCCGAGACCCCCGATGGAATGTGCGGGGGCAGCTGCCCACCCGAGACCAGGGTGCGGATCGTCCCCAGGCTGCAGGTGCCCCACGGAACCACTCTGCAGAGGCCACCAAACCTCCAGACACACCATTTCAGGTCTTGAAAAACAGAGGGGTTCCTTTAGAACTGTATGATTTAATGAGTTACTCAATTAGAACGAAGTGACAAAGAAAAGGTAAGCTGAGTAGAATACCCTGGTCTCACATATGAGAGAACTTATGAAAATGGCACTTGGATTAATGAACAACATTATCTTCATTTAAAGTGACATCAAAATTACTTTAGTTTTTGATACTTAAACATTACTCAAATAAATCCTAATTCAGAATCTGGAAGACAAAGGGGCCTCGGAGGTGTAAGCTCCCTGACACCAACAGGCACCCTATGAAAACTTCAGAGGGAGCAATATTTGTTTGGGACAACACTGAGGTCACTACAATTTGGAATCCTTATTCTTATATCTTTGATATTATTTTCCCCTTATAGCTTCATGTAATCAACAAATTTAGTAACCATATCTTTTATATGAAAAAAGCAATGAAATGGGACATAGGCTGTCATATGCCATAGAATCCAGCTAGAAATCTATGTCCAGGACAAAGGAGAATCACAGTGATAACTTTAGAAACAATCATGCACTTTCAAATCCACGAAACAGTGCTAGCATGTGGCCGATTTGTAAGGATATTATGCCAAATTTGATTACTACTTTGATAACAAAGACATGCATTTTAGTACAGTTTTTATACAAACTAAAACAAGAAACTCTTACAGAATTGTTTATTCCAGATTGTTATAAAACATAAATGAGTTAATTAAATTGACAACCAATCTCACTTCCTAAGAGATTTAGGAGTTGCTAACACTACAGAAGCTGGTGGCTTTGGAAAAGCTGGTTCTTAAGATCCGACTAACAAACATTAATCATGGGGTCCAGATGGGCTGACGAAGTGCCCCCTGGGCACGTGCACCTGTGCCCCCCCGCCACCTCCCCTAGGGGGGCCGAGGCGGCCGTACAGCCCGAGTGCAAACGACTGGGCCGCAGCCCACAGCTAGGAAGTTAGGCTCAGGGGGCCAGGCACCCGCCCTTCTCCAGGGAACACGGCCTCAAGGAAGGCAGACTTCCAGGCTCTCAGAGGTCCCCAGGCTGGGGGGAACTCGCAGGGCATCACAGAGGCAGGATGGGGCCTGGCTGCAGACAGACCTCTTTACCTATCTTGAAAGAGGCCCAGCCCAGGCTGAGGGGACACAACACTGGGTGCACAGGCGGGCTCTGTGCCCAACAGAGCCCCTCACCCCACATCTCCTTGCCCCAACACAGGGAAACGCGGTTGGGGTCACTGGGTGGAGCATATGGGAAAAATTATTTGTAAAGGGCAAGGAAAACTGAAATTGCTGAGCCTCCTCAGCCTTCCCATCTTCCACGCTTGGGTCAGATGTCACTGTGGGGTAAAGCCCACCCTGGCCCCAACACCTTGATCCCACAGCTGGAACCTAAAGGGACAAAGTCCTAGGGCCCTGAAGGGCTGGTTACGGCCCAGTTTCCCTCTCCCTACGAAGCCAAGGCCAAGAGAAGGGGGTTCTGAGAGGCCAAGCACAGGCTCCCACACTTCTGACCTGGGACTGAAAACCTTAACCCTGACAGAGCTCCTGGGGACAGCTGTGCATTTTCTTCCAGTGCTCCCTTGACAGCTTACGTGCTTTTCAACAGCATGATTTATGCTATCTTATTACGAACTAGGTACTAATGCAGGTACGTTAACTAATGCAACCTTCATTTTAGGTGCAGAAACCTGACAGCCTAAATGGGTACATCTCCTGTGAATGAAGAAAAATGTGAGAAATCAGCTATCGAGTTCTAGATGCCTAAATCTTAGGATTAATAAAAATACTCAAAAGAATTCAACTGACTACAAAGGCTCTACAGAAAGTAGGGTATATATCAAAGGTTCCCAACATGAGAAATAATTAGGCATTTCTGTGAACAAACACAATTTTGAAAGGTTGACTAAAGACCTGTTTCCCAAAAAATCTAACTGTAAACTGGCATGACAAAAGAAAACTGGTCAATAACTTAGAAAGCAAGAAAATTATCAAAGATCCATCCATTTAAAAGCAACCTACTATGTTAGTGAAGTCTTTCAAATATTTAAGCTTGGATATTCCCTTTATTTACTATCCAAAACACAGAAAAAATATAATTATGCCCTTTCACAACAGGTACGATTTCAAGGTAACTCAATTCTAAACGCTGTTTAGTAAACTGCATGCAGGAAACTCCCTTCTAATATTTTACATCGCATGACAATAAAAAAGTCCCTACATTAAAATTAAGATAGAGTATCTTACAAAGGAAATTCGTTGCAAAAGTTTTCTGTTGTGGGCCAACACACAACTGAAGCGATTTTTTACCAACTGATTCACCAAAAACCAAAGAAATACAAAGAGGTAAATAACTGATTATCAGTATGCGAAGAGCCCTCTGCCCAAGAGCAGACAATCATATTTTCAATGACCCCATCAAAATCACCAAACAGGGCTCAACTTACAACATGGACGCTGCTTCTAAGACTTTTTGTAAATTTCGGTTAACTATAAATATCAAGCATTATTGATTGAGACAAACAAGAGCTATTCAACAGAAATTCAAATAGTTTAATGCAATTCAAGGAATATGTGGTGAGAATTGGGGGGGGTCAAATAGGTAATAAAATAACTGTGCAATAAAAATTTTGGATTTAAATCAAGCATTACATTTATTCTTTTTCTAACACACTGTTTCTCAAGCCTTTAAAAAATTGTGGACACAACATCCACTTTTTTTGTGACCAAACCCTCCCCCCACCAAATTCGGATTGATGACACATTACGTACCCAAATTTTGAAAATATATTGGCTCCCTAATTTTAAACCTCTGAGTAATTTCTTTCAAAGTATATCCACAAAGTACTCGAAGTACTAGTGTAGTTCTTTATCCTTCATCTTTACTCTGAGGTGTGGGTCCTAGAAAACTTCCATACAGCCTGCAGGAATTCAGAGTACAGACTAAAATGTTACTCCCAAAGAAGACAGTTTCTTTGAACGTGCGGTCGAGTGAATAAAGATAGGGGACAACTATACAGGAAAAAATGCCTTTAAAACTTAACTTGAGAATTACACAATAACATTGTTCATGGAATAAACTGAACCCTGCTTTATTTTAAAACAAAGCAACAGTACAAAATAATAGAAAATTCACACTGTAAATCACAGAAAGAATTGCAAAAGACGTTTATTTATTTTTTTGGGTGCATGGTCCAGGAAACAAACCAAGCCTCCCACATGGAAGGTGGGCATTCTACCACTGGACACCGTGCAAATGATCTTCAATGATGATTTTTGTAATGAGTTTAGAAGAGACACAGCCCAAAAGATTACTGCTTAGCACAAATAATAACAAATTAATAAATGCAAGACATAAGGCACTGGCTAATTTTCCGGTGTTAGGTTAGCAGTACATATAGCGAGGCAAGAGATTAGAAACAAAGCAGAAACTGTATTTCCTACCTATATCACTGGCTACCCTCGTGGAAAACTTTCTGTCTTGGGTCTTCACTGAAAATAATATTTTTACAATAACGTCAAGATTCATTCACATAAATTTAGGAATTAAACATAAATAAAAGAACATGCATTAAAATAAAGACACCATATACTCTTTTCTATAAAATTATTCACTTTTTGTTCCACGTGAGTGAAGGACAAGGGTCAGTCAGGGCAGTGGGTGTCGTAGGAAAACTATAAAGAAACAACCTGGGAATGTCCAAACAGCTCCCACATTCCAACAGAGAATACAAAGATCACCTGGAACCTCTAAACAAGCTCCTACGTCACCAAGAAGAATTGAGATCACCTGGGAGTCTCTAAACACCTCCCAGAATCTGGACAAAAAAGAGCTATCATTACACAGGTAACAATTCTTACAACATTACGGAGGAATCGTGATCTAGGGCAGGACTTTCCAGGGCAGACTAAGCCTTCACGGATGCAAACATTAAATGTAATCTATCATCAGGTAATTTCCTGAGACCATAAATAATCCTTAGAATTTCAACTTGCCATAATCATTTGATTAGCAATCTACCAATGTGAAATTATACCATGCATACCATGCATAAAGATCAATGAGAGAATTTTTCACTTTGACTCAATCATCATAATTTGGACAAGTCATGATTTTACAGCCTGTAATTTAGAGATTATTTTAACTCTGCTGTCTTTCCACCAAAAATGTTCTATTCCTCTCACTTGCCCTGCCTAAAAACATGTAGTTGGAATCCCTATCTTGGACATTTTTGTTGTGTTTAAAGAAATAAACAAACAAAAGTTCTCTAAATGGGAGTTATTTTGCCTTAGTGAAAACATAAATACTCTCGTTCAGCCAGAAACTCCAGTTTTGTATAGCATAAGAAATTTATTAACCCTAAATTATAAAATGCTAGTTTGGAGCAACGGACCCCAGGATGCATGTCCTTCAACGTAAGCAGTCCGGAGCGTGGGAAGCCACTGTAAGGGCCTTTAGAGGAGGAAACCTCAGTTAAGGCGCGGCCCAGTTGGCTCAGGATGGTGTTGAGGAGCAGAATGGAATTCAGACAGAGAAGATGCTACAGTAAGGAGGGAGATGTAGCTGCCAGTGGAACCCGGAAGAGAAGGGTGAGGTCAGGGAGGCCACGTGGGCATTACCAGGCCACCAAGGGCCCAGGCCCGGGTCCGCAGACAGCCAGCCCCTAAGACAAAATAATACATTCAGGATCCTCTCACTCTAAAGAAACCTAAAAGATACTAAAAATAATGTTCCTGTGGAACATTAATACACAACAGAGTTACCCCAAAACCTATTTTGGGACACAAAAAGGCAACAGCTTTAATGGCACCTATAAAATGGTATTAGAAATCTCTTTTATTAAAAACACAAACCAGACAGGTCAGAACCACTGTCTTCAGTTATCATTACATTTTGTTACAAATCTTTTGTAAATTCTAGGGGATTCTGTCCAAGGACTAGAGAACAGCAGCTTACAGGCCATCCCCTTTTCTCCACTCCCGGCTTATTCAAGACCATGTCAAGGCAGGCGCTGACACACCTGACTCGGAAGCCAGGGTCAGCACGGCTCACCTGCGCACGAGCCCCGAGAAGCCTGCGCAGACATTCGCGTGCCTCCAGCCCAGGCACCGGAGCTGCTGCTCCCCTCCCACTTCCTCAGGAGGCGAAGAGGGCAGGAAGGAGTAAAGTACAAACAGGTGATGCAAGAGACTCACTCTAAACACTCACGTATACAAGGAACAGCAGTAAGCGATGCTGGGTTCTGCAGAATTATAGTTATTAGCAGAAAAAAGAGCAAATTACCAGAAGTCGGAGATTTGCAGCGATCGTCTGCGGCTGCAGGGCCTTCGCTGATGTCGCACAGGCCGGCTGGAGAGACAGACAGAGAACAGGTGAGCCGCATGCGGATGCACACAGACACACGTCTCCTGCACACATACACACTCGTCTCCTGCACACATACACACTCGTCTCCTGCACACAGCTACACACTCGTCTCCTGCACACATACACTCGTCTCCTGCACACAGCTACACACTCGTCTCCTGCACACATACACACTCGTCTCCTGCACACAGCTACACACTCGTCTCCTGCACACATACACACTCGTCTCCTGCACACAGCTACACACTCGTCTCCTGCACACATACACACTCATCTCCTACACACATACACACTCGTCTCCTGCACACAGCTACACACTCGTCTCCTGCACACATACACACTCGTCTCCTGCACACATACACTCGTCTCCTGCACACAGCTACACACTCGTCTCCTGCACACAGCTACACACTCGTCTCCTGCACACATACACACTCGTCTCCTGCACACAGCTACACACTCGTCTCCTGCACACAGCTACACACTCGTCTCCTGCACACATACACACTCGTCTCCTGCACACATACACACTCGTCTCCTGCACACAGCTACACACTCGTCTCCTGCACACATACACACTCATCTCCTACACACATACACACTCGTCTCCTGCACATAGCTACACACTCGTTTCCTGCACACAGCTACACACTCGTCTTCTGCACACATACACACTCGTCTCCTGCCCACAGTATACCTGAGCTCTGGCTGCTGAGACACCAGCAGGCGAGAGCATTGCACTGCTGCCCGCTCCCAGTGGGCATGAGACACAAACACAGGGGTCTTTCTAATAGAACACCTCAATCTAACACAGCAATTACCAGTTAGACAAATAACATAGGTTTGACCTAGCATTTCCAAAAGAGATGATATCTTTAACACATTACACATATTGCCAGATTTTGTTTAAAATCGGAAATTTGGGGGCATAAGATATATTCCTATTGGATTTCCCCTGCATAAACATTGGGCAATACGTCTGGTAATTCTGGCTTCGTAGGAACACTCACCTCAAACCTCAGTGGTTTCCCCTAGGTGGGTCTAAACAGCTCCCTTATAACATTTTGAATAACAACTGTGGAAATATTTTGCATTTTAAAATGTACAGTCTTAAAATTACTGCACATTACTTATCTCAAAAGGTTGTACCTATGGAAAAATATATGCTTTTTTTTTTTACGTTCCAAAGTCTCTTTTCACAGATACAGATGAGCTATAAAACCAGCCTGTCTAAATTCTCAGCAGAGACCCAGCAAAGTAATGTGTGCAGTTGGCAAGAAGCCGAGGCCCTGACACAACACCGGGTACCCAGGGAGCATCCCCATGTCCGCCCTGAGTCTGCAATGGGGGCTTAGAAGTTACTGTGAACTGAAAACATCAAGAGCTGGGACCGCTGGGTCCAGGCAAGAGCTCAGAAGTGAGGTGCCTGCACTCCTGCTTTGATGACAACAAGGGGTCGTGGCTCCCCTCTTGCTAAGAGAGCTTTATGAGAACACCGGGTACTGAAGTGGGTTTTCTATGGAGTGTTTTCCATTTTGAACTATAAACTACTTCTCTTCATGGAGAAGAAAGTTTTTGTATAACAATCAACAGGTTTATTTTGTTATAATTTTCATCAAAAGATGGTTCTGGAAAAAAAAGCAAAGACAAAGAGCTGGCTTTTTCAGAGAGGGGACGAGGACATGCTGGCAGCATGCTCCCAGGCCATGCGGTGCTCACACATATGTGCTCTCAGGCTGTGAGGGGCTCACACACACGTGCTCTCGCATGGCGCTAGACCGCTGGGCTGTACAGGGCCGAGGACACAGCACTGAGCAGAAGCAACAATTCAGAAATTTTTAGCCCTTCACATTTTTGTCCACTTCTACTAAGCTCTATACAAAAGGGTGTGGACTCTGGGGAGACGGCCAAGCAGGACAGGTGGAGTCCACACCAGGAGAAAGGCCGGAGAGCCACTCCAGGGCGTAAGCGACCCGAGGCTCTTCCATACCACACGGGGTGGCCCTGGTTGAAACAGCAGAGCTGAGACACAGAGAACTGAGGACCAGCTGGCCAGTGCAGACAGCTCAGTGTGCCCATTTCCAGTCAGAGGCCCGGAGCCCTCAGGAGTGCCCAGACAAGAAGGGGGCAGGGAGGCGAGCCAAGCCACGCCCCTGGAACACGCTACCTCATGCATGCTGCCCCACCCCAAACCCAAAACTGCCCCCACACCCCACGCACCTGAACCCCATCCCTCACCCAACTGCGCTCCCAGCACCCCTGCCTGGAGCCCCCTCCCCAACACCCACACCCTGCCCTCCCTGTGCCCCAACTTCTTTGCCCTGTTTCCCACACCCTGACACCCGTGACCCACGGGCATCACGCGCCCCACTGCATCTTGCCCAAGTACCAGCCAACGTGCATCTGCTTCACTATCCAGCTCCTGCCACACCCTGCTCCAGTGCTCCAAGGCCTGCCTGTGCTGCACCCCACCCCACAGCCCCCACGAAGCACGACCATGACCCTGCGAGCCACGCCCCACACTCACAAGCACCAGCATAACGTCCCTGACCCGTGCACACAACTGCAGCACAACCCGTCACCCCACTGCACCCCACCCTACACCCCCAACCTGCTCCACACCCATCCTACAAATGTAGAGCTTCAGACGACTGAAGGAAAACAGCCACTGAAGTAACCCTATCAAGACATCTACATGCCATAAAGACAACAGAAGATCAATAAGATATGAAGATACAGACAGATAGAGTACAGTCTAATGACCAAATTAAAATACCAGAGGAGACACAGACTTTGGAACAACTAATCAAAGGCCGTTCATATAACTCTACCAAATAAAATCAGTAGGGGGGCTAATGACATAAAGGAGATCAAGAACACACCAGAAAAGCATAAAGAGGAATTTGAAAGAATAAACAGAAAAATAGCAGATATCATAGAGATTAAAGATGCTGTTGACCAAATAAAAAACATACTAGAGGCACACAGCATGGATTTGAAGAGACAGAAGAAAGAATAAGCGATACAGGATATCGAAATCAGGATAACTGATTTTTGAACACTCAAAACAGTAAATAGCAAAAAAGATGGAAAAATCTGAATTGGCTCTGAGGGAAATGATAAACAAAACAAAGCACACAAATAGAAGAATCATCAGTGTCTCAAAAGGAGAAAAGAAGAAAAAAAGGGCTAGGAAGATTAGAGGAGGATATAATGGGGGAAAACTTCCCAAACTTTACAGAAGACATGAAGATGCAAGTCAAAGAAGCCCAACAAACTCCAAATAGAATAATCCAAATAGGTCTTCCCCAAAGACACACACTAATCAGTCTGTCAAATGTTGAAGAGAAGCAGAAAATCCTGAAAGTGGCAAGAGAAAAACAATCTACTACATACAAGGGAAACCAAATAAGACTGAGTTCAGAGTACTCAACTAGCACCCTGGAGGCGAGCAAGCAGTGGTATGAAATATTCAATATCCTGAAAGAGAAAGACTTACAGCCAAGAATTCTGTGCCCAGCCAAACTGCTCTTCGAAACTGAGGGAGAGATTAAAGTTTTCACAGACAAAGAAGTCCTGAAAGAATCTGTCAACAAGAGACAGGCCCTACAAGAAATACTAAAGGGAGTTCTGCCAGCTGAAAAAAAACAGACAGGAGAGGCAGGTCTGGAGGAGGGTGCAGAATTGAGGAGTACCACTAAGGGTAACTTAAAGGAAAAAAAGAGAAAGAGGGAAAAGAATATATAGATCTGACAAACAAAATCCAAAGGATAAGAAGGTAGATTCAAGAAATCCCTTTTCAGTAATAACTTTGAATGTTAATGGACTAAATTTACCAATTAAAAGATACAGATTGGCAGAAAGAATTAAGAAATATAATCCAGCTATATGCTGCTTATAAGAGGCTCATTTTGGATACAAGGATACAAATAGACTGAAAGTGAAAGAATGGAAAAAGATGTTCCTTACAAGTTGTAACCAAAAGAAAACAGGAGTAGCTATATTAAATCCGACAAAATAGACTTTAAATATAAAGACATCATGAGAGACAAAGAAGGACACTATATACTAATTAAAGGGTCAACTCACCAAGAGGACATAACATCATGAACGTGTATGCTCCCAATCAAGGAGCTCCAATGTACACGAGACAGAAAACTGAAGGGAGTGATAGATGTTTCAACAATAACAGTAGGAGACTTCAATACACCACTCTCCTCTACAGACAGAGCAGCCAGAGAGAAGATGAACAAGGAAATAGAGAAGTTAAGCAATTTGATAAGAACTGAACTTGAATTAGACCTAACAGACTTATATAAGTTGTTACACCTGAAAACACCAGGTTATACCTTCTTCTCTAGGGTTCATGGAACATTCCCCAGGACAGATTATACATGGAGAGCAACTAACACACTCTTAGACAACCAGTGGGTCAAACAAGAAATTGCTAGGGAAATCTGTAGCTATCTGGAAATGAATGAAAATGAAAAAACAACATTTAAGAACTTATGGGATACAGCAAAGGCTGTGCTGAGAGGGAAATTTATTGCCCCAAATGGCTATGTTAAAAAAGAACAAAGAGCAAAAATTAAGGTCTTACCTGCTCACCTGGAGGAACGTGAGAAAGAACAGGCAACAGAAGAAGAGAATAAGAAAGAGTAAAGCAGCGTTAAATGAATAGGAGAACAAAAAAAAGAGAAAGAATCGATAAAAGCAAAAGTTGGTTCTTTGAGAAAATTAATAAAATCGATGGGCCATTAGTAAGGCTGAGGAAGAAAAAAAAAGAGGAATACAAATAAACAAAATGAGAAATGAGAGGGGAGTTGCTACCACAGGCCCTGAAGAAATAAAAAAAAACATAAGAGGACACTACGAACAACTAACTATATGCCAACAAATTAGATAACTTAGATGAAAGGGACAAATTGTGGGAAACACACAAACAAGCTACACTGACTCAGGAAGAAATAGAAGATCTCAACAATCACAAGTAGAGAAATTCCATCAGTCATCAAAACCTTTCTACAAAGAAAAGCCCAGGGCCAGATGGCTTCACGGGGGAATTTTAACAGACATTCCAAAAAAGAACTAACACCAATCCTGCTCAAACTTTTTGAGGAAAAAAACTGAGGAAAAAGGAGCACTACCTAACTCATTTTATGAAACTAATATCACTTTAATACCAAAACTGGGTAAAGATGTTATCAGAAAGGAAAACTATAGGCCAATCTCCCTAATGAATACAGATGCAAAAATCCGCAACAAAATATTAGCAAATTGAATCCAACAACACAATAAAAGAATTATACACCACGACCAAGTGGGGTTTATACCAAGAGTGCAATGGTGGCTCAACACAAGAAAATCGGTTAATGTAACACAGCACATTAAGAAATCAAAAGGGAAAAATCACATGGTCATCTTGACTGATGCTGAAAAAGCATTTAAAAAAAATTAAACATCCTTTTCTAATAAAAACATTTCAAAAGGTAGGAATCAAAAGTAACTTTGTCAACATGATAAAAGGCACATATGAAAAACCCATAAGCAACATCACAGTCAATGGTGAGGGGCTTAAAGCTTTCACCCTAAGATCGGGAATGAGCCAAGGATTCCTTCTGTCACCTCTGTTATTCAACATTGTGCTAGAAGTTGGCAGGAAAAAGAAATAAAAGGCAACCAAATTGTAAAGGAAGAAAAACAACTTCCATTATGTGCAGATGACATGATTCTATACTTGGAAAATCCTGAGAAATCTACAACAAAGTTACTTGAGCTAATAAATTCAGCAAGGTGGCAGGATAAATTAATGTGCAAAAATCAGCAATGTTTCTATATACAAACAATGACCTAACCAAGGAGTCAATTAAGGAAAAAATTCCATCCAAAATAACAACTAAAAGAATCACCTAGCAATGAACTTAGCTAGGGAAGTGAAGGACTGGTACACAGAGAACTAACTATGCAACACTGTTAAGAGAAATCAGATGAGATCTAAATAGTTGGAAAGTCATTCCACGCTCATGGATGGGAAGGTCACATGCAGTTAAGATGCCAATTCTACCCAAATATATCTACGGATCCAACGCAGTACCAATAAAAATTTCAACAACTTACTTTAAAGGCTTGGAAAAACTAGTTACCAAATTCATCTGGAAGGGTAAGAGACCCTGAATAACTAAAAGCATCCTAAAATAGAAGAATGAAGAGGGAGGATTAACACTCCCAGATTTTAAAGCTTATTATAAAGCCACAGTGGTCCAAATAGCATGGTACTGGCACAAAGATAGAAGTACCGACCAATGGAATGGAATCGAGAGTAGAAATAGACCCCCAAATCTATGGTCAACCGATCTTCAAGACCCCCAAATCCACTGAACTGGAACAAAACAGTCTCCAATAAATGGGCATGGGAGAACTAGATCAATCGTCAGAAGAATGAAAGAGGACATTTACCTTTAATGTTTTACAAAAATTAACTCAACTTGGATTAAACATCTAAATGTAAGAACCAGTACCATAAAGTTCTTAGAAGAAAATTAACATACATTCTATAATAATGAGACAAATTATCCCATCATCATAATTTAACCAAAGAAGTTTGCCACTGTGGTTCTTTTACACTGTTAAGTTCTTAAAAAGTCAGGGGAAGGCGGAAGGATTACAGAGAAAAGGGGCTCAGCCACCGCGTGGGGTGCTGAGTCTCTGCGCTGATGTCCCCGCAGCCCCATGTGCAGGAGAGGCTGGAAGGGCCTGTGGGGGTGGTGCGGTGGCCACGACCAACTCTGCAACCTGCTCTGACAACTGGGGAAGGGTGCTTTGAAAATTATACCTTTTTTCTTTCTTTGCTTTGTATATATGTGATATTTTAAAACTTAAAAAATGTTAAAAAAAAAAAAAAAAAGCAAACAATAACAAGAGAAAACCAAAAATGAGAGGCCTGCCTTTTCTGGTTTGCGACAGCTACGTACAGACTGAAGTGGGGAGCGGGGATGGCAGAGGTCCCCCCCCCAGTCCCCCTGCTCCTCACCTCCAGACGGCTGCCGGGATTTGCGGGGCGAGCGGGGCTCCCTGCGGTGGGGATCGCTGCCGCCATGCAGCTCGGCCATGCCCAGGCAGAGCAGGGCCGCCTTCTGCTGGTAGTCCACCACCACGATGCCATCGCAGTTGCCAAAAGTCACGCTGGACAGAGGAGAAACAACAAATATTTCAGGGGAAAAGGGGCTTTTCAGGAAATTCCTGTCTGAAACCAGACGGCGCAGGGGCGGTCCCCACCTCTCCAGGTTATTTACCCAGTGTGCTCGGTGCACCTGGAGACTTGCTGCACACCTCAGCCGCCCCCGCAGGGCCACAGGGCACCTCACCTCCGTCTGGAGGGCGGGAAGGCAGCGGGGAAGCCTAAGTCCTGCAGTCCACCCTTTGCATTGTCCCACCCAACGTCTCAGTTTTAGATCAGGAGCCACAAACCACATGACCCCAGCAAGGAGCAGGTGTGGACAGCCAACCTGCTCCAAAGGGAGCCAGAGGGCCAGGCCAGGCCTGGAGGCTGCACAGTGCACACCACTGGAGGCCCAAGAGCTGCCCCAGCCACTGACCTGCTCTGAAGTGAGCCAGGGAGCCAGGCCAGGCCAGAGGGGCTGCAGAGCGCACACCCAAAGGCTGCCCCATCTGCTGCCAGGCAGGAGTGGGGACGGGCAACAGATGCTATGAATATGGATTTTCACATTAAGTAACATCTTGGCCACAAACTCAAATTTTAAAAATGCACAGCAGGGCTGGACAAAGCCCAGCTGGGGGCCCAGTGAGGTGTGAGCCTGGCGATCGGCAGCTTCCCTGGGGCTGGCACCCCGCTGCTCTGAATTGCACCCAACATGCGCTTGCTATGGGATCGGGCAGGAGCACGTCAAGAGGACGGCTGTGCTCTCACACTGCGGGACAGCAAAGGGGAGGCTTAGGAGGAGACTAGGTGCAGGCTGAGCGCGAGGGGTGGCACAGGGAAGTGCCAGCCATGCAGCCAGGCTGGGATGGCCAGCTGCTTGGCCACACAAGCACAGCCCATTACTGAGAGGGCATCTCATCATGGACTTAGATCACCAGTCAGTTCACTGCACCTACAGCTGACCGCACCCCAAGTCAAATGAGGAGAGGCTTCGGCACCAAATCTTCTCTTGTCTAACCAGCCGGAGGCTTTAAAAGGAGAAGTGGTGACAGCAGCTGGAGGGAGTTTTCCATCCCCACTTCAGCCAGCTTCCCCAGGAGCCCATCAACACTCACATCGGAGCACTCAGCCTGTGGCCTGCCTAGGGAATTTGGACTTGCCACCACCACATTTGCATGAGATAATTCTTATAAAAGTCTTGAAATATTTATATATACATGTATTTCCTGTAGATTCTGTTTTCCTAGAGAACCTGGTGAACACAGCTCTGGTACTTGGAGTGGGTCTTCAGAAACAGAATCTTAAGGATGAGATTTTTAAACTGGTTGTGGGGCTTTTGGAATTGGTTTTCCACTCTAATTGATTCAAAGGCACTAATGTATCTATTTCCAATAATCACAATGCCACCGACAGTCTTTGGCGTGAGTTGGAAATAGAGATACACAAAATGTCACCACTGGTCACGGTTACGCTCACGCTGATACAAGGCAAGGCTGTGGCTGACACCTTAGCAGAGTTCTGTGGAGTTCAGAGTATAATGACGTTGGCTGGTTGTCCTTAATAAGCTGCATACAGCTATAAAAGAAAGGGGTGAACTCAAGGTTTCAAATTCTCCACTTCAGTGCCACATGAAGGATGTGAAAGTTGCCATGTGTGCTCTGAATGAAAATTTTCTTTTAGTAGCCGCAGACTTGAGATTTCTGAAACCAAGACCAGGGACTCATGGTAAGGGTGGCTGAGTCACAACGGAAACCGAATGCCCTGAGGGGGGTCAGCTGTTAAGAGCACTGACTGGAAGTCCTGAAAGCTGGAATGGGGACACAGGGTTGATAATGACGGCAGTGGGGACACTGGAGCCCTGGATCCTGCTGCTGAGTCTTTGCCACGTAAACCTGTCTGGTCTGCTCAGAGGAAACAGCGACCCAATATCCAACCCACCCTGCAGTCTGCCACCCACCTCCCCAGAAGAGCTTAGCCCTGCTGCGGCGGCCACTGAAAGCAGCTCCCCTGAGGACACGGTCCTCGGGCCTCGGCCCACAGAGACTAATCCTACTTCACCAGATGAAACTGCAACAGAATGTGCTGAGGTACTTGACTTGAAAGACGCTTCTAGTTCTTTGTGAGCTACCCCCACCACCCCTCTTTTCTTCAAGACCCGTTCACCAGACTGAAGTCCCAAAGGCCCCAAAGTGAGGCATAAAGTGTGACCCGTGAGCAGGTGCACTACACTCCGAGAGAACCGCGGAGTTTCCTAATCTATACAGACAGAAACCAGGGGAATATGTGTGGGGATGGATATTAAGGGTGTGGGATAATGGTGGGAGGAATATAAAGCTGAATCAGGCTGAATTTATTGATATGAGCCCACCAAGCAGAGATTCTGCATTCAGTGTTGCAGCTCTAGGGGTTAAAAAGAGCATTAACAGTTTGTCTGGATGATTGGCTGAAACCTGGATCCAAAGGTGGCCGACATTACCTGAGGTTGAAATGTCAGAACTGCCCTGGTGTAATGTAGATGAGGGGATCCAGAGGCTTAGAGAAAAAGGAATGTTAGAGTGGATTTATCATGCAAAGCCTGCTCACACACCCCAGGAATGTCCAGAGGATGCACCTTTTACCAGAACTGGGAGAAAAGAATTTGTGAGACCAGCATCGTCATCCCTCCAGACCTCTGTGGTTGCATGGTGTGAACTGCTGTCACTGGGCTGGAATCCTTAAACACAATGGAAAACTGTAACAACCCAACCGAGGCAGGACTATCAACGGCCCAGACATTCAGAAATGAAGGTTTGGGTCACCCCACCAGGCAATGAACCATGACCAGCTGAGGTGTTTGCCGAGGGTTAAGGGAACATGGAATGGGTAGTAGAAAAAAGTAGTGAGAAATACAAACTACGACCTCATGACCAGTTACAGAAAGGACTGTAATGATTATGGATTGTGCTGGTCTGAAAGGATGTATATACCCTAGAAAAGTCATGTTTTAATCCTAATCCCATTTTGTAAAGGCAGCCATTTCTTCTAATCCTTGTTCAGCACTGTATGTTTGAAACTGTAATTAGATCATCTCCCTGGAAATGTGACTCAATCAAGAGTGGTAGCTAAACTGGAGACATGTCTCTACCCATTCGGGTGGGTCTTGATTAGTTTACTGGAATCCTATAAAAGAGGAAACATTTTGGAGAATGAAAGAGATTCTGAGAGCAGAAGAGAACGACATAGCCACAACAAACAGAGTCCACCAGCCAGTGACCTTTGGAGATGAAGAAGGAAAATGCCTCCTGGAGAGCTTCATGAAACAGGAAGCCAGGAGAGAAAGCTAGCAGATGATGCCGTGTCTGCCATGTGCCCTTCCAGATGAGAGAGGAACTCTGTGTTTCCCATGTGCCCGTACACTTGAGAGAGAGACCCTGAATTTCATGGGCCTTCTTGAACCAAGGTATCTTTCCCTGGAGGTCTCTGATTGGACATTTCTATAGACTTGTTTCAATTGAGACATTTTCGTTGTGTTAGAACTGTAAACTAGAATTATTAAATTCCCGTTTTTAAAAGCTATTCCATTTCTGGACTTCCTGGAAGATGGCGGCTTAGTAAGACGCGCGGATCTTAGTTTCTTCTCCAGGACACCTACTAGGGGAGTAGAAACGATACAGAAAGCGCCCAAAGCCACAACAGAGATAAAAAAAGACAGCGTACCCCATCCTGGAACGGCTGGCTGGCTGAGAGAAGCAGCTCGGGTGAGATCGCCGAGGCGCGCGGGCCTTACCGGGTGGGGTGGCAAGCGGCCGGAGTTACTCCCTTCCCCCTTCCCGGGCTGGCTGGGAGAATTGGAGAGGTGGTCCCCTGAAACCAAGGCGACTGGAGCCCACACCACGCGCAGCCCCCGGACCAACTGAGAGAATTGGATCGGAAACCCCCAGGCCGCGGAGAACGGTGACCCCGTGACTCCCGGGGAACGTGCACTCTCTCGGGCGGGCCGCTGCCGCTGGCGCCCTCCCGCCATGCTTGTTGCCCAGGGCCGACTAGGAAATTCGGACGGGCTCTTTCCCTGGCTGCGGCGACCAGCAACCCTCCCTGCGTTCGGACACCCTCCCTGCGTTCGGACCCCGGGCCGGCTCAAGCCGCTTCGGCTAGCGAACCCCCAGGACGGTGAGAGTTTTCCAAAGTTTAAGGTCCCACAGCACCTTTTACTGGTGGGACCCGCAGACAAACGTGTGCCACGAGCGCCACCTACTGGGCAGGATAAGAAAAACAGAACCCAGAGATTTCACAGAAAAATATTACAACCTTGCTGGGTCCAACACCAAGAGAAATCTGAATAAATGCCCAGACGCCAGCAGCAGAAGATAACTGTCCACGCTCAAAAGATTGAGAATATGGCTCAGTCAAAGGAACAAACCAATAGCTCAAATGAGACACAAGAGCTGAGACAACTAATGCTGAATATACGAACAGAAATGGAAAACCTCTTCAAAAATGAAATCGATAAATTGAGGGAGGACATGAAGAGGACATGGGCTGAACATAAAGAAGAAATAGAAAAACTGAAAAAACAAATCGCAGAACTTATGGAAGCGAAGGATAAAGTAGCAAACATAGAAAAAATAATGGATAGTTACAATGATAGATTTAAAGAGACAGAAGATAGAATTAGTGATTTGGAGGATGGAACATCTGAATTCCAAAAAGAAACAGAAACTATCGGGAAAAGAATGGAAAAATTTGAACAGGGTATCAGGGAACTCAAGGACAATATGAACCGCACAAATATACGTGTTGTGGGTGTCCCAGAAGGAGAAGAGAAGGGAAAAGGAGGAGAAAAACTAATGGAAGAAATTATCACTGAAAATTTCCCAACTCTTATGAAAGACCTAAAATTACAGATCCAAGAAGTGCAGCGCACCCCAAAGAGATTAGACCCAAATAGGCGTTCTCCAAGACACTTACTAGTTAGAATGTCAGAGGTCAAAGAGAAACAGAAGATCTTGAAAGCAGCAAGAGAAAAACAATCCATTACATACAAGGGAAACCCAATAAGACTTTGTGTAGATTTCTCAGCAGAAACCATGGAAGCTAGAAGACAGTGGGATGATATATTTAAAATACTAAAAGAGAAAAACTGCCAACCAAGACTCCTATATCCAGCAAAATTATCCTTCAAAAATGAGGGAGAAATTAAAACATTCTCAGACAAAAAGTCACTGAAAGAATTTGTGACCAAGAGACCAGCTCTGCAAGAAATACTAAAGGGAGCACTAGAGTCAGATATGAAAAGACAGAAGAGAGAGATATGGAAAAGAGTGTAGAAAGAAGGAAAATCAGATATGATATATATAATACAAAAGGCAAAATGGTAGAGGAAAATATTATCCAAACAGTAATAACACTAAATGTCAATGGACTGAATTCCCCAATCAAAAGACATAGATTGGCAGAATGGATTAAAAAACAGGATCCTTCGATATGCTGTCTACAGGAAACACATCTTAGACCCAAAGATAAACATAGGTTGAAAGTGAAAGGTTGGGAAAAGATATTTCATGCAAATAACAACCAGAAAAGAGCAGGAGTGGCTATACTAATATCCAACAAATTAGACTTCAAATGTAAAACAGTTAAAAGAGACAAAGAAGGACACTATATACTAATAAAAGGAACAATTAAACAAGAAGACATAACAATCATAAATATTTACGCACCGAATCAGAATGCCCCAAAATACGTGAGGAATATACTGCAAACACTGAAAAGGGAAATAGACTCATATACCATAATAGTTGGAGACTTCAACTCACCACTCTCATCAAGGGACAGAACATCTAGACAGAGGATCAACAAAGAAATAGAGAATCTGAATATTACTATAAATGAACTAGACTTAATAGACATTTATAGGACATTACATCCCACAACAGCAGGATACACCTTTTTCTCAAGTGCTCATGGATCATTCTCAAAGATAGACCATATGCTGGGTCACAAAGCAAGTCTCAACAAATTTAAAAAGATTGAAATCTTACACAACACTTTCTCGGACCATAAAGGAATGATGTTGGAAATCAATAATAGGCAGAGTGCCAGAAAATTCACAAATACATGGAGGCTCAACAACACACTCCTAAACAACGAGTGGGTCAAAGAAGAAATTGCAAGAGAAATTAGCAAATACCTCGAGGCGAATGAAAATGAAAACACAACATATCAAAACTTATGGGACGCAGCAAAGGCAGTGCTAAGAGGGAAATTTATTGCTCTAAATGCCTATATCAGAAAAGAAGAAAAGGCAAAAATTCAGGAATTAACTATCCATTTGGAAGAACTGGAGAAAGAACAGCAAGCTAACCCCAAAGCAAGCAAAAGGAAAGAAATAACAAAGATTAGAGCAGAAATAAATGAAATTGAAAACATGAAAACAATAGAGAAAATCAATAAGGCCAGAAGTTGGTTCTATGAGAAAATCAATAAGATTGATGGGCCCTTAGCAAGATTGACAAAAAGAAGAAGAGAGAGGATGCAAATAAATAAGATCAGAAATGGAAGAGGAGACATAACTACTGACCTCACAGAAATAAAGGAGGTAATAACAGGATACTATGAACAACTTTACGCTAATAAATACAACAATTTAGAGGAAATGGACGGGTTCCTGGAAAGACATGAACAACCAACTTTGACTCAAGAACACATAGATGACCTCAACAAACCAATCACAAGTAAAGAAATTGAATTAGTCATTCAAAAGCTTCCTAAAAAGAAAAGTCCAGGACCAGATGGCTTCACATGTGAATTCTACCAAACGTTCCAGAAAGAATTAGTACCAATTCTCTTCAAACTCTTTAAAAAAATCGAAGTGGAGGGAAAACTACCTAATTCATTCTATGAAGCCAACATCACCCTCATACCAAAACCAGGCAAAGATATTACAAAAAAAGAAAACTACAGACCAATCTCTCTAATGAATACAGATGCAAAAATCCTCAATAAAATTCTAGCAAATCGTATCCAACAACACATTAAAAGAATTATACATCATGACCAAGTAGGATTCATCCCAGGTATGCAAGGATGGTTCAACATAAGAAAATCAATTAATGTAATACACCATATCAACAAATCAAAGCAGAAAAATCACATGATCATCTCAATTGATGCAGAGAAGGCATTCGACAAGATTCAACATCCTTTCCTGTTGAAAACACTTCAAAAGATAGGAATACAAGGGAACTTCCTTAAAATGATAGAGGGAATATATGAAAAACCCACAGCTAATATCATCCTCAATGGGGAAAAATTGAAAACTTTCCCCCTAAGATCAGGAACAAGACAAGGATGTCCACTATCACCACTATTATTCAACATTGTGTTGGAGGTTCTAGCCAGAGCAATTAGACAAGAAAAAGAAATACAAGGCATCAAAATTGGAAAGGAAGAAGTAAAACTATCACTGTTTGCAGACGATATGATACTATACGTCGAAAACCCGGAAAAATCCACAACAAAACTACTAGAGCTAATAAATGAGTACAGCAAAGTAGCAGGTTACAAGATCAACATTCAAAAATCTGTAGCATTTCTATACACTAGTAATGAACAAGCTGAGGCGGAAATCAAGAAACGAATCCCATTTACAATTGCAACTAAAAGAATAAAATACCTGGGAATAAATTTAACTAAAGAGACAAAAAACCTATATAAAGAAAACTACAAAAAACTGCTAAAAGAAATCACAGAAGACCTAAATAGATGGAAGGGCATACCGTGTTCATGGATTGGAAGACTAAATATAGTTAAGATGTCAATCCTACCTAAATTGATTTACAGATTCAATGCAATACCAATCAAAATCCCAACAACTTATTTTTCAGAAATAGAAAAACCAATAAGCAAATTTATCTGGAAGGGCAGGGTGCCCCGAATTGCTAAAAACATCTTGAGGAAAAAAAACGAAGCTGGAGGTCTCGCGCTGCCTGACTTTAAGGCATATTATGAAGCCACAGTGGTCAAAACAGCATGGTATTGGCATAAAGATAGATATATCGACCAATGGAATCGAATAGAGTGCTCAGATATAGACCCTCTCATCTATGGACATTTGATCTTTGATAAGGCAGTCAAGCCAACTCACCTGGGACAGAGCAGTCTCTTCAATAAATGGTGCCTAGAGAACTGGATATCCATATGCAAAAGAATGAAAGAAGACCCATCTCTCACACCCTATACAAAAGTTAACTCAAAATGGATCAAAGATCTAAACATTAGGTCTAAGACCACAAAACAGTTAGAGGAAAATGTAGGGAGATATCTTATGGATCTTACAACTGGAGGCGGTTTTATGGACCTTAAACCTAAAGCAAGAGCACTGAAGAAGGAAATAAATAAATGGGAACTCCTCAAAATTAAACACTTTTGTGCATCAAAGAACTTCATCAAGAAAGTAGAAAGACAGCCTTCACAATGGGAGACAATATTTGGAAATGATATATCAGATAAAGGTCTAGTATCCAGAATTTATAAAGAGATTGTTCAACTCAACAACAAAAAGACAGCCAACCCAATTACAAAATGGGAAAAAGACTTGAACAGACACCTCTCAGAAGAGGAAATACGGATGGCCAAGAGGCACATGAAGAGATGCTCAATGTCCCTGGCCATTAGAGAAATGCAAATCAAAACCACAATGAGATATCATCTCACACCCACCAGAATGGCCATTATCAACAAAACAGAAAATGACAAGTGCTGGAGAGGATGCGGAGAAAGAGGCACACTTATCCACTGTTGGTGGGAATGTCAAAGGGTGCAACCACTGTGGAAGGCAGTTTGGCGGTTCCTCAAAAAGCTGAATATAGAATTGCCATACGACCCAGCAATACCATTGCTAGGTATCTACTCAAAGGACTTAAGGGCAAAGACACAAACGGACATTTGCACACCAATGTTTATAGCAGCATTATTTACAATTGCAAAGAGATGGAAACAGCCAAAATCTCCATCAACAGAAGAGTGGCTAAACAAACTGTGGTATATACATACGATGGAATATTATGCAGCTTTAAGACAAGATAAACTTATGAACCATGTAATAACATGGATGGACCTAGAGAATATTATGCTGAGTGAATCCAGCCAAAAGCTAAAGGACAAATACTGTATGGTCCCACTGATGTGAACAGACATTCGAGAATAAACTTGAAATATGTCATTGGTAACAGAGTTCAGCAGGAGTTAGAAACAGGGTAAGACAATGGGTAATTGAAGCTGAAGGGATATAGACTGTGCAACAGGACTAGATACAAAAACTCAAAAATGGACAGCACAATAATACCTAATTGTAAAGTAATCATGTTAAAACACTGAATGAAGCTGCATCTGAGCTATAGGTTTTTGTTTTGTTTTGTTTTGATTTTACTATTATTACTTTTATTTTTTTCTCTATATTAACATTCTATATCTTTTTCGGTTATGTTGCTAGTTCTTCTAAACCAATGCAAATGTACTAAGAAATGATGATCATGCATCTATGTGATGATGTTAAGAATTAATGATTGCATGTGTAGAATGGTATGATCTCTAAATGTTGGGTTAATTTCTTTTTTTCCGTTAATTAAAAAAAAAAAAAAGAGAAGGGATAATTGGAGATGAAGGGATACAGACTGTACAACGGGACTGGATATAAAAACTCAGAAATGGACAGCACAATACTACCCAATTGTAATGCAATTATGTTAAAACACTGAATGAAGCTGCATGTGAGGTATAGGTTTTTTGTTTTTGTTTTTTTTGTTTTTTTTTCTTTCTATTATTGTTTTAATTCTTATTCTGTTGTCTTTTTATTTCTTTTTCTAAATCGATGCAAATGTACTAAGAAATGATGAATATGCAACTATGTGATGTTATTAAGAATTACTGATTGTACATGTAGATTGGAATGATTTCTAATTGTTTTGTTAATTCTTTTTTTAATTAATAAAAAAAAAAACAAAACAAAACAAAACAAAAAAAAACAAACAAAAAAAAGCTATTCCATTTCTGGTATACTGCATTCCGGCAGCTAACAACTAGGATATGGATATTTCGTTTTGTTCTGAACATGTTTGTGTATCTCCTGGGAGGTCGGCTGAGGACCTTCACTGGCCTCCAGGCCTGCAGCCTGTCCTGTGGAATTGGACGCGCCCGTCCTCACAGCCGCGTGGGCCAATTCCTACAAAAATCTCATAATTCCTCTAATATGCATCTCATCAGTTCTGTTTTCCTTGAGAATCTTGGCTAATTTAGGCAGCATGAAGCTTCTCTCATATCACAACAATGGTTTTTTGAAAGAAAAACACTTTATAAGTCTTTCATGTTTTAATTAAAAATAGGTATCATCAACACAATATACCTGATGGCATGAATTGATAAATAACACACATACACCTATAGCATGGATGAAAACCAAACTCTCACTCGGACCTTCCAAGGCCCATAGGTGGAGTACGAATTAGCTGGCCGCAGCCAGATAGGCACACCTGGCGGACGGCCGCCTCCTGGGTCTGCAATGTCCAGCCTCCACTACACCACATTGTAATAAAAACCCGTTTCAGGATGGGAGACGCTAACTTTAGACAACTCACTGGCCTATGAGGGATTTCATTTTGTATCGGGAAGCAGCCTTTGCAGACCCCGAGAGAATCGCTCAGAAGGCTGACCCAGCTCTGAGGCTGACAGAGCTGCTTCAGGAGATGCTATAGCACACGCAGGGTGCACACTTGTACTCACAGCCCGAGGGAAGAGCTGAGCGCCAGGCTGCTGATCTGCTGCGGCGGCTCTCCACCCACCCACACCAGCTGGACAACGAGCTCCGTCTGGTAACCCGGAGGCTGCTTAAGTGATGAGGTTTTGACCCTGAAATATAGGAAAACATGATGTTACCTTTTAGCCCATTTCAGTTATCTAATTAGATTACGGAATTATAAAATCACCCATACACAGCCACACAAGAACTTTACACACCACACTGTAATAGATAAAGTATATATATGCTAATCCTGTAATCCAGAGTAGTTCTACTATTTGCTCTAGTGGGAGAGACTGAACATGTATCAAAACATGAACAGAAATAACAAAAAATAAGAATGCCTTGTGCACTCTGCATATGAAGGGGGCAGGGAACCCGTAGGCTCCAAGGGGAGGAGGGCCTGCCCCACCGCTGCCTGTGGTCCCTTGGGGGAGTGGGGTGGGAGTAGGGGGCTGCCCCACCATTGCCTGTGGTCCCGGGGGGGGGGGCGTTGGGGTCTGCCCCACTACTGTCCATGGGCCCCAGGAAGGGTGGGCTGGGGGTAAGGGGCTGCACCACCATTGCCCATGGACCCCAAAGAGAAAATGCAGGTGGTGGGTTCTGGCCAGACCTCACAGCTGGCCTTTCCAGTTCAAACTGCCCCGGTGCCCCTCCCAACCCCTCCACCCCAGCACAGGAAAGGCGACTGTACCCACATCCAAAGTCAAATGCTGCTTCCAAGAACAACCTGCCAGCGTAGACATGAACAGTCTCAAACTAAAACCAGCTTACACAATCAAAACGAACTGCACTCTGGGCTAGTGTACAAATAACCATCACAGCAGGAAAAGTTATCACAAGCAACTCAAAACAAAGTCATCTGATAACACCTCACATGCTCAAAGAATGTCTAGAAGACATCTGGAAAGCCATATTTTATTAAATATTTTCCCAGTAGCTTTATTATTAGTGATGATTTTATTATTGTAATTTTGGACGTATTTATTTTAGTGGAGAAAAATCGTTAAATGGACAATTCCAGGTTAATCATGTTATAGAAGAAAAGTAATGCAATTATAATTTGAGGAAAGAAATTTTAAAAAATTAACTTGTTATCAATTCAATCGAAAGTTCTAACTACTTGCAATCTATACAAATTCTGTAATCTGCTCTACAAATAATTGTTGTGCTGTGCTTTGAAATTGATTGCTTTTTTGTATATATGTTATTTTCCACAAAAAAGAAAAATAGTCGATTGTGATGATAAAAAAATATTTATGCCTTCTAGCCTCCTATATTCTGGAGTAGCTAGAAGGAAAAATTCTGAAAAGATGGAATGGTAGCCCATGACAAACTCAGGGATCTGTCCTGTAACTACTTACTGAAGAGTGCTTTGAAAACTATTGCTTTTTTCTTTCTTTATTTTGTATATATATTATATAATAAAAAAAAGTTAAAAAATACATAAATAGCCTTGGGATAGGAGTAACTAAGCAAAATCTAATTACCAAATTTCATTAAGTAAGATGAGGATCTTTGAGAGATATGGAAAGGTTTTCCTGGATTTAGGCTTGGAACAAATTAAACAATTGCAATATATTTTCCAGAATTTGATAGTCAGTGTCCTTTTAAAATTGTTTGTATTGTAAGATATTATGAAAATAGATTTTTTCAATCTCTGATAAGAGGAATTTTATGACAAATTTTGAATTAAACAAATGCAATTTTATTCTGCTTGGGTATGTCCTCCCTAAATGTATACAAGCTTACTAATAAACTAGTAATATGTAATGTAATATACATTATGTAATATGTTATATAATATACATAACATTACGTAAAATAATACATATTATACATTATGTAATATACATAACATTCTCAATATTTCTCTTAAAAAAATAGCCTAACTAGACAGGTTAGGTTACATGAACTTAGCAGTGTACCTGGTAATAATAACACATATAAAGTATAATAAAATAGGAATATGCTCTTTAAGAAATCAGTCAAGTTTAGTAAGAAAATATAAATGGATTTTTTTAATAACTTTGATTACCTGGATTTGGAAGAATCTGGCTTTTGGTTACTTGGCCATTTGTTACCTAAGTACGCGGAAGAATTTGAATTTGTAGTGGCTTTGTTAAAGTCAATCAGTATATTGTCGTTAGTAAATGCTGCCATGGATAGGAAGACATGTCTTAGCTTCAAGAGTTTATACTCTAGTTAGAATATACTTGTACCAGGGTATAGTATAAGACAGATTCATAATGAAGGAATAAAAGCGCTGGAGGAATTTTAAAAGCAGATAGATAAAGGATGACCTAAGAAGTACTTAGAGATGACAATTGTAAGACCTTTAAATAAGAAAGCAGCATTTAAATAAATAGAATTCTAAACTAGATTTTTTTAGAAGCCATAACTTAATTTTGTAAACTAACATATATCCTGGTATTACTTGGCACTTGAGAATGATGCTGTGGAAAATTTGAGTTTTTTCTGGATATAAATCCCTTAAATATTGAAAAGCTGATTACATTTCAAGCTTGGGCTTTTCTAACATTCAACGGTAGTGCTGGATTGGACTAAGAGATTTTAGGCATATTGCAAAGTAATCATTTGTGTGTTCTGAGTATAAAGTATATAGATGCCTGGCTGTGTTCCAGACCCATGCATAAATTTCTTCCTTCTTCCTTTATTTTATAATATCTCCATCTCTTCTCATCTTCATTGGGAGGAAGCAAGCAGGTTCAAAAAGCTTTGTGAATTTATCACCAAATTCATTTCTGAATATGTGCAACCTAGATAAATAAAAACTATAGGTGGGATAGTTATGGAAAGTGATAGAAAGTTTAACAAAATGGATTTTGTTTGTTATATTCATTGTTGGCTATAAACCCTGAATGGATATAGAGTTGTAAAAAGTGAAAGGTTTTGGAAGTGAAAGAGAGAAGAGGCAGACCGAGAAACCCTAGAGTGAGCGAGTTTATTCCTGTGCTCCCGGGCAGAGCTCACAGAACTCCAGGCAGGGAGTTGGGAGCGCGCCCCTCGGTCCTGGTGCGGCCGGTTTTTAAGCAAGGGTATTAGGTGACATCTAGAAGGGGCGGCAGATTTTACACAGCTCGAGTCATGGTGACCTTCCCTGCTCCCCTGACCTAACAAAAAGGAGTTTATGAAAGTGAAATTCTGTCTGTCATAGTCAGTACTGTTCAACATTTAATAAACCAGTTTATCATGTATTTTTAAGGAGAAACCTTTTGTGTCAAACTGTATATTCATATAAAACTAAAGTTTAGTTTTATCTCTGTTAAAATAACATGGATTGTTAGTTTGTTCTTAATGTAACGTTTTTGCTTTTTTAAGTTTTTCTTAATCATCTGAGTACTGTCTAGAAAAGAAAGATTTTACATGAGAATAATAGCTTTATTAATGTTTATGTACGCCTCATCCTCCTTTAATTCAGGAGACAGGTTTTGGGCCACCTGGCCATCTGCTTTCCTACTACATGCCTAGTAATACATTCTTTCTTGGAAAAAAAAAAGTTCTAATTACTGATTTAGAAAAGCAAACCACAGAAGTGCTATTTCCCAGCTCTCATCGCTGAGTGCCCATGGAGAACAGGACCGTACATGCTTCTAGACAGCATGCTTTGGTGTGTTAGTGTGTCCTCTACACAGAGGAGCCAGACACGCCCCGTTGCTGAGACCTTGTGCATGCTGGACACACCATCTGGCTGGCAGAGGTCAGGACGGTAGCCAACGCCGGGAGCACTGGGGGAGAGCCCCTCCGGCCTGCCCCCAGATGCCTGTGGTAGGGGACAGAGCCCCTCCGGCCTGTCCTCAGATGCCTGTGGTAGGGGACAGAGCCTCTCCGGCCTGCAGTCAGGTGCCTGGGGGAGGGGCATGGGGCTGGTGCCTCCAGCGGAGGATGATTTCCTGTTTTAGACTGTTGGAGTTGCTGTCATGAGCCTTATAATTTATAAGAAATTATAAAATACAAATCATATAAGGTATTTTAATTTTAAGACAATGATAGATTTATATGCAATTATTCTGTTGTTAAAACGTCCCTTTAGTATTTGCTAAAACTGTCATAGAAATGCAAAATGTTACCACAAAAACAAAGATAAATTGTTCCAAGCTGCCCTGTACACTGGAGGGCTCTGAGCAGCAACCTGCCCCCTTGCCCCCCACAAGCTGTGATGAGGAAAGCTGTCTCGGGCTTCCCCAAACACCTGCTGGAGGTGAGCACCACTGGCGTAGAACTCACAATCTCAAGCTTATGCAAAGACACAAAGATATTTTTAAATCTCTACTTCTAAAGTGATCATGATAGAAACAAACGCTTTGCCCTGTCTTCGCAGTGAGTGTACTTCTAATTGCCCAGACTCTGTCCACAGCAACTGCTCAACCACCAGCCAACAGAAGAGATTACAACAGAAGCGAAGCAGAACAGTGAAAACTGGCTTCTCTTAACAAACGCAAGCTCTCACTTCCGTACCACCCTCCCCACCCGGCATCACCATCCTGCCACCTTTCTCCCTTACCTGCCAACTCATAAAGACAGCCTGTTTTCAGCCACTATCTTAACTGGCTTCTCAGTAAACATAGCATAGAGTCTATGATCATAGCGTGCTGTTTTACCTCTTCACTCCTTGTAGTATTTCTCTACCCATATTTAAGGTTTATCACCTTTAAAACACAGAACCACTCAATAATATAAATTATTATAATATATAATATATTATAATTATACTTATATTATAAATTATTATATTTTATAATAATAATATAAATTGGATAAGTTTCTTTTCCTTAAAAAGGAAAAAGGAAAAGAAACTTATCCTTAAAAGAAACTTATTCCTTTTAAGGAAAATAAACTTATCTAATTTATCCCCATATAAATGTAAGATCCACTTAAATCAGGAATGCTACATTAAAGACATTTAAATAAGGATATTGTGGTGCTGGAAAAAGTTTAGAAAGAGACAAGAAAACGGTTATAAAATGATTGAATCTCAAATTTTCAGAGGAGTAGAGATCAGACACAAATCCGATGCAAAGGTAAACCCAGATGACTAGCCACCAGCGGACTTGGAAGACTGGACCCTACACCCAGGACACCACTGTTCATCCACCAGTACGGACAGAAAACCCATAGCATATACCAGTGAGGATGGAGGGTCAACCTCAATATCTGCCAAGGTGGACACAGAACTCAACTCACCTTAGTATCTACCAGTGTGGGTGGAGAGACAACCTCAACATCTACCAGTGTGGGTGGAGAGACAACCTCAACATCTACCAGTGTGGGTGGAGAGACAACCTCAGCATCTACCAGTGTGGGTGGAGAGACAACCTCAGCATCTACCAGTGTGGGTGGACAGACAACCTCAGCATCTACCAGTGTGGGTGGACAGACAACCTCAGCATCTACCAGTGTGGGTGGAGACAACCTCAGCATCTTCCAGTGTGGAAGGAGAGACAACCTCAGCATCTACCAGTGTGGGTGGAGACAACCTCAGCATCTTCCAGTGTGGGTGGAGAGACAACCTCAGCATCTACCAGTGTGGGTGGAGACAACCTCAGCATCTTCCAGTGTGGAAGGAGAGACAACCTCAACATCTACCAGTGTGGGTGGAGAGACAACCTCAGCATCTACCAGTGTGGGTGGAGAGACAACCTCAACATCTACCAGTGTGGGTGGAGAGACAACCTCAGCATCTACCAGTGTGGGTGGAGACAACCTCAGCATCTTTCAGTGTGGAAGGAGAGACAACCTCAGCATCTACCAGTGTGAGTGGAGAGACAACCGCAGCATCTACCAGTGTGGGTGGACAGACAACCTCAGCATCTTCCAGTGTGGGTGGAGAGACAACCTCAGCATCTACCAGTGTGGGTGGAGAGACAACTGCAGCATCTACCAGTGTGGAAGGAGATACAACCTCAGCATCTACCAGTGTGGGTGGAGAGACAACCTCAACATCTACCAGTGTGGGAGGAGACAACCTCAGCATCTACCAGTGTGGGTGGAGAGACAACCTCAGCATCTACCAGTGTGGAAGGAGATACAACCTCAGCATCTACCAGTGTGGGTGGAGAGACAACCTCAACATCTACCAGTGTGGGAGGAGACAACCTCAGCATCTACCAGTGTGGGTGGAGAGACAACCTCAGCATCTACCAGTGTGGAAGGAGATACAACCTCAGCATCTACCAGTGTGGGTGGAGAGACAACCTCAACATCTACCAGTGTGGGAGGAGACAACCTCAGCATCTACCAGTGTGGGTGGAGAGACAACCTCAGCATCTACCAGTGTGGAAGGAGATACAACCTCAGCATCTACCAGTGTGGGTGGAGAGACAACCTCAACATCTACCAGTGTGGGAGGAGACAACCTCAGCATCTACCAGTGTGGAAGGAGAGACAACCTCAACATCTTCCAGTGTGGGTGGAGAGACAACCTCAGCATCTACCAGTGTGGGTGGAGAGACAACCGCAGCATCTACCAGTGTGGAAGGAGAGACAACCTCAACATCTTCCAGTGTGGGTGGAGAGACAACCTCAGCATCTTCCAGTGTGGGAGGAGACAACCTCAGCATCTACCAGTGTGGGTGGAGAGACAACCTCAGCATCTACCAGTGTGGGTGGAGAGACAACCGCAGCATCTACCAGTGTGGGTGGAGAGACAACCTCAACATCTACCAGTGTGGAAGGAGAGACAACCTCAACATCTTCCAGTGTGGGTGGAGAGACAACCTCAGCATCTACCAGTGTGGGAGGAGACAACCTCAGCATCTACCAGTGTGGGTGGAGAGACAACCTCAGCATCTACCAGTGTGGGTGGAGAGACAACCGCAGCATCTACCAGTGTGGGTGGAGAGACAACCTCAACATCTACCAGTGTGGAAGGAGAGACAACCTCAACATCTTCCAGTGTGGGTGGAGAGACAACCTCAGCATCTACCAGTCTGGGTGGAGAGACAACCTCAGCATCTACCAGTCTGGGTGGAGAGACAACCTCAGCATCTACCAGTGTGGGTGGAGAGACAACCTCAACATCTACCAGTGTGGAAGGAGAGACAACCTCAACATCTTCCAGTGTGGGTGGAGAGACAACCTCAGCATCTTCCAGTGTGGAAGGAGAACCTACCTTAGCATTTTCCAGTGTAGAAGGAAAACCCACCTCAGCATCTACCTGTGTGGATGGAGAACCCACCTCAGCATCTACCATTGTGGAAGGAGAATCCCCACCTTAACATTTTCTAGTGTGAATGAAGAGACGAATTTAGCATCTTACGAATAAAGTTCTGGAACACATCCCTAACTCTTCTGATGGAGTTGTCACACAAAGATAAATGAAATGGATTAACCATTGGCAAACACAGGAAGAGACGTTCTTCTGTCACTCAACTACACCACAAGGAGATTTTATAGCAGCTTTATTGTAGCTCACAATTTATCTAAATTGAAAGAGGTCTAAAACATTTTTAATATTTCATCACTTACTTTAAACAAGGGGTGCTGTCACGAAGCCCACCTGATGAGCTGCTGCTGGTGGAGGGGTGGGACTGTAATGGGGGGGGCTGAGGACTGGAGGCCCCCACAGGTGTGGGCAGAGGTGGGGCTTGCTCACATTCTGGGGACCCCTCATCATTCACCTCACAGAACAGGCGAACTTCCAGCATCTACCGGGAGAGCAGAAAGGTTTAGCTGCTGAGTCAGTACTGTCCCCATTATTACAGTTCACTGACACATACAAGGAAACTTTGACGGAAAGAATATTTTTAAGGGAAAACATTCAGGAAGAGTTCAGCAGGTAAGCATATAACAAGAAGAAAAAACTTTTGTTACTGACTGACAGCTTTTTAAAACTGTGTGAGGGTGTGTGTTGGTGAGTATGCACACACACACACACACACACACACACACACACACTATAATTTTGGAATTGATGAGCCTCCTGTTAATGCCAGGTTAGAGGCCACTCATTCTGTTGGTTTCCTTTAAAAGAAAAGTACAACATATTTTAGAATTTAAAAGACATGCATAAAAACTGCTGCTTTTATGCAGCAATTCAAATACAAATGTGTTTTCAAAAACTCTAGACAAAAGTGACTGGAAATGGTCTTGTAAATAACTCCTGACTTGAGAAGGCCAGACACGTAGACGCAACAACACAGGATGGACGCAACAACACGGGATGGACGCGACAACACGGTGTGGACGCTGTACCGGAGGGGCCTGTGCGGCAGCCTCCTGCCCACAGAAGCTGTAGACCACGACATGCGCCGCCACACCCGCCACACCCAGCACCCTGCCCTCGGGGCACCAGGCCAGCATCTGTATGGCGAACGGGTCCTCGTCGGCGGGGTCACTGCTGGGCCGCTCGTCCCGGGCTCTCGGCCTCTCAAACACCTTGGACGTCTTCAGCTTGTACAGCACCTGGAGAGTGGCTACACAGGGGACGGCACTGTTCAGGCAGGCGACGCCTAAGGTGACTGTTCTCAATCAAGCCAGGACCGCAGCGCGGCCGGCTTCCTCTGAATTGCACTTTTGTTCCTAATTCTACATTTCTCCGATGGTTTCAGATAAGCTATGCCTCGCACCCACTGACAGTAAAAATGGGCACACATGTTTAATTAATAAAAACAAACGCATTGATGATAGATTTGGATAATCTGAAAGGTGAATAACACAAAGACTTGAGGAAAATGTACAAATACAGTAAAAATAATAAAGAATATGTTTTACTTCCTAAAACAATTTTCTACATATTTTGTCTAAAAATGGCACCAATATTATCACTCACACATGATGAAATATTACAAACACGCTGAGTTAACTGGGCTCCTATTGGAGCCTGCCTTGGGCATTCTGTCAACATCAGCCATTAAAAAGAAGTCTTTCCTCTTTTTTGCTTCTATGTAACCATCAGATGACTTCATAAAGACACACACACTTTTGGAATCACGCACAAAGACTATTCTAGAAATTTCTGTAGATCTGGGACAGGTTTCCTATCTGCCTCTCCCATCTCTGAACTAGGCAGAAAAGTTTACAGAAATTTTGAAGGAAGGATGTGAACGGTTCTGTTGAGAATCATGCTTGATTTACTAAATATTTAAGGACATCTTTAAACCATTAAAATCTACACTCACTACAGCATCAGGTATTAAATTTGTAGCTTCCTAAGTTTCAAACGTTTGATATACAATTAAAAAACAGGATGTACAAAAACAGTGATGGTGTAACACACAATGAATACAAATACTCAAAATACTCACTTGCAGAGGCATCCCAGAACTTCACAGACCCATCAGCATGCCTACAAAGACAAAATGAGTTAAGAATGTGATAAAGAAAAGGAAAACATGTATGCATATATATTTTCTTTCAACAGAAGTACATTGTCATTTAAAAAGATAGTCACTAAAATAAGTAAATAGTAAATAGGCAGGTTCTTAATAACTTATTTCTTATTTTAATACGGCACAAAGCTGCCCAGTTAATTAAAGTTCATGGAGTCTTAATAAATTATATTTAGCTATTACTAATTTAGTTGGTGAAAACAGACTTCCACTTACCCTGTAATAATTATTCCTGGGTAAACTTGAGCACCCAAGCCCCAATTACCTCCATTGATGGGCCATTCCTAAAAGGAAAAAAAAAATCATTGTACAGAGCCACTTCCAAGTATACTGCATGCTTTCATACATAGGAGAAAAGTAAACAACATACTTTGTTCCTATAAATTACTTTCTCTATCTTTTCATTAGAAGAAATATCAATGTATCAAACCCTCCCAGGTGATAAATGCAGAATGCTACAATGTAACAGGAAATGCTAAGCTTCTGACCTCACCTTTTTGCTGTAACCTTGGCGCTTCTGCCTGGCTCCGACAGAATACAGTTCCTGAACGAGGTCCGCCGGGCAGTCCGCAAAGTACTCACAGCAGGTAACGGGGGACTCGTGGATGCTCAAAGGGTAGGGGTTTTCAAATATAGGGTATCTTCATCAAGAGGAAAGAGAAAATATTTATTAAGGTAATGAATGCAACCTATGAGGAACACAACAATTAAAACGTTTTATATTTACATTTTTGGAATGGAAAAAATTTTTCAAATATCTTTGAAGAGCCACATGACAATTTCCACGAACCAAGGTTTTAACTTCTGGAAGGTTTGCTCTTCTCTACAGAACTTTAGGTATCACAGAGATTAAACCACTTAATTTCTGCAAAAAATGTAAACCATGAGGCCTTTTATACTGAAAGATGCAATGTTAGAAGAGCACATCGCACAGCTGCGGTCGCTCTGCACAGGAGGTGCCACGCGTGGGGCAATATGCATGTAAGCATTCACAGTTATCCCTTCCACATCGCAACCTGCCCATCACGCTTTACATATAGCATGGCTTAGTATAAGAAATTAAATGAGAATCTGTTGGGAGTTTTGTGGAAGCCATAGACAACAAGCAGAGGCCAGCAGACAACAAAAGTTTAGAAACTCAGAAAGGCATAAAAGACATGTATTGTATTATAAAATACTAACAACATACTTTATCTTTTAATACCAATAAGGTACTGCAAGCACCCCAAGAAAAAGAAATTCAGACTTCTTCTCTGGAACAAAGGGAGATTCTCCAGGTGGCGGGGCTCTGCACCTCTAGTCCGACGTGGAAGGGACAACTGTGTCTCTATACTTCTTGACCCACACTTGGAACACAGACATTTTCCTGAGGAGCAAAGGCTGAGACAGGGAGTGCCGAGGTGTGCGAGCTGCAGCCCACCACCACAGAGCTCAGGCAAACGTCCAACCCTCCTTCTTAAGCAATGCAATTCCTAATACAAAATATAATCTAAAAACCTTCTCTCATTTAATGATAATCAAAGTAAAATTCTACCCTAAATGCTTTGTAGATATGGAATTATTTTATTGAAAAAGGCAAAAAATGATTTTTTAAAAATCCTGAAATTCAGTGAAATCCTACATAAATATACAATGATATTTGTTCTCTGGCTTTAACGTTCTTAAAATGAAAGTACTTAAAAATATCTAGAAAACCAGAAACTGGTAAAAAAAAATCTTCCAAGTCCTATCTTGCTAAATCTGAAAAAATTAGATGAATTCATCAGCTTACTATTGACGTAAAATAAAGTTGGGAAATTTCAGAAAACTCCTTCAAAGATTTCAAAATGAACTCAAGTTTCTCCCCCCAGCACACAGAAAAAATCAGCAGATGAATGCCAAACCAACAAAAATCTGCTTCATAAAATGGCAGACAGCTTTTCTCTTTTTATGTACAGGTATTTCCTTAGCTCAATGATTCTACTAATACTATACTATATGTTCAGAATTGATACATTTGTTAAATAAAATGATGCCTAATTACAGATCGCATGAACAATATTTTCTGTGAATTACATTTAACTCAGTATAGACCATACATGAAATGTCTCACTTATGTAAGAACTTACCTAAGAGAATAAAATAAGAGAAAATCATATTACAAACAAGTTATTCTAGGACTGCTCGAGTTTTCAAATTCCAGTGCTCCACAATGGTCTCATTTGAAAAAGAAAACAGCATGACTGGTTCTTACAAGCAGCAGGACGAAGCCTAAAGAGCAGGTAAACAACGCTGCCCCTCCTGCAGGCACCTCAGCCTCAGCCCCGCTGAGGTCCTGGACTGAGAAGTGGGAGTTGGGTGCCCTGGGCACAGCGGGGAGTCTGCAGCAGTGCCGCCCTCTGCCCGGCAGATGCCAGGAGCACACCCCAGCCTCCAGAAGACACCATGTCCGCGGGCACTGCCGCCGAGGCCCATGGCGCTGCCCTGGAGGAGAGGCCAGGCTGGACATCCATGTGCCAGGCTCAATCTCAGGAGATTTCAGAAATTCACATATTCTGACTTAAAAAGTCTATGATTCAGCTTAATACAGAAATTTGGCAGACAACTGGAAAGGTGTGTCTGAGGGTAAGAAGAGGCCAAGGTCAAAAGAAGCGGGATTTTTCAGAGAAAGGAGAGTCAATCCCCGATGAAAAGGACCATCTTTACCAACTACCAATGCAGCCATTCCTGGAGCCTCGTTCTTACCCGTTCTGGGCAAGGTCTATGAGAACCAAATCCTGTTCTAGGAGAACCACCACCGCGTACGGATCTTGAAAGTCTGAAACAGGAAAACAACACACGAACCAGAGTAAGAGGACAGCACATCAGGACAGAAACATTTCTGGCTTGGTTTTTATTTTACTTGGCTTCAGTCTCACAAATATGGGCCCTATGGTCCCAAAATGTTATGTGTTTTAAGGCTTGATGTTTTAAATGAGGTAAATCTATTTACTAACCTGTTCAACACTTTTTCACTTTTGTAAAGATGAATAAGACAAACTGCTTGCCTTAAAGAAGCTCACAGTGTCATCTCCTCTATTGCAAATACCATGGAGAAGGCCAACAAGAGCCAGATTTAAATTCAAGTATTCCCGAGAAGCACATTCCTGGATCTCTGGGGAACTGCACAGAGCCCTCCTGCGATTTACATGTGTCTCCTGACCATCATAAAGGGTATTACGTCACCACACCTCAATGAGCTTCAAACACAGTTCTTAAAATCCTGATTCAAATTACTCTAGAAATCAAATATACTCTTAGGTTACAGAATTTTAAAATACTTCTGTTCTCCCTTCAAAGGCATGCGCATGAATAGGCAATACTAGACAGATGAAGCTGATTAGACAAAGCTAACTTCGGAAATAAAACTTCCAGGGCCATGGAGGCAGGACCTGTGCCCGAGATGAGCCCGGCAGGCCAGCGAGGGCTCAGAGGTCTCTGCCCCACGTGCCCCACCCACAGAGAGTGAGAGAACGGCCTTCGCGGCTGCTGGCCTTACCACTGGGGTACGGAGTTTCACACAGCGTGAGGAAGTCCACGATGGAGTAGTCCATCTCCAGCACAGCTGTACTCTTTCCGTGCATCACCGTTAGGCATGGTCTCCTGCCCACGGTGTCATACGACAAGCCTCCCGACAAGATGATAAAAGGTTCCCTGGAAAGAGGAGCAATGCACAGCTATAGAGAGCGCAATGAGGACAAAGGGGCTTTAAAATGCCATCATTTTTTAATTTAGTGAGCTAACAAAACTTTAAATTCTCACATTAATATACCATATAAAGCACACTTGCATGGAGAAGCTTTTTAAAATATTTTTATTGAGAAATCTTCACATACATGTAGTGCACACACGGTGTACAATCAGTGGCTCACAGTATCATCCCACAGCCACGTATCCATCACCACGATCATCTGAGAACATCTGCATCACTGCAGAACAGCGACTAGACAGGAAAAAACTCATACCTCCCATACCCCTTACCCTCCCCCTCTCATTGACCACCTAGTTTATTTGACCCCTTGTCCCCATCATTTATTTATTTTATTTTTATCCATTTTTTTAATCCATTTAGAAGGATAAAAGAGTATCAGCACAGGGTTGCACAGGAGCAAGTCGGGCACGCACAGCAGAGCTGGGGAGCCCTGGGAAAGGAGACCACATGGGCTGAACGCTCAGCACGTGCAGCTTCATCCGCCCCACGAGAGGCCCCGTTGGCCCCAGGACCTTTCCTCTGGCTGCTGCAAACAAGTCTCCAGGCGCATTCCCTTCACCTCCAGCCCCAGCCTGGCCTTGACCACAGAGATGCCAGGAGAATCCAAAGGCCTCTGTGGGGTGTAAAGGATACACTCTACGCCCAGGGCCAGGCCTGCCCAGCCACTCGCCCGGGAGAACAAGGAGCACCACCACTTGCCACTTCCGGCGGCCGCACACTCTGCCGCCACTCGTTCCCCCACTCAGTTCTCCCGTGACTCAGGGCTGCACTCCAGATCTCGTTTCCTATGTGCGCTCTGGGTGTAATTCCACGGTTTGGGCACTTGCTTCTGTTGGCGGGACCATCCTTTAAAACTTATCCAGTTATAAGAACTCATTGCCTGCCCAGGAAACCAGCTCTTGACCCGACAGCTGTGTCTTCCATTTGCTGGTGGAGAAAGTGTTACGATACATCACGCAGATCTCAGTTCTCTGTAATTTCTCTTAACCCTCTTCAATTACGCTTCTTTGAAAGAGCTTTTCAGTGCTGTCTCCGTTCTCACCCACTGTTCGTGCTGATGCTCCTTCTTTGGCATTTAGCGAGCACAGGAATGCTCAGGCCTGGTGCAGCACAGCAAAGCTGTGTCCCGGGAGCACCTGCTTCTCCAGGTGAGCTGCATAACTACTCCATATACCTGCCCTTAAACCTGCTCGTCAGCACACTAATTATCCAATAGAGCTATGGCAGCCAACCACACACGATTCCTTCAGACTGCTAGTTAGAAAACAACCTCCAGCGCAATCACGGAAACCACAGCACACACCTTTCCTTCAACCTACGAGTCAGCACACGGCTTCTCCAGCAGAGTCACGATAACCATACCACCCATCCCCTTAACCTACTAGTCAGCACACTGCCTTCTAAACTTACCTGCTTCAGAAAGAATATCCTAGCCACCCCTGACTAGGGTCCCCTCTGCGTCCCGCTCCCGAGCACCCCGATGAGGCCCCTCCACGTCCTGCCCCGAGCACCCCGATGCCCCTCCGCGTCCTGCCCCCAAGCACCCCGAGGCCCCTCCACGTCCTGCCCCGAGCACCCCGAGGCCCCTCCACATCCTGCCCCGAGCACCCCGAGGCCCCTCCGCGTCCCGCCCCCGAGCACCCCGACAAAGGTCCCACCACGATAAGGGGTGAGCCTTAAACTTTGGGTTCTGTGGCCAAGAACCTCTTCTGGAAGAAAAATGCTCCAGGCCACAGCGTCCTGAGACCACCCCTCTGTAGGAGGAAGGCAGCCCCTCTTCTCTGTCCATCTGGACTTTGCATTCATCATGAGAAAAATGCTTTCTTCCCACATCATTCCCTTCTCATAGTCAGTCACTGACTCCAAAAGCTCCTTGTTTTCTAACCACCCTGCTATCTCCCTAGCTGAAAGAGAAACCAAAGCTCTGTCTCATGCTTCCACATGTGCGCTCTGGGCATAATTCCACGGTTTGGGCACTTGCTTTCGAAACCAGGACTTCTGATTTCTTCACTCCAGTGTCCCTATATCCCAGCTTGTGTTTGAAATTGTGCTAGTTAAGTGTTCTCACAAATTAATTCTTCCTACCAGAAATGTCTCCTGGCCACTTCTCTGATTTCCTTTAAATCCATCTTTCAGTAGCATTGAAAAAGGCACGCTCGCCCTCTCCCGTAAATTCTCATTTCTTGGCCTCACGGATGTGATGCTCTCCTAGGTCTTTTACCTGTCCAGAACCTCCTGGCCCCCACCTTCCCTTCTACTTAAGGTGCCCCCAAAAACCAGCACCAGCGCAGACGCGGGCACGGCCAGAGCTGAGCACGGGTCAGCCGTCAAAAAGGTCTAGAAAGCATAACTTGCCAATGATGTCAAACGGGCTTGTAAATCAACTGATTTAAATATGTGAGCATATAACCAGTTTTAATTTAGCAGTGACAAACTGAAAACTACTTACAACAGGGAAGAGAACTTAGAAATCAGTGGGTGCAGGTCTTAGCAGCCCAACGAGAAACGCCACAGACAAGCTCCATCTGGGGTCCACACTTACAGAACTACCACGTGAGGTGTTCTAATGCGAAAGGAGAAAGCAACTTTCCTGCCACAGTTCTCATTCAGGCGGGACTGTGACACAGCCTACAGGGCTGGTACGCTCAATATGCAAGCTGGCTGGACCGCCCTGTGCCTAACCATTCATACACGTGGATTTACTGCCCAGAGCGCCTGGAAACACCAGGCCAGGACATCTTTACTTTCATGAAAGTGAACGGCAACCCATCCTGGTGAGGTATGCAGTTGGGGAGACTGGGAGGAAACATTCTAGCTTTGAGAAATGATGATAATGTCAATCAATGTGATGGAAAATGTGCTCATTTGAATGGATTATATACCCTAGAAAAGCCATGTTTTAATCCTGATCCATTTTGTGGAAGCTGCTGTTTCTTTTAATCCCTATTCAGTACTGCAGGTTGGAGTCTTGATGATTTTATCTCCACGGACATGTGACACACCCACAGACACATGACACACTCAACTGTGGGTATGAACTTTTGATTAGAGGGAGACTGATTTTACTCCACCCATTCCAAGATTAGCTTACTGGAATCCTTAAAGGAGGAACATTTTGGAGAGAGTAACGGAACCATGAGAACTACAAGAGCCCACGCAGCCAGAGACTTTCGGAGGAGCTTCATGAAACCAGCAGCCGGGACAGAAAGCAAGCAGACGTCACCATGTTGGCCACATGCTTTCCTGTTGACAGAGAAACCCTGAACGTCAAAGGCCTTCCTTGAGTGAAGATAACCTGTCATTGGGGCCTTAATTTGGACCTTTTTACAGACTTGCTTTAATTGGGACATTTTCATGGTCTTAGAACTGTAATCTTGCAATGTAATAAATTCCCCATTTTAGGAGCCATTCTGTCTGATATATTGCATTCTGGTAGCTAGCAAACTAGAACAGCAAGTAAAAATGACTGTCTCTGAAAATACAGTCTTAAATAAGACTGGCTTACTTAAGACTAATACTTTTCAACCTACACAGTCCCAGAGGGAAGGTTATCTGATGAGGCATCTTTGATTTTAAGAGTCTGTGGACTCAATGCTGTCTCCCATTAGGTGCAGTTAAAGATAAGTCTGCCCATGGGTTTTCGGTCAGCCTGGTCTGCGAGAACGCTCCAGCTCAGGAGGAAGCCTGGGCACAAAGTCCAGCTCTGCTGCTTCCTGGAGCAACTTCCTCAGCTTCTCTAAGGCTCAAAATGCACAGTGCCTGCCCCTCAGGCATGCAGATCCAGGGCTAAGAGAGCCTGCTGGGAGAGCCGAGCAACCACACATGTCCACTTAGCCCCTGATTTTATTCAGCTAAGTGAAGGTCCAAGTCTTTGTCCCATATGAGGACACCAGGACTGCGAGATGCCTGGAGAGGGAACACCTGTTTCTGAGCGTGGGCCGCTGTCTGAACGAGCATGCCTCCTCGAGGCTCGGCTTCACAAGGGCTGAGCCGGAGGACCGAGGACAGATACGGAAGGGATCCCGGCCAGAGGGACTGGCAGAGAACAGATGCACCGTGGAGAGCCACAGGAACACACGGACACAGCCACCAACGCAGAGGCTGCTCCAGATGGCCGGCACGGGAGGAAGCAGCAGGCGTGGGGTCCACGGCTTTGCAGGTCACACAGCGTCACGACTGCGGGGGCCTGCAGGGCGCCAGCTCTCGGGGCTCAGCGGCTGATGTGCACAGAGTGGGCCAGGGAGTACAGCCCGATCGGGGTCTCGGCTCTTCCAATGACTGGCTCCGTGGCCTGTGGTGAGTGCGCCAACCACTCTGGGTGGAGCCTGTGAGGCAGGGCGGAGGGAACCACTGCCTCCGGGCGCTGCAAGGGTTCAGAGGTCGCTGTGTGGGTGCCCACGGGGGAGGCAGGCATGTGGCCAGCTGGGGTCCTGAACTCGCTGCTGAGGGCAAGCCTGCTGGGTGAAGCCAGCCCTGTGGCCGGCAAGTCCAAGTGTGGCCTTCCTAGGGCTATGGCCCCCTCGTGGCACTGAGGGAGATGCCATGGCAGCACGTCTGTGGGCGACAGCTACTTGCACACAAGCCCACAAGTGCACTTGCGCTCCAGCACAGCTTGGGCTTCTCATATTCTCACAATGGCCATTCACATACAGCCTCGTCTCACCTTGGAAACCACTTGAAAACACACACAGGCACCACGGCGGGAAGGGGGCAGGCAAGGAACCCTGCAGCTCTCCTGAGGGTGGTTGAGGAGTCAGTGACTATTCTCCTGGGGCACAGCTGCGTGTACCCACACACCTGCCACCATGGCCGGGTGCCAACGGCAGAGCTGAGAAGACGTGATGGGGATGTCCTGGTGGCAGAGCTTCAGCCCGACTCTCAGGACCATGCAGAAGAAGTCTGCTGCCCAGGCAGGGTCTGGGGCATGCCCTCTGAACCCCACACCACAGAGGGCTGCTCACCCCCAGCTGGCCACCCCTCCAGGGTGTCAGGAAACACTGCTGCAAGAGCTGATTCCTGCTGAAACCTGGCACTGCTACTGTATTTATGCCGTCCGTCTGGAAGAGGGGAGGGAAAGGAGCAAGCACTGATCAAGCACCTGATCTGTGCCACACACTGGGTTACTTCTTTTGGTTCTTCACAATTTTACAGTAGGAATTACCACCCCTGCTCCACTGAGGTAAGTTAGGAGAGAGGCTCCATGAGGCTGAGCAGCCACTGAAAGGTACACAGTCAAAAGGTACACAGCCGGTAAGGTACACAGCTGGTAAGGTACACAGCTAGTAAGTGGCAGAACTGGGGTCTGAGCCCAAGTTTCACAATCCAAAGCTTTATTCCAGTGACTTTCAAATATTTTGATCATGACCAGAGAAGAAGCACATTTTCTTTCACCATCTAGCATGCTGACGAACACATGTTTAATGAACCAATATTTACCCCTAACATGTCGTACAATGCTATCTCCTATTCCAATCTACAATTTAAAAATAGACGACTAAACTGACAAAATCATTTTCACCACCCACAAGTGGGTCACTGCTACCTGGTGTTAAAACCCTGTGGCATCTTCTCTCAGTATTGGGTGCCCCCACCCCAGGAGGGGAGCAGTGGCACTGTTGCGGGCACACCTGGGCCATGCCGGCAGGGCGAGAGCACACAGCCCCAGGGGTCCACGTCAGGCCATCAGGCACGTTCACGGGCACACCTGGGTTGTGTCAGCAGGGCGAGAGGACACAGCCCACAGGTCCAGGGCAGCGCCGAGGCTCTGGGTGTGACCTCCTAGTCTTCGGGGAGACGGGCACAGTCAGCTCACTTACAGCCAGGCCTTCCGAGTCTGCTAGAGGCCTAGCTCAGAGCGTGGTCAGCCCTGGGGCCCTGCTGCTAAAGCACCAGGGGCTTTACTCCTGGCTCATGTTCGTTTCTCAAAAAAAGTCAAGGTCAATTCTGCTTTTTTATAAAGAACTGACCATATAAAGAAGAATTCCATCTCTTTAACAAAACTGCTGTTAAAATTCTATACTGGTTACGTTGCCACTGTTCTTACATAAGGCAATACCTGACTTACTAGGAAATAAAAGCTATTTACGAGTCGGGATACGCATGAACCCTGCCAGGCCCCTCTCGTGGCCGGGCACCCCAGGCCCAGGGCTGGATGCTGAGAGGAGAAGGGGCCATCCCACACCTTCGCACTGGTTGGGGAAGGTACGCCATGCACAGACCACCCCTGCTCAGGGTGAGAAGGGAACAAGACACCTGCTCTGCGCGTCCATCACCAGGGACCTCATCTGTCAGTGCCCAGGACACCCTCAGGGAAGCTTCATGCATCCCAGGGTGACAAGGGACCCCTGCCCTTGAGGCTCTAGGCAGACAGGGGTCTTCTCACAGGATGCAGAAACTGCAGCAGGAGGAAAACACCTTCCACTGCAACTCGCCCAAACTGTGCTGGGAGCAGGAGGAAGAGGAAGAGCATGCCCTGGGTGGGAGGGGCCTCGCCTGATTCCCCAACTGTCCTCTCCCGGATGGAAAAGACAGTGGGGTCATAAAGGACCCTGTCCTAGGAGCATATTTCCACATGGACCTGATCGCAGCACCTAGAATGCCCACAGGGACACCTCCTGTTCGTCTTGCTCACGCCTGCTCTGCAAAACCGGAAGCCCTGCTGCCCTCCTGCAGTGGCCTGGGCCCACCCACAGGACAGTCACACAGGATGAGGCCCGGCACAGGGGCTGTTGCTCCGTGGCCAATCAGCAGGTCAGTTCCAGGGTCTGAGCCATGCAAAGCATGTGAGCTTAGGGGCACACTTTTTCTTTCTTGTTTCCTTTCTTTCCTTTTCTGCACCCCACCCCCACACCCCCTATCCACACCTTCCTTTTTGCTTCCCTTCTTTTCTCAGCCAACTCTCCACCAGGACATGGGAAGGGGGCATCAGACCCACCTGGTCAGGGCAGGAGAACTTCAGGGCTAGCTGATGAGGAGCGCTGCAGGCCCAGTGCAGCATGCGCCCGCCAGCCCACCCAGCCTGCAGAAGCCCACCAGCCTGCCTGTGCACCCGCCACCCTGCCTGTGTGTCCGCCAGCCTGCCCAGCCCGCAGAAGCCCACCAGCCTACCCGTGCACTCGCCACCCTGTCTGTCTGCCCGCCCAGCCTGCAGAAGCCCACCAGCCTGCCCGTGCACCTGCCACCCTGCCTGTGTGTCCACCAGCCCACCCAGCCCGAAGCCCACCAGTCTGCCCGTGCACTCGCCACCCTGCCCGTGTGTCTGTCTGCCCGCCCAGTCTGCAGAAGCCCACCAGCCTGCCCGTGCACTCACCAACCTGCCCGTGCACCCGCCACCCTGCCCGTGTGTCTGTCTGCCCGCCCAGTCTGCAGAAGCCCACCAGCCTGCCCGTGCACTCACCAACCTGCCCGTGCACCCGCCACCCTGCCCGTGTGTCTGTCTGCCCGCCCAGTCTGCAGAAGCCCACCAGCCTGCCCGTGCACTCACCAACCTGCCCGTGCACCCGCCACCCTGCCCGTGTGTCTGTCTGCCCGCGTGTCTGTCTGCCCGCCCAGTCTGCAGAAGCCCACCAGCCTGCCCGTGCACTCACCACTCTGCCTGTGTGTCCGTCAGCCCGCCCAGCCTGCAGAAGCCCACCAGCCTGCCTGTGCACTCACCAGCCCACCTGTGCGTCCACCAGCCTGCCTGACCTACAGAAGCCCACCAGCCTGCCCATGTGCCCACCACTCTGCCTGCGCATCCACTACCCTGCCCGTGTGCCTGCCACCTGGCCCACGCGCCCACCAGCCCACCTGGCCCACAGAAGCCCACTGTCCTGCGTGGCTCATCAGTCCGTGCCCATGTTCTGGGAGCCAGGACATGGAGGAAAGGCTGCCTGGTGGTTACAAAGCTGTGGGATTTTCAAAACAAGGGATGAAAAGCTCTTTGCTTTATTATATTTTAAAATGTAACACTTGATATTACCAAATTACAAGTGAGACATACACATTTTAAAACAATGTGATTAGTTTCCCCGCGCCTGCCTACGCCAAAAAAAATATATATATATGATTCTCAGACCTAATTCATATACTGACAATCAACTTCAAATACAACAAATACCCCTTCATATTAAGGTGCCTTTAAATAATAATTACCAAATATTCTTAGGATGAGATTTAAATTCTGAAGAACATATATAACTTTCATGAGTATCATGTGTAGTACAGAGGTTAAGTTTTAAATACTTTTCTTCATTGCTTAGAATCTACAATTTTCACTATCAAAGAAGCACTACTGCATTGTGACTGACAAGTAATTTAACAGAATGTAGGACATTTGACCAGAAAGATACTTCAAATTTTCCAAAATAAATAAGAAAATTACTAAAAAGCAGAAAGAAAACAGGATCGTTTTATCTTAAACTTACGAAATTTTAGGGTTTTTTTGGCAACAAAAACAAAAACGTGACCACTTCCTAAAGCAGGTCTTGAGAACCCCCAGCCTTCCGTGACGCACAGCGGGTGCTGGGCCCGAGGGCGAGCCTTACCCAGATCTCGTTGTCTTGAACTCCACCTTGAGGATTGGTTTGCATGGTTCCGGCTTCTTTCCATCCTTTAACTGCTTTCCTAAAATATATTTTCCTGTGTTAAATTCTAAAACTCTAAATTACTCTAAATTCTTACACTGAAAGTTTATAAAACATTAAGTGAAATAGAATAAAATTCAACATGAAACGCTTTTAAGTGATTCTGGAAGAAGTATTAAATACAAAACAAGATATTTAAACAATTATCAAGCCAAGTTGCTGTCTGAAACAGTGTTCATGTGGAGGAGCAAATGAAATGCGCCACTTGGGAGCAGCACTCTACGCGGTAGAGCTCTAGGAGAGACACTGACAGGCTCTCTGCTCTACCAGCTGCTGAAATTCTTCATTCAATTTCAATTTGCTAAGTGAATTCACACTTTAAAATAACTCAATTTGAGTAAAACAAATCTAAATCACATTTTCACATCTTCAAATGTGACAAGTTGGAAAATTAAGTGCTATACTAAGAAGTTCACTTTTATGTATTCATCTCAAGTAAAACCTACCAGTTACTAGGTTTTAAACTGATAAACCCACCAAGCTGTGCAAAATGTGTCAGGAATTCATTTTGTCAAATAATTTTGATTTCTTTAAAAACTATTGATCTCTGTTATCTCTATATGTTCACTGTAGAAACTATAGAAAACTCAGAAAAAATATAAAGAATACACCTATCTCCCACTTCTTAGAGATTAATCATCCTCAGCATAATTATTTCAATCTTTTTTACATACCTGAGCCTACATCATGATGAGCTGAATGCACACACGTATGTACTCTGTAAAGCATGGATACAGACCTATCCGGAACATATTGTATATGTTACGGATAGATCTGTAACATATACAATGTATTTCCACGCAAATGGGTATGAAGTTATGTGAATATCACACATATGTGTGCACATGAAAAACACAGCACTGACAACACTGGAATCGTGCCGATGCGAGGTGGCCTTTCCAAGTGAAATCGCATCAGTATTTCCTCAGGTGCTCCCAGGACGTCACACTTCTAAAGACCTGGCTGCTCCTACGTGCACGAGGGCCCCGACATCGGTGGTTTCCCATCTGTCGCCCGCGGGGGCCCCTGGGTACTGAGGGGAGACGGTGCCACCCTGGCCCGTGGGTACCTATTGGGCCCCCAGGAGAGGACCAGCAGCCCCTGCCCTGCTCCCTCACCTGCCCTGGCCTGGCCACCTGCACAGGACGTGCTCAGTGGGCCCCCGGCCATTCCTGCAGAGGCCAGGTGCTGGTGCTTCGGGGGCTCCCTGCGCCTCAACTCCTTGTGCAAACACGTGGCTTACGCTGTCCGCTGCCTCCTCCAGGGCACTGGGCCAGGCAGAAGAGCCGTGTGGCCAGCCTGTGCCCAGGTTGGGCTCCCCAGTCAGCACTTCCTTGCCTGGTCCCTGCTCACTGCCCAGCAGCCCAGCTGGGTGTGGGCCCCGAAGCTCATGCTGGTCTCCTGTGGCCTTTGCCCCACGTGCTGTTCCTACACCACGTCACAGCCATGACAGCCACCCAGGGTTTCAGGTACACGACATATACGTACATCATCGAGGCCTGAGGTGCCAACAACACAAAGGCAGCCCCCCAGCACTGCCCACAAACTCCACCAAGAGCATCAGGCACGGGCTCTGTGTTTGCAAATTTATCTACTTGCTGAAACTCACTTGAACCCCAAATCAGCACTCAAAGCACCACGTGGGCATCATGGCATGTCCAGGGTGGGCATCTGAGGTGCCTGATGGGCGTGAGCCTGGCTCATGCCAAGCAAGGTAATGCTCTTCCTTCTTGGTCCAGAAAGTCCTTTTCATGGTACATCCAGTGGCAAGTTTTTTCACACTTCTGTGCTTTTTGTTAATTTCACTATTTGAAATGGCTGCTCCTAAGCACAAGAAGGCTGGGAGGTGCTCCATGGAGTGAGAGAAACTTCATCTGCACACGAGTCACTGAGTGGCCAGTCTGAGCTCAGCGATACTCAAGAACACACACTGGATGGGTGGCCTGAACAAGGCAGTGCTCGGGCCGGCTGGTGGACGGCTGTGAGTGACCAGGGTCTTGCCCAGGGGCACAGGGCTCAGCATTCGCTAATTCTGGGGTCTGTGGGAACTTTACAGAACATACCTACTGTAAATGATGTAAGAATCAATTAATTTGCACAACACTGGAGCAATGACATTTAGAGAATGTGTCATTCGTTTCCCTGAAGTTCAGACTGGCAAATTCAACAGCAAATATGCTTGAGATTCCATCTCCTGATTTGTTAGACACTGTCTCTATCTATGTATCTAAATATTTTCATTGTCCTCAAACTGAACGGAAACCTGTGCTCATCCTCAAAAACCAGCCAGACGGCCCCACCCGCAGCCCAGACAGGGCACCGTGCCCGCCCGAGGCCAGCCCTACCGTGGGGGGCAATGGTTTGCACGGGCCTGGAGGGCGATCTCACGCTCCACAGGGTCAGCGTGCCGTCCGAGTGGCTGCACAGGAACTGCTTCCCCTCGTGGTGCCAGGCGACGGAGTGAATAGCCTGAAAGGGGCAGAGAACCCCACTGTGAGAGACAGACATGATTCCAGCGCAGAGCTACGTACGCTTGCCTGATCCTACTTCCGAAGCACCAGTCCATTACGTGCCCAGAATTTAGCCTCTTGCAATACAGATGAGATTCAATTTACAGTTGACACTGCTTCAATTTTTTCCCCTCTTTTGTGCCTCAAATTGGCATAAGGAAGATATATTAGAGTGATACTTTTGAAAAGTTCAGGAAAATAAAATGTATTCTCATAGATATTTAGAATAAACCATTCCTAAACATAAATTACCAAGTAATTACAATCGATATGCTGATAGAAAAGCTAGCTGCACTGATTACAACAATATTTTTTAAAGTAACCAACATTTTAAGGAGGCAAAAATGTAAATGTAGCATTATGATCAGTGACAAATACCTGAGGGTAAGCTTCAAGACATACAGCGCCTCTTACAGTAATTATTGAGGCAATTTCTAAAAATTTCTGACCAAAAATTTATTTTACAGCTCTGAGACGCAAAAAAAAGGAAAAGCTATCTGGAAATTATTTTTATATACTAAAGTGTGTCACCCCACAATTATATTGCTTTATCGTTATTTTGCCAGCAAGAAGTCACCATAAAGAAAAGCACTCGCCCAAGTCCCCTTGGGTGACAAAATGAGGGACTTCTTTTTGCCTCACACTGAGTTCCTTTTAGTTTTGAAGGGCTGATGACCTCCCAAGCTGCCCCTGGGGCAGCAGCGAGTTCAGGGCCCTTGAGGTCTGCACTGCAATGACCAGATCAACACTTTCATCTACTTGGGCTCCTCGTAGCCTCACAGATGAAAGTTTAGTGACAATCTTAATGTTACAGGTGAGACTAAATAATCTGGATGACAACTGATAAAAAGAATCAATTGTATTTCTAAATGCCAATATTTAACACTATGCTTCTGATTCAAACGATCTCTAATAAAATTATCACTGCAACCTTGCAACATAAATACACATATTACAAAATATACATGATATCCTACAAACCACAGATGCAATTTAAAATAAGCAACCTTTAGGACCGCAGCAGGACATGAGCAGACCACACCCTGGACCCCGGCTCTGCCCAGCCCTTCTTACGAACAGCTACTGGGGGAGTGGAGACGATACAGAGCAGCTCCCAGAGCCACGACGGAGATCAAAGGGATGGCGTACCCCATCCTGGAACAGCTGACTGTCTGGGAGAACCAGCTCCGGTGAGATCGCCGAGGGGCGCGGGCTTTCCCGGGCCGGGGCGGCAGGCGGCCGGAGTCCCTCCCTCCCTCCTTCCCAGGCTGGCTGGGAGAATTAGGAAGGCGGTCCCCTCAAGCCGCGGCGGCTGGCGCCCCCACCACGCGAGGCCTCCCGGACCAACTGAGAGAGTTGGGTTGGAAATCCCCAGGCCACGGAGAACGGTGACCGGGGGGGTCCCTTCCAAACATGTGAATCCCCCGTCCGGCTGGGAACGGTGCACTCTCCCGGCTGGCGCACTCCCGCCACGCTTGGCGCCCCGGGCCGACTAGGAAATTTGGTCGGGCGCTCTCCCGGGCTGCAGCGGCCGGCGACCCTCCCCGCATTTGGACCCCCGGGCCGGCTGGCACTCTTCCAGGCCGCTTCGGCTGCCGAACCTCCCCCACAGCAAGAGTTTTCCAAAGTTAAAGGACCCACAGCATCTTTTGCTGGTGGAACCCGCAGACAAACATGTGCCACGAGCGCCACCTACTGGGCAGGACAGGAAAGACAGAACCCAGAGATTTCACAGAAGGATCTTTCAGCCTGTTGTGTTCAACACCCAAGGAAATCTGACTAAATGTCCAGACGCCAGCAGAGGATAACAGATCACGCTCAGAAAATTGAAAATATGGCCCAGTCAAAGGAACAGACCAATAGTTCAAATGAGATACAGGAGCTGAAAAAACTAATGCTGAATATACGAACAGAAATGGAAAACCTCTTCAAAAATGAAATCGATAAATTGAGGGAGGACATGAAGAAGACATGGGCTGAACAAAAAGAAGAAATAGAAAAACTGAAAAAACAAATCACAGAGCTTATGGAAGTGAAGGATAAAGTAGAAAAGATGGAAAAAACAACGGATACCTACAATGATAGATTTAAAGAGACAGAAGATAGAATTAGTGATTTGGAGGATGGAACATCTGAATTCCAAAAAGAAACAGAAACTATAGGAAAAAGAATGGAAAAATTTGAACAGGGTATCAGGGAACTCAAGGACAATATGAACTGCACAAATATATGGGTTGTGGGTGTCCCAGAAGGAGAAGAGAAGGGAAAAGGAGGAGAAAAACTAATGGAAGAAATTTTCACTGAATATTTCCCAACTCTTATGAAAGACCTAAAATTACAGATCCAAGAAGTGCAGCACACCCCAAAGAGATTAGACCCAAATAGGCATTCTCCAAGACACTTACTAGTTAGAATGTCAGAGGTCAATGAGAAAGAGAGGATCTTGAAAGCAGCAAGAGAAAAACAATCCATCACATACAAGGGAAACCCAATAAGACTATGTGTAGATTTCTCAGCAGAAACCATGGAAGCTAGAAGACAGTGGGATGATATATTTAAATTACTAAAAGACAAAAACTGCCAAACAAGACTTCTATATCCAGCAAAACTGTCCTTCAAAAATGAGGGAGAAATTAAAACATTCTCAGAAAAAAAGTCACTGAGAGAATTTGTGACTAAGAGACCAGCTCTGCAAGAAATACTAAAGGGAGCACTAGAGTCAGATACGAAAAGACAGAAGAGAGAGGTATGGAGAAGAGTGTACAAAGAAGGAAAGTCAGATATGATATATATAATACAAAAGGCAAAATGGTAGAGGAAAATATTATCCAAACAGTAATAACACTAAATGTTAATAGACTGAATTCCCCAAACAAAAGACATAGACTGGCAGAATGGATTAAAAAACAGGATCCTTCTATATGCTGTCTACAGGAAACACATCTTAGACCCAAAGATAAACATAGGTTGAAAGTGAAAGGTTGGGAAAAGATATTTCATGCAAATAACAACCAGAAAAGCGCAGGAGTGGTTATACAAACTCCAACAAATTAGACTTCAAATGTAAAACAGTTAAAAGAGACAAAGAAGGACATTATATACTAATAAAAGGAACAATTAAACAAGAAGACATAACAATCATAAATATTTACGCACCGAACCAGAATGCCCCAAAATACGTGAGGAATACACTGCAAACACTGAAAAGGGAAATAGACTCATATACCATAATAGTTGGAGACTTCAATTCCCCACTCTCATCAAAGGATAGAACATCTAGACAGAGGATCAATAAAGAAATAGAGAATCTGAATATTACTATAAATGAGCTAGACTTAACAGACATTTATAGGACATTACATCCCACAACAGCAGGATACACCTTTTTCTCAAGTGCTCATGGATCATTCTCAAAGATAGCCCATATGCTGGGTCACAAAGCAAATCTTAACAAATTTAAAAAGACTGAAAGCATACACAACACTTTCTCAGATCATAAAGGAATGAAGTTGGAAATCAATAATAGGCAGAGGGCCAGAATATTCACAAATACGTGGAGGCTCAACAACACATTCTTAAACAACGAATGGGTCAAAGAAGAAATTGCAAGAGAAATTAGTAAATACCTCGAGGCGAATGCAAATGAAAACACAACATATCAAAACTTATGGGACGCAGCAAAGGCAGTGCTAAGAGGGAAATTTACTGCCCTAAATGCCTATATCAGAAAAGAAGAAAAGGCAAAAATGCAGGAATTAACTGTCCACTTGGAAGAACTGGAGAAAGAACAGCAAACTAACCCCAAAGCAAGCAAAAGGAAAGAAATAACAAAGATTAGAGCAGAAATAAATGAAACTGAAAATATGAAAACAGTAGAGAAAATCAATAAGACCAGAAGTTGGTTCTATGAGAAAATCAATAAGATTGATGGGCCCTTAGCAAGACTGACAAAAAGAAGAAGAGAGAGGATGCAAATAAATAAGATCAGAAATGGAAGAGGAGACATAACTACTGACCTCACAGAAATAAAGGAGGTAATAACAGGATACTATGAACAACTTTACGCTAATAAATACAACAACTTAGATGAAATGGACGGGTTCCTGGAAAGACATGAACAACCAACTTTGACTCAAGAAGAAATAGATGACCTCAACAAACCAATCACAAGTAAAGAGATTGAATCAGTCATTCAAAAGCTCCCTAAAAAGAAAAGTCCAGGACCAGACGGCTTCACATGTGAATTCTATCAAACATTCCAGAAAGAATTAGTACCAACTCTCCTCAAACTCTTCAAAATAATCGAAGTGGAGGGAAAACTACCTAATTCATTCTATGAAGCCAACATCACCCTCATACCAAAACCAGGCAAAGATATTACAAAAAAACGAAAACTACAGACCAATCTCTCTAATGAATATAGATGCAAAAATCCTCAATAAAATTCTAGCAAATCGTATGCAACAACACATTAAAAGAATTATACATCATGACCAAGTAGGATTCATCCCAGGTATGCAAGGATGGTTCAACATAAGAAAATCAATGAATGTAATACACCATATCAACAAATCAAAGCAGAAAAATCACATGATCATATCAATTGATGCAGAGAAGGCATTTGACAAGATTCAACATCCTTTCCTGTTGAAAACACTTCAAAAGATAGGAACACAAGGGAACTTCCTTAAAATGATAGAGGGAATATATGAAAAACCCACAGCTAATATCATCCTCAATGGGGAAAAATTGAAAACTTTCCCCCTAAGATCAGGAACAAGACAAGGATGTCCACTATCACCACTATTATTCAACATTGTGTTGGAGGTTCTAGCCAGAGCAATTAGACAAGAAAAAGAAATACAAGGCATCAAAATTGGAAAGGAATAAGTAAAACTATCACTGTTTGCAGATGATATGATACTATATGTCGAAAACCTGGAAAAATCCACAACAAAACTATTAGAGCTAATAAATGAGTACAGCAAAGTAGCAGGTTACAAGATCAACATTCAAAAATCTGTAGCATTTCTATACACTAGTAATGAACAAGCTGAGGGGGAAATCAAGAAACGAATCCCATTTACAATTGCAACTAAAAGAAGAAAATACCTAGGAATAAATTTAACTAAAGAGACAAAAAACCTATATAAAGAAAACTACAAAAAACTGCTAAAAGAAATCACAGAAGACCTAAATAGATGGAAGGGCATACCGTGTTCATGGATTGGAAGACTAAATATAATTAAGATGTCAATCCTACCTAAACTGATCTACAGATTCAATGCAATACCAATCAAAATCCCAACTTATTTTTCAGAATTAGAAAAACCAATAAGCAAATTTATCTGGAAGGGCAGGGTGCCCCGAATTGCTAAAAACATCTTGAGGAAAAAAAACGAAGTTGGAGGTCTCGCGCTGCCTGACTTTAAGGCATATTATGAAGCCACAGTGGTCAAAACAGCATGGTATTGGCATAAAGACAGATATATTGACCAATGGAATCGAATAGAGTGCTCAGATATAGACCCTCTCATCTATGGACATTTGTTCTTTGATAAGGCAGTCAAGCCAACTCACCTGGAACAGAACAGTCTCTTCAATAAATGGTGCCTAGAGAACTGGATATCCATATGCAAAAGAATGAAAGAAGACCCGTATCTCACACCTTATACAAAAGTTAACTGAAAATGGATCAAAGATCTAAACATTAGGTCTAAGACCACAAAACAGTTAGAGGAAAATGTAGGGAGATATCTTATGAATCTTACAATTGGAGGCAGTTTTATGGACCTTAAACCTAAAGCAAGAGCACTGAAGAAGGAAATAAATAAATGGGAGCTCGTCAAAATTAAACACTTTTGTGCATCAAAGAACTTCATCAAGAAAGTAGAAAGACAGCCTACACAATGGGAGATAATATTTGGAAATGACATATCAGATAAAGGTCTAGTATCCAGAATTTATAAAGAGATTGTTCAACTCAACAACAAAAAGACAGCCAACCCAATTACAAAATGGGAAAAAGACTTGAACAGACACCTACCAGAAGAGGAAATCGGATGGCCAAGAGGCACATGAAGAGATGCTCAATGTCCCTGGCCATTAGAGAAATGCAAATCAAAACCACAATGAGATATCATCTCACACTCACCAGAATGGTCATTATCAACAAAACAGAAAATGACAAGTGCTGGAGAGGATGTGGAGAAACAGGCACACTTATCCATTGTTGGTGGGAATGTCAAATGGTGCAACCACTGTGGAAGGCAGCTTGGCGGTTCCTCAAAAAACTGAATATAGAATTGCCATATGACCCAGCAATACCATTGCTAGGTATCTACTCAAAGGACTTAAGGGCAAAGACACAAACGGACATTTGCACACCAATGTTTATAGCAGTGTTATTTACAATTGCAAAGAGATGGAAACAGCCAAAATGTCCATCAACAGAAGAATGGCTAAAGAAACTGTGGTATATACATACGATGGAATATTATGCAGCTTTAAGACAAGATAAACTTATGAAGCATGTAATAACATGGATGGACCTAGAGAACATTATGCTGAGTTAGTCCAGCCAAAAACTAAAGGACAAATACTGTATGGTCCCACTGATGTGAGCGGACATTTGAGAATAAACTTGGAATATGTCATTGGTAACAGAGTCCAGCAGGAGTTAGAAACAGGGTAAGATAATGGGTAATTGGAGCTGAAGGGATACAGACTGTGCAACAGGATTAGATACAAAAACTCAAAAATGGACAGCACAATAATACCTAAGTGTAAAGTAATCATGTTAAAACACTGAATGAAGCTGCATCTGAGCTATAGGGTTTTTTTTGTTTTGTTTTTTTTTACTATTATTATTACTTTTATTTCTTTTCTCTATATTAACATTCTATATCTTTTTCTGTTTTGTTGCTAGTTCCTCTAAACCGATGCAAATGTACTAATAAACGATGATCATGCATCTATGTGATGATGTTAAGAATTACAGATTGCATATGTAGAATGGTATGATTTCTAAATGTTGTGTTAATTTCTTTTTTTTCCGTTAATTAATAAAAAAAAAATAAGCAACCTTTAGTAGACTTTGAGATGGAACTGTTTCCACAAAATATGAGTAGTATTAACTGCTAAGAAACTATAAACCAAGGTATTTAAATATTTTAAAATTAATAAGGGAAATACGAGAGGTTTACAATACCGTCACGAACTTAGAAATAAAATATTATAATCATATATGGAAATGTATATCATATATGTAAAAGAGAAATAATATTGCTAGGCCAAAGAAAACAGCACACTTCTCTTTTTAAAAGCACCTACTATTTTTACTTAAGCTTATATTAAACTCTTTGCCATTCTAAAAATGAATACTATCGAATTATAAGGAACAAGTATTTACATTTATTCTAGATTAAAGAAACAAAAATAAAACATCCATGAAAGAAATAGCCAAACAATGAATTTTAAAGGCAATGTGCTATTTTTCTACTCTATTATTTCCACAATTTTCTGACTAACCACATTTGCCACATGCTCAAAACCAGAAGGAAGTCGGGAAAACAACAAGAAAGATAAGCGCAGACTGAATGGAAGAGAAGAAAATAAGGAGGATGAGGTAACCAAATATGTGGAGCAGCACAATGAAGTCAGAGTCACGTGAGCGACAGAGGAGAGAGGTGCAAAGAGCCAGTGCAAACATCCCAGGAGTTCTCCAGAGGACACGGGGTCTGCACGTCCCAGGAGGTCTCCAGGGGACACGGGGTCTGCACGTCCCAGGAGGTCTCCAGGGGACACGGGGTCTGCACGTCCCACGAGTTCTCCAGAGGACACGGGGTCTGCACGTCCCAGGAGTTCTCCAGAGGACACGGGGTCTGCACGTCCCAGGAGTTCTCCAGAGGACACGGGGTCTGCACGACCCACGAGTTCTCCAGAGGACACAGTGTCTGCACGTCCCAGTTCTCCAGAGGACACAGGGTCTGTACGTCCCAGTTCTCCAGAGGACACGGGGTCTGCACGTCCCAGTTCTCCAGAGGACACAGTGTCTGCACGACCCACGAGTTCTCCAGAGGACACAGGGTCTGCACGTCCCACGAGTTCTCCAGAGGACACGGGGTCTGCACGTCCCAGGAGTTCTCCAGAGGACACGGGGTCTGCACGTCCCAGGAGTTCTCCAGAGGACACAGGGTCTGCATGTCCCAGAGATCTCCAGAGGACACAGGGTCTGCATGTCCCAGTTCTCCAGAGGACACAGGGTCTGCACTTCCCAGTTCTCCAGAGGACACGGGGTCTGCACGTCCCAGGAGTTCTCCAGAGGACACGGGGTCTGCACGTCCCAGGAGTTCTCCAGAGGACACGGGGTCTGCACGACCCACGAGTTCTCCAGAGGACACAGGGTCTGCACGTCCCACGAGTTCTCCAGAGGACACGGGGTCTGCACGTCCCAGGAGTTCTCCAGAGGACACGGGGTCTGCACGTCCCAGGAGGTCTCCAGAGGACACGGGGTCTGCACGTCCCACGAGTTCTCCAGAGGACACGGGGTCTGCACGTCCCAGTTCTCCAGAGGACACGGGGTCTGCATGTCCCAGTTCTCCAGAGGACACGGGGTCTGCACGTCCCAGGAGTTCTCCAGAGGACACGGGGTCTGCACGTCCCAGGAGTTCTCCAGAGGACACAGGGTCTGCATGTCCCAGAGATCTCCAGAGGACACGGGGTCTGTACGTCCCAGTTCTCCAGAGGACACGGGGTCTGCACGACCCACGAGTTCTCCAGAGGACACAGGGTCTGCACGTCCCACGAGTTCTCCAGAGGACACAGGGTCTGCACGTCCCACGAGTTCTCCAGAGGACACAGGGTCTGCACGTCCCACGAGTTCTCCAGAGGACACGGGGTCTGCACGTCCCAGGAGTTCTCCAGAGGACACGGGGTCTGCACGTCCCAGGAGGTCTCCAGAGGACACGGGGTCTGCACGTCCCACGAGTTCTCCAGAGGACACGGGGTCTGCACGTCCCAGTTCTCCAGAGGACACGGGGTCTGCATGTCCCAGTTCTCCAGAGGACACGGGGTCTGCACGTCCCAGGAGTTCTCCAGAGGACACGGGGTCTGCACGTCCCAGGAGTTCTCCAGAGGACACAGGGTCTGCATGTCCCAGAGATCTCCAGAGGACACGGGGTCTGTACGTCCCAGTTCTCCAGAGGACACGGGGTCTGCATGTCCCAGTTCTCCAGAGGACACGGGGTCTGCACGTCCCAGGAGTTCTCCAGAGGACATGGGGTCTGCACGTCCCAGGAGGTCTCCAGGGGACACGGGGTCTGCACGTCCCAGGAGGTCTCCAGGGGACACGGGGTCTGCACGTCCCACGAGTTCTCCAGAGGACACGGGGTCTGCACGTCCCAGGAGTTCTCCAGAGGACACGGGGTCTGCACGTCCCAGGAGTTCTCCAGAGGACACGGGGTCTGCACGTCCCAGGAGTTCTCCAGTGGACACAGGGTCTGCACGTCCCAGGAGTTCTCCAGAGGACACAGGGTCTGCACGTCCCACGAGTTCTCCAGAGGACACGGGGTCTGCACGTCCCCGGAGTTCTCCAGAGGACACGGGGTCTGCACGTCCCAGGAGTTCTCCAGAGGACACGGGGTCTGCACGTCCCCGGAGTTCTCCAGAGGACACGGGGTCTGCACGTCCCAGGAGGTCTCCAGGGGACACGGGGTCTGCATGTCCCACGAGTTCTCCAGAGGACACGGGGTCTGCATGTCCCAGGAGTTCTCCAGTGGACACGGGGTCTGCACGTCCCAGGAGTTCTCCAGAGGACACGGGGTCTGCACGTCCCAGGAGTTCTCCAGAGGACACGGGGTCTGCACGTCCCAGTTCTCCAGAGGACACGGGGTCTGCACGTCCCAGGAGTTCTCCAGAGGACACGGGGTCTGCACGTCCCCGGAGTTCTCCAGAGGACACGGGGTCTGCACGTCCCAGGAGGTCTCCAGAGGACACGGGGTCTGCACGTCCCACGAGTTCTCCAGAGGACACGGGGTCTGCACGTCCCAGTTCTCCAGAGGACACGGGGTCTGCATGTCCCAGTTCTCCAGAGGACACGGGGTCTGCACGTCCCAGGAGTTCTCCAGAGGACACGGGGTCTGCACGTCCCAGGAGTTCTCCAGAGGACACAGGGTCTGCATGTCCCAGAGATCTCCAGAGGACACGGGGTCTGTACGTCCCAGTTCTCCAGAGGACACGGGGTCTGCATGTCCCAGTTCTCCAGAGGACACGGGGTCTGCACGTCCCAGGAGTTCTCCAGAGGACACGGGGTCTGCACGTCCCAGGAGTTCTCCAGAGGACACAGGGTCTGCATGTCCCAGAGATCTCCAGAGGGCACAGGGTCTGTACATTTCAGAAGTTCTGTAAAGGATACAGGGTCTGCTTAGAAGTCCTAACTATAAGAAAACTCATGAGTCAGTTACTGGATTAATTGAAGCTAGTATTGATATTTTCATTTTTCATAAAATGAAATAAAATCAAAGACACTGCCTATTCTGATACATAAAACAAAAAAAAGCAATGTCTATTAATAATACTAGGTTTAGCCAAAAGCAACACATAGGCTGCTTTGTACTATTTATCAATAAGCAGGTTACCTGGAAGGATGATTTTCCTGAAAGACAGAACAGGCCATTCACCTATTAAATTTTACAGTCACTATTGCAAAATAGAAAGTAAACTAAATATATTCTCTCTCTACTGGTGTGCAGACAAATCAGTATTATTTGGGTCACCCTGCTGTAGAAGTTACATAAAAACCTTAGTCTAGGCTGCTCCTACATAGGCTAATTAAGATTTTTTAGCAAGGGTATTAGACCAGAAATAATTTTTCTCAGAGAAAATAAGACAAACATGTAGTTCATCATTTTATTCAAAAGCAATATTGATTTCTAGTATAATTATACACCAATGCTAAAACCTTAGAAAAATATTAACAAAATGATAAAAGCAAAAAATTTTATAACGTAGACAGTGATTTTTAATTATATCTTGCAAATACATGGAAAGGAAATATTGAAAGTCTCTGTAGTTTTATTATTCTCATATAATCAAATAATAAAGAGAATGCCTGGAATACTGAATAAATTATTTTCTCTATCTGTGAATAATGCACTAAATTTGCAGATTTTTGACTTGTGAACATTTCAATATTAATTCCTCCATCAAAGGGAGAGAACAGTTAACAGTATATAAATGAATAAGGTTAAGTACTGAATAATAAATTTTATAAAATAGTTGGTTAAAAGAATCATTAGATATTGGACTTTAAATGATTTATAGCTTCTCTTTCTAAGACTCCAAAAAGGCATAAGTTCAAAATACTCCCATTTCCATTAAAAAAAAACCCAAATGGAAATTTCTTATTCTGTAAATGTGACCAACTTACTTATTAAGTATGGTTTTATATTTGATGACTGTGTATAAGTGAAATTGGTAGAAAATCAGTTGTCTTTTACAACAAGCAACAGTCTGAACTTGGGAGAAGAGCTTGTGAAGGAATAAACCCTCGCTTTAACACCAGAGTGCTACAGACAAGTTCTGTGAAGCTGTGACTGCTCCCCAGGCTGTACGTTACAAACACACCTCAGAACAGGGTTATCTACTGCCTTGAGATACAAACGGACTCACAATAGCAATACACAAACCTTTTCTTCCTCGATTTTACTACCAATACTTCTCTATCAGTTGCTTCCTAGTCTTATCAGGAGGCACGAACATGGCACCAAAATGCAGAGGCCACTGAGAACTGACCCTCAACTATGACAAACCATGACCATTACAATAAAGAGGTTCATAAGCATTTGGTTTTAGCCATCCCTTTAACTATTTTAAAAAGAATACTGAAATTTTAACACCTGTTATAGCCTAAAAAGGAAAAGAATGTCCAGTGAAGAGATGTAACTTTCCATATAGAGTGAAATATCATATGCAGGTAATACCTGTGAATAGTTAAGATATGGCCCAAGTACCTAAAAACCTCTCACTAGGCAGGGCCAGGGCACAGCAGCACCTGTGATGAGAGGGGCTCTGACTGGTCACAGTGCCTAGAGCTCAGGGTGCAAGCGTGAACCCTAGAAAACTGCACCCATCACCTCAGCAACCTACATCGTGCCCAAGGGCGAGATGGGCCATCACAGCTGTGCTAAGCAGAACTGTAATGATGTCAGAAATGTTCTGAATTCCTATCACTATGCCCTCTAATACTCCACTGCCGGCATAATAAAAATGACTAATTCACCACTCGATGGCAGAACATAAACATTTGTGGGGCCAGAGGGCAGTGTTTTGTTAAGGTCTTAAATTTTTAAGCTCACTATTGAATGAGAATAATTTTTTAAATGTCTAAAACGTACCCTTGGGAAAATCAGCACTGGGAATCAAATATAACATATTTTAACATAAAACAGGAGCAATGATAAAATAGCCTGAACCCCTGTGTGCCAATCAAAAAGTATTATGTACCCCAGGAAAGCCATGCTTTAATCCTGAGCCAATCTTGTGGGAGCAGCTGTTTCTTTTAATCCTGATTCAATGCCGTAAAGTAGAAAAGTTTTGATTAGATTGTCTCCACAGAGATGTGACACACCCGATTGTAGGTGTGACCTTTTGATTAAAGGGAGATGTGACTCTACTGACTCTAGGTGGCTCCTGCTTACTTTACTGGCATCCTTTAAAAGAGGAAACACTGGGGAGAGAGCCAGAAATGACAGAGCCAACAGCGACAGACAGGTGACAAAAATGCTGACACTTAGAGAACAGATGTTTGTAGCCCAGCAGACACTGCCATGAGATGCTAACAAGCCAGAACCTAGACAGAGCCAAGGGAAGCTAAGAGATGAAAGCAGCCCTGAAGAAGCAAAGTGAGGAGCCTACAGGAACAGAGGCTGAAAGCAACGGAGCCCAGGAGCAGGGGACCAGCAGATGCAACCACGTGACTGCCCAGCTGACAGAGGGGCTCCTGACCCATCGGTCTTCCTTGAATTAAGGTATCTTTCAGTTTGGACATTTTTTAGGCTTAGAAGTATAAACTTGTGACTTATTAAATTCCTCTTTTGAAAATCCATTCCAGTTTTGGTGTATCACCTTCCAGCATCTTGCAAACTAGAACACCATGGAAATAAAGCCAGAAATTTTTATTTGAGTTTACTTTAAACAGTTGGCTTAAAAGTTCGATCTTACATCTTCAGCACCATCCGTCATTTAAAATACAACACTTACTCATTATGTACATTACTGTTTGTTAAGAATGATTTATGAATTTTGCATCTATATTGGTGAAATACACTGGTCTTTAGCTTTTTTTCCTTCTCATGTCTTTTTTCTGGTTTGCTGACCTCTGAGAATGATTTGAGAAGTGTGTCATCTATTTCTGTAAGTTTAGGAAGAACTGGTGTTATCTGGTAAAATTCCTCAGTGAAACTCTTTGACCTGGAGTTTCTCTGTGGGAAACATTTTAATGACAAATTAAATTTTCCCAGTAAATATAATGACTACTCAGGTTAAGTACTTCTTCTACAGTGAGCTTCGGTACTCTGTGACTTCTATGAAATATATTCATCTCATTTTGTTGAATCTATTGCCATAAAGTTATACTATTTACTTATACATATTTCCCTTTGTTTTTCTGTAGAAACTAAAGTAATATCCCCTTCTCATGGGTAACTGATTTCTGTTCATTATTTCCATTCTTTGGCATGCTATAGATTTCATTTGCTCTTTTTTTTCCTTGTTTCCTGAGGTGGCTATTGACTTGAATTTTTTTTAACAAGCATTAAATACTATAACTTTCTATATACTATTTTAGTGATATCCCATATACTTTGATAAACTAAATTTTCATTTTTATTCAGTTCAAAATACTTTCTAATTTCTCATTTTGTTTTCTTTTTTGACCCACAGGTTATTTGGAAGCATGTCATTTTGCTTTCAAATATTTGCAGCTTTTCAATATATCTTTTTATTATTGATTTCTAATTTAATTCTCTTGTGGAAAAAAGAATACGTTTTGTATGATTTCAAACTTTTAAAATTTGAGACTGATTTTATGATACGGCTATATGATATGAATGTCCCATGCATACTCAAAAAGAATGTTTATTCTGGTGTTGGGTGCAATGCTCTGATATCTCCTTGCTATTAACACAGCCATTCCAGCTTTCTTTTGATTAATGATAATACCTATTCATCTGTTTTTGAATCTAACACAGCTGCATCTTTAAAGTAGGTTTCTAACAGGCAGCATATAGTTGGGGATCTTGCTTTTTTATCCAAACTGACAATCACTGCATTTTCATTGAGGTATTTAGATCCTGTATATTTAATATAAATATTGATATAGATGGATTTAAATCACCATCTTGCTATGGGTTTTCTAATTCTGTTCCTCTTTTCCTGCCTTTAAATGCATAGAATAATTTTAAATTTTCCTTTCATTTATCTTTGGCTTACCTCTTTGGGTTGTCACTGTAGTTGCTTTGGTGTTTCCGTTAGGATTTACAGTACACACTTGACCTTAACACAGTCAACCTGCAGTAACAGTGGGCCACTTAATCCACAGTACAATAACCTTACAACAGTGTCCCTCTTCACAACACTCATGACCCCATCGTCCATATTGACCTCTACATGTCATGTCTTACAACGATTTTTATTATAATTGCTTTGAATGAGTATTTCTTAAATGGATTTTCAAAATAAAGTCTTTTAGATCTAACCAAATATTTTCCATTTGTGATGTTCTTCAATTCTTCGAGTAGATCCAAATTTCTTTCTTGCACCATTTGCTGTCTGCCTGAAAGACTCCTTTGGGCCTGTCTTCTACGCTAGTCTCCAAGTCATGAGAGTCTGCAAGACACGCACTTGTTCAGCTATTCACGGCCGTAAAAGTCTTCACTTTTCCTGTCTGTGAAAAGACATTTTTGCTGGGTACGAAATCTAGGTTGACAGCCCTTTCAGTACTTTAAAGGTGACAGTCCAGTTTTCTGACTTTGTTTCTTAGAAGAAAGTTTGTGTAACTTTTATCTTTGTTCCTCTATTTGTAATGTGTATTTTACCTGAACTGTCATTTTTAAGATTTTCTGTGTCACTGGTTTTTTTAAGCAATTGACTTATGATGTGTTTTGAGTAGCTTTCTTCATGTTTTTTTTCAACTTAGGACTCACTGAGCTTTCTGGTTGTCAAATTTGGAAAATTTTTGGCCATTATGTTGTCAGATATATTCTCTGTCCACACTCTCCTTCTAGGATTCGGATTATACACACATCAGTCTGCTTTACATTGCAGCACAGCTTACTGACACTATGTTAATTTTTTCCTCAGTATTTTTATCTCACAATTTTCCACACTGAATAGATTCAAATGTTAAATCTTCAATTTCATTGACTTTTTCTTCTGTAATATGTAATCTCCTGGTAACCCCATTAATCCACCCAGAGTATGTTTTATTTCAGACATTTTGATTTTCATCTCTAGAAATCCCACTTGTGTTTTTTAAAGAAATTCAATGCAATTTTATTACTATACTGTAATAAATCCTCTATAAGCCATCTGAGGTATACAATCACAGTATCATCACATAGTTGGGCATTCATCATTATACTCAATCTTAGAGCATTTTCATTACTCTAGAAAAAAAAATTAAAAAGGAAACCAAAAGCATCCCATACTCCATACCAACTCCCCTATTACTGACCCCTAGTACTGGTGTGGTAGATTTGCTACTGTTGATGAAAGAATATTAAGACATAACTCTTAAACACACATAGTACATACTTTGCAATAGGTACATTTTTCTCATAAACCCTCTATTATTAACTCCTTGTAACGTCATGCATTTGTTCTCGTTCATGAAAAAACTTCTTAGTATTTGTACAATTAATCACAGCCATCATCCACCACAAGATTCACTGTGTTCCTCATTCCAACTTTCCTTCTGGCGCCATATATAACCCTAAACTTCCCTTTCCAACTACATCCACCCACAATTCAATACTATTGCTATGCGTGCAATAATGTGCTACCATCACCTCTATCCATTTACAGATGTTCAAGTTCTCCCTAAACATTCAGCACATATTAAGCAACTGCTCCTCATTCTTTAGCTCCATTCTATATCCTGATAACCTATATCCCATATTTTATGTCTATTTACATTTTTTTACATATTCTAATTAGTTCATATTAGTGAGGTCACATAATATTTGTCCTTTCGTGTCTGACCTCTTTCATTTAACATAAAGTCCTCAAAGTTGATCCATATTGTCTCATGCTTCAGGACTTCACTCCTTTTACTGCTGAATAATATTGCATCATACCTGTATACCACGTTTTATTTATCTGCTCATTAATGGACACTTAGGTTGTTTCCATCTTTTGACAACTGTGAATAATGTCGCTGTGAACACTGGGTGTGCAAATGTATGTTTAAGTCCCTGCTTGCAGACTTTCTAGACATATATTATGCTGGGCTGTAAGGCAACTCTACACTTCGCTTCCTGAGGAACCGCCAGACTGCTCACAGCGGCTGCACCATCTCACATTCCCACCAGCAGCAAACAAGCATTCCAATTTCTCCACATTCTTTCCAGCCCTTCTGGTTGCCTGTTTATTTAACAGCGGCCATCCAAGTAGGCGTAAAATGATATCTCATTATGGTTTTGATTTACATTTCCTTTATAGTTAGTAAAAATGAACACTATTTCATGTGCCATTTGTACTTCCTCTTTGGAAAAATGTCTATTCATGTCTTTTGCCCATTTTTTAGCTGGATTGTTATATTGTTCAGTTGCAGGGTTTCTTTATATATTCTGAATATCAAACCATGTCGGGTATGTGGTTTCAAAATATTTTCTCCTATTGAGTCGTATGCCTTTTCATCATTCTGACAAAAGTCTTCTGAAGCAAAGAGGTATTCAATTTTGAGGAGGTCCTATTTATCTAATTTTTCTTATAATGCTTGTGCTTTAAATGTAAAGTCTAATAAACTACCATCTATCACTGCATCCTGAAGGTGCATTCCCTCATCTTCTCCTAGGAGTTTTATGGTATTGGCTCTTATACAGGTCTTTGATCCACTTTGAGTTAATAACAGTTAGTATAAGCTGTGAGACAGGAGTCCTCACACTCTTTTGGATCGGGCTATCCAGTTCTCCCAAAACCATTTATTGAAAAGATTCTTACATCTCATTTGAGTATACTTGGGAGTCAAAAATCAATTAACTGGGCGGGCCACGGTGGCTCAGCAGGTAAGAGTGCTCGCCTGCCATGCCCGAGGACCCGGGTTTGCTTCCCGGTGCCTGCCCATGTAAAAAAAAAATCAATTAACTACAGATCTGAAGGTCTATTTCTGAACTTTCAACTAGATTCCATTAACCGATGTTTCTCTCATGCCAGTACCATACTGTTTTGACCACTGTGGCTTTAAAGTGTGTTTTAAAGTTAGGATGTGTGGGTCCCCACTTCATTCCTCTTCTGTAAATAAGTTTGTGGCTATTATCCACCCAAATCAATCTGATAACAAGCTTTTCCACTTTGGCAAAGTAGGTTGTTGGAATTCTGATTGGTATTACAGTGAATGTGTAGCTCAGTCTGGGTAGAACTGACATCTTAATGACATTTATCCTTCTAGTCCATGAACATGGAATATCTTTCCATTTATTTAGGTCTTTGATTTCTTTTAGCAATGTTTTGTAGTTTTCTGTGTACAGGTCCTTTACATCCTTGGTTAAGTTTATCCTAGATATCTGATTCTTTTAGTTGCTATTGTGAATGGAATTTATTTTTGTTACCTCCTTGGATAGCTCATTACGAGTGTGCAGAAACACCACTGATGTTTGCGTGCTGATGTATCCCACCACTTTGCTGAACTCGTGTATTAGCTCAAGTAACTCTGTTGTGGTTTTGTCAGGATTTTCTAAGTATTGAATCATGTTGTGTGTAAACAGTGAGTTTTACTTCTTCCTTTCCAATTTGGAGATCTTTTATTTCTTCTTCTTGCCTAAGTGCTCTAGCTAGAACTTCTAGAACAATGCTGAATAACAGTGGCAGCAGTGAGCATTCTTGACTCGTTTCCAATCTTAGAGGAATGCTTTCAGTCTCTCAATCTTGACTGTGATAAAGCTGTGGGTTTTTCATATACGCCCTTGATCATCTAGAGGAAGTTTCCTTCCATTCTCACCTTTTGAAGTGTCATCAAGAAATGATGCTCAATTTTGTTGATTGCCTTTTCTGCATCAAACAAGATGATCATGTGATTTTCATGACTTGATTTTCAATTTATTAATGTGGTGTATTATGTTAACTGATTTTCTTGTATTAAACCAATTTTGCCTAACTGCAATAAAACCTACTCGATCATAGTATATATAATTCTTTTGATGTGCTACTGGATTAGATTTGCAAGCATTTTATTGATGATGTTTGCATCTATTCTTATTAAAGTAAATGGTCTGTAATTTTCTTTTCTTGTAATATCATTGTCCAACTTTGGTTTTAAGGTGATGTTGCCTTCACAGAATGAGTTAGGTATTATTCTCTCCTATTCAATTTTTTGGAAGAGTTTGAGCAGGAATGATATTAATTCCTTTGGAATGCTTGGTAAAATTTGCCTGTGATGCCAACTTGTCCTGGGCTTTTCTTTATTGGGAGGTTTTTGGTGACTCACTGAATCTCTTTACTTGTGATTGGTTTGTTGAGATCTTTGACTTCTTCCTGAGTGAGTGTTGGCTGTTTGTGTGTTTCTAGGATGCTGTTCTTTCCGCCTAAGTTGTGTAGTCTGTTCATAAATAGTGTTCACAGTATCCTCTTATGATGGTTTTATTTCTTTGTATCTTGTATCAGATTTTATTTATTGGTAGCTTCTTTCCCTTTTGTCATTGTCAGACTAGCTATGAGTGTGTCAATTTTATCAATCTTCTCAAAGAACCAACCTTTAGTTTTATTGATTATCTCTATTGTTTTATTTGTTCTCCATTTCATTTATTTCCACTATAATCTTTATTTATTTCCTTCTGCTTGCTTTGGGATTAGTTTGTGCTTTTCTCTAGTTTTTCCAGGTATTCAGTTAGGTCTTTGGTCTTAACTCCTTCTTCCTTTTTAATGTAGGCATTTCCCTCTCAGCACTGCCTTCATTTCATCCAGTAAATTCTGATATGTTGTGTTCTCATTTTCATTCATCTTGAGATATTTACTGATTTCTCTTGCAATTTTTCTTTGACCCACCTTCTTCTTTGACACACCGTTTAACAGTGTTGTTTAACCTCCATATATTTATGAGTTTCTGGTTCTCTGGTTGTTACTGATTTCCAGCTTTATTCCACTACAATCAGAGAAAGATGTCTGTGTAATTTGAACTTTTTATAATTTATTAGGACCTGTCTGTGCCCCAGTATATGGTCTATATGGGAGAATGTTCCATGAGCACTTGAGAGGAATGTACATCCTGCTGTTTGGGGGTGAAATATTCTATATCTGTTAGGTCTAATTCATTTATCATATTATTTAGGTTTTCTGTTTCCTTATTGAACCTCTGTTTAGACGTTCTAGTTACTGAAGAGAGTGGTGTGTTGAATCTCCATTGTTGTAGAGATGTCTATTACTCCCTTCAGTTCTGCCATGCACTTTGGGGCACCTTGATTATGTGCATAATCATTGATGATCTTCTTGGTGAATGGCCTTTTTATTGATATATAGTATCCTTTCTTAGCTCTTACAACATTTTGTCTGATAATAGTAAAGCTATCCCAGGTTTTATTTTGGTTATGCTTGCATGGAATATCTTTTCCATTCTTTCACTTTCAATCTGTTTGTACCTTTGGATCTAAAATTAGTCTCTTATAAACAGCATATAGATGGATCATATTTTTTTAACCATTCTGCTAATTTGCATCTTTTAACTGGGGAGTTTAATCCATTAACATTCAAAGTTATTACTGTAGAGGCACTACTTACTTCAAGCATTTTTTAAAAAATATTTAGTGATTTTACTCAAATGCAGGAAGCTTAAATGACACAGACCTGAAAATACTAGCAATCTATATACTATTAAAAAATGAACATAAATTAGCCAACTTCATGGATATTTCCAGTTAAGCATTCATACAAATATGTATTCACCTTTTAAATTTTTATATAGGCATAACACATACATACATGCTATGATGATTCCGACAAAAAAAAATCAGATGTACAAAAATATTCTTAAGTTTTAAAAATGGTGTGGAGTTGGTTTCAAACATCAACATTCTACATGAATGTAAGCCCCTGATTTAATTCCATGATTTTATCATGCCAGAAACATGGTTGGTTTTTAAATTTTTTAACAGATATTGGTATCACAACACACTGGCTTATTAATAATTAAGGCATTTTGCAAACAATATATCTCAGTAAGGACAAAAAATGTTTAACACTGATTATCTGCTGTTTTAATCTTTCAGTTTTTTTCAACATAAGAAAACAGCTGAACACATTAAGTGTCTTCTTATAAAATACAATCTTACAAAATTAATGATGGTTGGTCTTTGTGGTTCCTAGCGATAAGTCCTGCCTTATTTTTTTCACATAGTATACATTATATTCTTATACAATATGCAGGATTGCATTAAAACCCAGTAGTTCTTAAACAATGTCACTGAATAACCATATGAGTCCCAAAGGCAGCAAAGGTGAGCAGTCATCTTACTGCATTTCCCCCTCATTGAAGGTGAAGCTGCTCCTTTTGGGTATTTTCCACTTCAATGGGAAGTAGGTTAAGAGTTTCATTAGGGGTTTCATTATGTGGCTTTTTAAGAGAAAAAAAAAACGTTTGATTTCTTTACAGTTCACAGTTCTCAGACATTTTTTGGTAATCAGATAGTCCAGGGATATCTTGACTAACCAATAAGCATCTACATCCTTAGCGGTACCACCAGTATGTTCTGAAACCAAAGTCAGGTGGCGTTCCTGTTTCCACAATCCACTTAACTGTTTCACAATCTGAGTATTTCCATCGTTTATAATCTCTGTTTTGGATGCTAGTTCTGACCACCACCTTTTATGACTGCTTGAAGCCAGTTTAAACCAACTATTACATAGTCTTCAAATGTGCTTTTGAGTAGTGACTCTACTAGAGGCACAGGTCTCATGTATTGTTTCTCTCCCTGTAAACGACTGGTGAGCACAAGGCAATTCACCACAACTCCAAGGCCCCCTATCCTCACCAAACAGGCCGCATGCTCACACTTCTCTCCCCCCAGAAAGTTACAGCTACTTTCAATCTCAAATTCCGGCTGAACAAAACTTATGCCATTGTGTCACGGTCCTGAGAAACCGCAGTGAAAAACCCACTATATTTGGATGACGGGTTTTCTGTCTGTGAAGAACCAGAACCACTGGAGTTGCCCAGATGTGTCTATCAAGGTGTAATTTTTCAGGCATGTGGCCAGTACAAGCCACTTCATTTTTTTTATTTGCCATGTCACAGCCTGTTTCGAGGGGACTGTTTTTATCCGTTACAAGGACTTAGAAAAGGACGATGAACTTTCTTTCTGCGATAGATGACCTTACGTAGTTTATCTGGGCTTGTCACAGCTTGTCCAACTATTTATGTAAGCAGCCAACTGTTTTGGAGATTTCTTAACCTTCTTCATGTTCTTATTAGTGAAATTAGAGATCCTTTTTCTAGGAAGATCAATGGAATGATCCTCAATATTATTATGAAAGTTCTGTTTTTTAACACTGTGGGTCTTAGATGCCGCAATCTCAGAAATACGGGCGCCTCATGGTACCGTGTGTGGCGCCTCAGTTCAGCTGATGGTGAACCGCGCCCGGCAGCATAAAGGGTCCCTCAGAACCCAGGTTGGGCCCCACTCTCGGCCATTCAAACGCTTCAACCATTTTTATCCTTCAGCTTTTATTTGCCAGATCTATTTTTTTCTTTTTATCCTTTTACTTATCCTTATTAAACTTCATTTATGTACTCTTCTCCACTCCTCTCTCTCCCGTCTTTTCTCTTCAGCCAGCAGCACTCCCTTTAGTTCTTGCAGGGCTGGTCTTTTGTTAACAAACTCTCAGTTTCTGTTTATCTGTGAACATTGTAAACTCTAATTTTTGAAGGTCAGCATTGCTTGACAGCAAATTCTTGGCTGGCGATATTTCTCTTTCAGTATCTTAAAAATATCATACCACTGCCTTCTTACCTACATTGTGTCTGATGAAATCCCTGCACTTAGTCTTATTTGGCTTTTCTTGTTTGTGGGGAATCACTTTTCTCTTCCTGCTTTCAGAATTTTTTCCTTCTCTTTGGCATCTGTCAGTCTGATTAGTACGTGTCTTGGAGGCAGTCTATTTGGATTTATTCTATTTGGAATACACTGGCTTCTTGGTTTTGCATATTTCTATCTTTTATAAGGGTTGGGACATTTGCTCCCATAATTTCCTTAAACAGTCTTCCTGGCCCTTCTGCCTTCTCTTCTCCTTCCAGGACATCTACAACATGCATGCTCGTGTGCTTTCTGTTGGTGTGATTCCCTGAAATCTTGCTCAAATGCTTCCATTTTTTCTCTAATTTGTTCAAATTTGGTTGCTGATCTTTTCTCCCTCTTCAAATCCGTTGTTGTGTGTATATAGTATATTTTTTAATTTCATCTACGGTGTCTTTTATTCCCATGGTCTGTTACTTTCTATGTATTCTTCCTTTCAAATTCTTTTTCATTCTCCTCTAGTGTTTTCTTACTATCTTTTATCTCTTTACACATATCTTCCTTCATGTCTTTGAACTGATTCGGAGATTTTCCTGCACATCTTTGATTTGTTGTTCTAGATTCTGTCTTCTCCAACTTTTTGATGTTTTTTGACTGGGTCATTTCTTCTTGAGTTTCAGTATGCCTTATGATTTTTTGCTGATATCTGGTCATTTAATTATCATGATGGGTCTATTCTAAAGGTCAATTTCTCTCTCTTGTCGAGGATTTAGTGTTGCCTGGGTTTCCAAATCTCACAATTGGGTCATCTGTTTCTCAGCAACAACAGGGCTGGGTTCCTGTACAGGGGGTGTAGACCAGCCCCAGTGGGCCCAGGACAGGGTCTGGGGAGGCTCTGAAAATTCCTGCAGTTCCCTTAACAGGGCTGGTTCCCGTGCAGGGCTGTAGACCAGCTCCAGTGGGCCTGGGACAGGGTCTAGGAAGCTCTGAAAAGCCCTGCAGCTCCCTTACAGGGCCGAATTCCTGTGCAGGGGTGCAGACCAGCTCCAGTGGGAATGGGACAGGGTCTGGGGGTTCTGAAAAGCCCTGCAGCTCCCTGCACTCTCTGCCTGCCCCGCAGATGGCACTGGCCAGTGACTTAGGGCCCTCAGAAGCTGTCTGCCTCCCGGGGCCCAGGCTGCGTGTGTCCAGGTGGGGCTGAAACTGGGGGTTCCTGTGCCCTCACTTTGCTTAGTGTGGGACTGTCCCCCACTTTTCTTCAGCAGAGGACTCCCCCAGCTGCCCTAGTCTGCAGTTGTCCCCCAGGCAAGGACTGGGCCTCCTGCTGCTGTTTCCCTCAAGGGTGGGAAACAGGCGGGCACCCGGACCCAGGGCTGGAAACAGTCTCTGCCCACCTTTTCTCAGATTCTTTGCCCCTCACTGGCCTGGGCCTTGAGCTGGCCGCCCTGTCTCCCAGGCCCCAAACAGTGGATGTGGGCAGTCTCTGCCTGGCTGCTTGCTGACCTTGGGAAAGAAGTGGATTCTCTTGTGTGTATCTTTGTCAAGTCTTCCATGTCTTCTCCCAACATACTCATCCTTTTTTAGCCTATGGAATCCATTTAATAATACCTGTTTTAATATCCTTGTCTATTATCATGTGTCATCTCTGAATCTGTTCTGTGCATTGCATCTTCTCCTCAGATGGGTCATATTTTCTGGCTTCTTTGCACGTCATCCATTTTTTTTATCTGGATGACAGACACAGTAGCTTCATTACTTATTAATATCTCTTTAGCCACATTTCTTTTTTTCCCCCTGAGATGCAGTTGTACTACTTTGAAATAGGTGGTCCTTTCAAAGCTTGCTTTACGCTCTGCCCGACTGGGGAGGGCCAGCCTTCAGTACAGGGCTAATCTGGCACCAGCTCTGAGGCCTGCACATCTGAGTGCCATCCCCAGGCCCTGTGCCGTGCACGGTTCTCCGATTCTGCTGGGAGTGCAGACTAGAATGACTCCCAGTGCAGCAGGAGCTGTGGGGACTATTCCCCCTGCTTCTTCCAATGGTCCTTTTCCAAGCCTCATTCCCACTCACTAATAGACACAACTGAAACCTGGGGGTGAGCAGGGAGTCTTCCACAAACCTCTGTTCCAGATGTCCTGGCTTCCCCAATCCCCTAATTCTGTCTCCTCAACTCAGGGAGACTGCAGGAATACAACTGGGGTGCCCATTTCCTGTGCCAAGACATGGAAAGTCTCTGCAGGCAGTGAGCTCAGGGACACCTGTTCATTTCCTCTTTTGGGAATCTCTACTCTTTGCTACCTGCTGCCCAACTTCTGAAACTTGTTTTTCATATATTTAGTCCAGCTTATTTGTTTAAGGTGAGAGGGTAAGTCTAGTACCTGTGACTCTACATTGGCTGAAACCAAAACCACTACTTAAATTTATAATAAGCAAAACCAAGAGTCAATTTTTAAACTATGCTTTTATTTTAATGTAGAAAATAGATGTATAGGCCAAAATTTCCAGGGAAATAATAGAGACTCCATTCAAATTATTTTTGTTTTTTTTTTAAATCCAAGATCTTGACTAGTGTGCTTGACAATACTTAGTAATTGAAAAGCTTTAAAAACAAAACATATGTGTCTACAAAGACAAGGATGCTCCCTAACAGGCACACTTACAAAGACAAAACACGGATGTTTACAAAGAACTCCTACTGCAGTCTGCTGCTCAGGTAGTGGAAGCGTCAACATGGAGACGTGGTGTAACTTGTCTTGTAAAACCACTCGCACACTTCCTAATTCTAGCTCTAGGTGCTGAACTGGGAACAATTAATACTCCTCGTATACAAATAATAGTTGCCAGATACCATTTCACACTTAAAGAAGCCACGATTCCAAGGAAAACTATCTTATTCCGGTCTTGGACAGAAACAGACAAGATTATTGGATACGCTTGTTACACTGACGAGCAAGGACGCTATGGAGGTTACTGGGGTGGCCATTACCCACAGCCTTGGGTGCCACTGGAGGAGGCTCACTCACCACAGAAAATCAATATGGTTAACAACCTCAGCGGATCAAGGCATGCAGATAGGTTTAAATCACCGAGTTCATAACAAAATTTAAAACAAACTGGCCAATTCCTCCGTGGTAAGCACTGGAGAACAGAGGCAAGGGACCATGCACTGTTCCGTTCTCCATATGAACTGAGGTTTTAGTACAACTGACCCAGTATGGACAAACACGAGATAAAGGGGAGGTCTCTTGGCTGCAGTGTACTAGCTCAGAACCTGATTGCCACTGTCACTGCACTGCTGTGTTAAGCCCCCCACACCACTGCGGCCGTGTCCCCCTGATGGAACAGCAGCAGTACCAACTACAAGTGAAAAGGAACCTGTGTTCGATCAAGCCACAGAAAACTACCCAATCTATGGGACTCTGAGAACAAGAGAAGAGGCTAACCCAAGCAACGATGCCATCTGATAGATCCAACCTTTGGGAGACTCTATCTCCAAGAGATAGCTGGTAAGAAATAAGGAATGAAGTAAGGAAGTAGAGCAGGGAGCAGGGAGAAGTAAAGCACTCATCAATCAATCACAATCCCTATTTGGAACTCAGAGCAAGAAAACAAACTGTAAGTGTTTTTTTTATCATTTGCATAAAAATAAGAAATAGAAAATATTAGTGAATTTGCTTCTGAATGCATAATTTCGGAAGAATACATGAGAAAGTACCAATGTGGGTGCTGGGGTGGCCAGTGACGGGGGTGAGAAGCAACTGCTGTATCCTCTGAGTTGCGTGAATATATTATCTATTATTTAAAAAGTATTTGAGTTATCACAATTACAAAAACTGCCTAGACTAAAATCACCAGTCAAGTTCTTAGAGAAGCTGCTCTAAACCAGAGAAAGTGACAACCTTTGAGAGCAAATGTGTTACCGTTACCTCATCATACGTGTATCTGTAGTCAGCCTTCTTAGACCTGAGATCCCATAAGACGACTATCCCAGATTCGAAGCCAATCAAAAGCTGTAAGAGAAGAAAGGGCCACGTTACCTTGGCACGACATCAATTACATGATGTTCCTGTGCTGACAATAAAGATAAATGTTATTCATATGCTTCCAGTATACATTTATAACATATTAACAATTTTCACTGTTTCTTAAGAATCACAGAGATGACAACTGAGAATGCTGCACTGCCTATTTACATGTCCTTGACAGTTAGGGGCTCAATGCAAATCATAGAACTGAAAGAAATCAGCACTATACAATAACTGTACATCTTCATTAATCAATGTATGATAACAAAATACTGATTAAAACTAATTATGGGGGTCAAGGGTAGTTCAGTGGTAGAATTCTCACCTGTCATGAGGGAGACCTGGGTTCAATTCCAGGCCAATGTGCTTTCCCTCCTCCCCACGCCCCCTAGTAAAACAATAAAAGGAGCTGCAATAATGGGATAGTTACATGGAAAAAGAATGAAATGTGATCGCCACCATACAGCATACAAAAAATAGTAGTTATTATTATGTCCTTTAGAATTTACAAGCTTTCCTAATTCAACACACTATCAGACGATCTCATCGACTTCACCCAATACCCATTAGTTGCCAACTGTTAATTCAGAACATGCTAGGAGGGGTCTGTATCTCAGGATCCCCTCTGCTTGAAATGTGCTCCCCTTTTATTCACAACTCTTCTGGACAGACAAGATGCTTCATCTCCCATGCAACAGGCTTGCTCGCCTGTGATCTGTGATACTAAACACACATCTGTATACAGGAGACACTCAATACATTCTTCTTATTTAATGAGGAAATAAATGATTAGTAGATGATCATATAATTTGGGAATAAGAATAAAGTTTGGGGCAGACCTAGTCATTTTAGTAAAATAATATTTTAGGGGATGAGACTAGAGGGGCACTTAGAGAAGGCAGTTATTGAAGCTGACAAAATCGGTTTCCCACCTTGGAAGGGAACAGGGTCAGTTCTCCAACCCACACTCTTCTTTCCTAGGCAGTCTACAGCTACAAAGGCATCCAGGAAAGCCTGGCATTCATTCCCTTTCCTTTTTCATAGTCCTTCTAAATATCTCTGATATCTGGTCTTTAGGAATAAGGACAAGTCTGGTGTAGTAAAAATGTATTTTTCTACTAAAAATCAAAGGCTAAATAACATAATCCATTCCAGCAAGCTTATATTTCAAAAATGTGTGAGAAGAAAACTGGGAACCAAGGAGAAAAACACGTCAGATTAAAAAAAATTAATGAGGATGATATAAACAGTTATAATTACATAACTCAATAGACTAAGCATAGCAGTTACTATTTTTAAAGTATTATGATGGGTGCTATGGAAAATACAAACCTATATGTGCGTGTGTATGTGTATGGGTGTGTGGAGCTGTAGATGCAGATGCACATGTAGATGAAGATGCACTTGTAGATGGAGATGCACATGTAGATGCAGATACATGTAGATGCAGATGCACACGTAGATGCAGATGCACACGTAGATGCAGATACATGTAGATGCAGATGTACGTGTAGATGCAGATGTACGTGTAGATGCAGATGCACATGTAGATGCAGATGCATATGTAGATGCAGGTGCACATGTAGATGCAGATACATGTAGATGCAGATGTACATGTAGATGTAGATGCACATGTAAATGCAGATGCACACGTAAATGCAGATGCACTTGTAGATGCAGATGCACATGTAGATGCAGATGCAACTTGCAGATCTATAACCTCCGTGCTGAGGGAGTCTTTCAAGTTCAAGAAGTCAAGATAAACACACATTTCTAATCTGAGGTAATATATGTGACTCATACTGTAAAAATTATATAACTACATCGTTAAGAATTTGTAAGTAAGAGAAAACATTTCTCTCAGGACCATCAAGGCAGACACCCCAAGAGAGAGAGACCTATGACCCGGGCCATGGGATGGGGGGAGGCAGAGGCAGAGGGTGGTGGCTGAGTACAAGCAGAGGGGCTTATGGGCAGGGCAGGCAGCAGCCCAGGGCCCCTTCTCCCAGGGGAGTGTGCCACCTGCTCCACAGCGCATTCAGGAAGAGACGCTCTAAGAGGGGTGAAGAGCTATGGCCACCTTAAATACACAGCCATGGAGAGCTTCTCAAGAGGATGGCAATGAGAGTGAAATGGCCCTCCAGGGAGCCGGATCCAGAAATTATCCCAGGATAGGCTGGAATGCCATGGTCATTAGGAGACCAGGTGGACAAGAGGCACCGCAAAGGCAGGTGGACCTGACCAATTCCGGCAGTGGCCAGCTAAAGGCAGAGGGAAGACTTTAGTCCTCCACACACACTCATCCGTCAAGTCCGGCCGTGTCCAGCGTCGTGGCGCACACCAAGAAGGCAGTGTGACAGACACTGTGGGCCTCCACAGACAGAGGGAGGGAAGACCTGGGCAAACCCCAACCCCAAGCCCAAATGTCCAGGTGGCTGGGCCCTGGGAGTGCAGACACTGCCCAGCATTCACTGAAGTTATCACAGAAAACTCTACGGCAGAAGGAAGGCGACTGTTACACGGAACTACCTCACAGGATGGCTTCGATTAGCAAACAGATGTATGGGAAAGGATAAGTTTATTGAGGTGCCGACTGTGTGAAACTAGTTTCAGAATTTAAAAGTTATACATAATTAACATAAGATGGTTCAAAATGCTACATTAAACAATGTACTTTAATACCTACATTGTTCATTTATGAAGAAACACGTAGAGGAGATGAGATCTAGACATGATGCTGACACAAGGCAACATGTGATAAGCAACATAAAAATGGATCAAGTGTGTTGAAAATAATTCCAAACCATCAAAGAATACTTTTAGTCAGGATTATCAGAAAAATCAGGTAAACTACTCAGAATAAGCCAATTATAAACTAAAAACTTTCAAGTGTATTTAACTTTACTGATATTTTAGGGTACTTTTGGTTCTTTAAAATTTTAAATGATTCTACTTTTTTCACTTGTTCTTCATAACGTATAAATAAGCCATTGGTATATGAGATATACAACCTTTGTAAGCAGTCTCAGGTTTGGTGAGTACAGTCCTAGAAGAGTTTACATACTTAAGGATACCAAGATTCATTCTTTTATATCATAAATATAACTTTCAGAAAAAATTCTACCTTTCCCTCATCCATTGGATTGTCACTTATATGGACCACAGGTCCTGGGTGAGATTTAGATGACCTAAAAGGAAAAAAAATTAGTTAGACTTTTTTTCTCAAAAATTTCAAATACAACTAAATAAGAATAAGCGGATGGGAAAGAAAGACGTCTGAATAAAGGATACAAACATTTCAGTAAGTAATATCTTGATATGGATCACAGCAGGAAGAGTAAAAAAAAAAAAAAGGAAATAACTTCCATGTTGATACAAGCCAGCAAAATTTGCAATTAAAGACCTCCTGTGTAAGAAAGACTCTTGGATTCAGTCAAAGCATTCCACACCCCAGAAACGGGTACCCGGAAGAGTTCTCCAAGCTGAGGTTGCTACACGACCGTCAGTGTTGGCCTCATGCCGCCCGAGCCCCCACTGGGGCAGCTGAGAGGCGGCGACGCGGCCGTGCTCAAAGCGGCTCTGGCAGAGGGAGGCAGCCCTGTGCTAGAGAACAAGCAGTCTCGGCGAGGAGGCCAGCGCCCATGCGACCAGGGCACCCAGCCGGGGGGGCGCAGGCTCCACCACCCCTGCGCAGCACCAACAGCTGCTGGGGTCAGTCAACGCTGCTCTTGGGTCAGAAATGCGTGAATGTCATGAGGACAATCTACAAACTGTCGGTTCACCAATAAAAGAGAAAAGGGCAGAACAAAAAGCAGCACTGAAAAAGCACCCTGCCAAGGTAGTATCCTTAGGGTCCCATGGTTTTTGTTGTTAAAATTAGTTGAAAACAATCACTGCATACCTAAACTAAGGAAAACCAGCCTTTGGTTAGTGTGGCAGTCTGCAGACCTCCTCCAGCACTTAGGTCACAGGCATTAATTACTATGCCTAAAATAAGTGGGGGTTGAGGAAATGTTTTCAAACACCCATTGGTCATGACGAGCACCAGAAGAGAAGGAGAAGGACGGGGCTTTCCACCCAGCAAGAGCAAGGACTGCTCCATATACCACATTCTGGTTCACGCCCATGTGAAAACACGCACTGCGGTGTGCACAGGGTTCCTGCAGGTGTATGCACAAAGCACTCAAATCTGCAAACTGCCAACAGGGTGTGCACAGGGGAGCAAGAGGCCGAGGGGACCCAGGCACTCTTGGGCAGGTGGGGGACTCACAGCTCGATGGCTTTGTTCCACATGATGACGTAGCCGGACAGCGAGAAGGCCTCCACGTTCACGATGTGGATGTTGCCTCGTTCAGTGCCCACATACAGCCACTTACTCTGGAAAGGCAGATGGCAAAACGTCACCCTGCCGGAGGAAAAACCCAAAAAGGCAATGAGAGAAAAGGCACACAGGTTTCAGGAGGTGTGTGAGAGGGTCCCTCACACATGCACTTTCAGAAAAGCGAGGAGGGTGGACTGCCACCCGCCACGCCCCTCCCCACAGGGGCGAGAATGCACGAACATGTGGGCTGGGGCAGGAGGAGGCAAGGGTCAGGAATCGGGGGCAGCCTTGGGGTGCCTAGCATATCCTTGGTGGTCCAACCACACGCCCTTCCAAGCCACCATGAGTGTCACTGGCCCCGTCGCCATCCCCACCTGGGCTCAGGCTGCTTCCCAGCAGGACGCTCCTGCCCCTGGCTTTCACCTGGCTTTCAGTCCACAGGCCAACTCTCATGGGCCTGGAGGAGTGGCCGGGTCTACTTCCTGGCCTGTAGGCACAGGCTCTCTGCTCCAGCCCTCTAGAATGTTCCCCTGGGGGTCAACTAGGGGAGAGCACAGCACTCTACAGTGTTCACCTGGGAGTCAACTATGGGTTAGCAGAGCCCTCTACAGTGTCCACCAGGGAGTCACCATGTGTTAGCAGAGCCCTCTACAGTGTCCACCAGGGAGTCACCATGTGTTAGCAGAGCCCTCTACAGTGTCCACTGGGGAGTCGACCATGGGTTAGCACAGCTCTCTACAGTGTGCACCTGGGAGTCAACTACAGGTGAGCGGACACCACGACCTCAAGCACTTAGTGAGAAGACATCAACACCCCTGAACATACAGGAAGAATACGAAAACTAAAATTCAGGCTGTGGCCAAATAAAAGAATTCCATGCTGGTGACACTACTGAAAGGGTAGCAGGGAACCAATGCCCGCCGAGACTGACCAGAACGGCATCTCGGTGATCACGCCCTCCCGAGAACTGCAAGATTTCAAGTCACGGGCAAGTGAACCTGCAGTTACCAAAAGGCAGCACTGGAGGCTGAGACACGCTGGTTTGTCTTCCTCTTCCTCAGAGCAGGCCTTCAATCGGCTGCACTCACGTGACAGTATTTCCTGACATACAAATAAGAATCTTGGCCTCCTTTACTGAGGGCTTAAAGGATAAAGTAATTAAAGAATAACTGAGAAGGCTTCCACATAAAAGTTAAAACTAAGAAGACAACTGCACTGAATATTTAAAGGGACAGCATATTAGAACACTTAAGACCATCTATGTATGTGTCTGCATTTATATCTCCGTAGTGACAGAAAACATAGATTTATGGGTTATGTAATGACTCTAAAAATGTGACCCACGATGAAATCTAGCAATTTTCAGGAAGAAGCCATGAAACAAATGGCACTGGACATTTAGCCATACGGTAGCTTGGAGCTCTGTATACCAGAAAACACGCTCTTAAATTTCATCCACTCCTGCGGGTGTGAATTATCATAGATACAACCTTTTGATGAGCTTACTTCAGCTAAGGTACGGCCCAGTTCAATCGGGATGGATCTTAATCTTACTACGGAAGGCCTTACAGGGAAGGTCAGAGAGAGAAAAAGATACAGGAACAGCCAGAAGGAAGTATGGGAATCCAGAAGAGAAGTCAGAGGCCAGAGAAAGCTGCATGTACACTGTCACATGACAGAGGCGACAAGGACCAATCATGCTGGCAGCCAGACCCCAATCACCACTGTCTTTGGGATGGAAGCATCACCTTGATGACACCTTGATTTGGAACTCCCCCAGTGCCCTGGACACATGTGGGAGAGACAACGATGGAGAGGGATATCGGCACATATAGGAGAGACTCAAAGGGAGAAGAGAGCCCTCAGCACGTGGACAAGAAACTCGAGGATGAAGAAGGACCATTTCACATATAGGAGACATACGAGGATGGAGACGGACCAGGGCACATGTAGGAGACACATGAGGATGGAGAGGGACCTCAGTACATGGAGGAGACACACGAGGATGGAGAGGGACCTCGGTACATGGAGGAGACACACGAGGATGGAGAGGGACCTCGGTACATAGAGGAGACACACGAGGATGGAAGGGGACCTCAGTACGTGTAGGAGACACTCAAGGATGGGGAGGAACCTCGGCAGATGCAGCAGACATATAAGGATGGAGGGGGACCTCGGCAAATGAAGGAGACACATGAGGATGGAGAAGGACCTCGGTACATGGAGGAGACTCACGAGGATGGAGAGGGACCTCGGCACACATAGGGGACACACGAGGATGGATGGGGCCTCGGCACACGTAGGAGACACACGAGGATGGAGAGTAACCTCGGCACACATAGGAGACACACGAGGATGGGTGGGACCTCGGCACACGTAGGAGACACATGAGGAGGGACCTCAGCACATGTAGGAGACACTCGAGGATGGAGAGGGAGCCCCCACAGCTACTTCAGGGGCTGGATCTGCTGCTCTGTGAACAGGGAGGAAAAGCAGGCAGCAGGGGTCTACACGCAGCACCTGGTCTCCGGGGTGCAGCAACATGTCCACTCGCAGGATCCAGCACCTCCCAGACAGCGACGCCCTGCATTACACCTTGCATGCCTGAACCCTCTGAGTGCTTCCCGTTTCTGCACTGAACCCTGACTAACACAGCAAGGAGACACACCAGACCCGAAAGCCTCTGGAGACCAAAAAATGCCCACTGATGATGATCTGAAGCTAGACCAGGTCAACCTGCCCCAGCTGACCGTCCCTGGCCCACACCCAGCGAGGCCCGAGCCGGCAGCCTGCATCCTGACTGCCGCAGAGCCCACTGTAAAGCCCCCTGCCCTGGCAATGCAGCAAATTCCCACTAATACTCCAGCTCTGCTCTTGTGGGTGCCCGTGTTAACGCGTTACATAAGACGCAGCCCTTTTCTGATTAAACTTTAAAACTTCATAGAAAATTTCATTACATTCATATGACAGAATATTTTCCATTGGATTTTAATTTACCAACATGCTGACCTTGCTCAGTTATAACTTCCATATCCCAGAATTTATCACTATTTACAGGGACCAAAAATTTAATCAAAGTTTATAAAATGAATGAATGCTCAAGGAAATAGTAAAAAAGCAGATATTAGTTGGTACATTTATTAAATTAATTATACCTTGTAATAAATGAAAATTTAATGAACATAGACGTGCTAAAAATAACAAGAAAGCACTTTGTAAGACTGTTCTAAGGATGTCCCTTTTATTTATTGTCCCGTTTATCTTTTCTGATAAACTATTGCAGCTACTTTAGAAAAACCTTCATTGTTATCACTATTTACAGTCAAACAGTACAATATAAATGTTGCACAAAATTAGCTTTAGAGATCTTTGAAAGTTGTTTTACACTACATTAATTTACTATATTCCTTATTTTACATCTTAATTTTTATAAAACATTTAAAAGGTTTTAGAAATAAGTCCAAATAAACCTCAATGGTCACCTTTCTTGTGAAATGACACCTCAATATGCAGCATGGTAACTACGGAGAAACTGTACAGCAGGAAGTGCAAGAGTGACCATCAAATACATCAAATGCAGAAATAATGAGTAGCACATGGAAAAAATCTTGTGTAGAGGATTTCTTACAGTTCTGTATTTAATCGTCTTGCTTTGGGGATGAAGATGTCAGGTGTTTGCTTGTTTTGCATGGGACCCAGGGATCGAACCCAGATCTCCAGCATGGCAGGTCAGAATTCTGCCACCGAGCCACCATCGCACCGCCTGATGTCAGGTGTTTTTAAACAACCGTGCATGATAAAAGTAATCTGGTCCTCATGAGGAACTGTACTCATTTTCTGTAAGACATCTCATTATCTTTCTCCATTTTTACATAAGATTTTTATCTTTTCTTATACTTTATACAATATAAATACTTTCCAGTATATGGCTTATATCATTTTTATTCAAAGTCTTTTGTCTATAAGTACATATACACAAACATGATCCTCCTTATGCACTGATGTAAACTTCTAATTTTAAACTGCTTGATTAGTCTTATTTTTATTCCATGCTTATCTCCCCCTGCCTCAAAATTTGTCCTCTTCACAAGTCATATTAACAACTTAGAACTTATCCTCAACTATTTTTCTTCATTTTCATATAATAAGTAAGGCATGAAGAATATTTGGGGAAGGAGTCCTTGCTTCTTTAAAGGGATAGTATACAGGTCGTTCTCAGCCTTTTATTCTCACCAGCGGTATCTGATGGACGGGGTGTGTCCTTTACCTTCACAGCACTCTTAGTTTTAGGAGCCTCAGCCATTCTCTTACTAGTTCTTTGTGTGTGCTGTTTAAGTCCTCCTGTCCCTTGTCTTACAGAAACCGCCCACATCATATTCTCCCAAGTTGGTCTGTTTTCTGTGGTTGTTTCACATTTAGGTCTTTCACTCCTTTGCAATTTGTTTTCATAACGAGGTAGGGACTGTTTTCCCCATTTAGGTGAGAGTCTTAGTTAGTGTGTGCTTTACTGATTGCAAGGCCACCTCTCTCCTGTATCATGCCAGGCTCTAACTCCCCACATGCATGCTGTTTCTGGACACCCTATACTGTTTTGTAAGTCCATTTTTCTTCTGCTTGTAATTACTAAACCATAATACAGCATTTCTACAGCTTTATAGCTACAGAAATCATTTTATTTTCCTTCTCCAAAATTGTCTTGGACTATTCTGGAACTTTCTTTTTCCATATGAATTTTAGGATCAGCTTATTAAGTCTCATGAACAACTCTGTAACAATTTTCATTAGAATAGCACTGAATTTACACATTAATTTGTGGGAAACTGATAGATCTTAGTACTTTACTATTTCTTCCGATGAAGTTTTCCATTTGTTTAGGTCTTCTTTTATTCCTTAAATAATATTTTAATATTTTATCCATATAAATATTACATTTATTGGCCACTGTTACTTCTAGGGATATTGTAGTTTTTGTTACCATTTGAGTACACTTTTTCTTGACTTTTTCCTGCCATTTCAAACTTAATGTGCCACTATGCTGTATCTCTCAAATAAACTACTTAACAGCTGTACACTGTTGCTTTTAAATCCAGTTTGAGAAATCTTAAAATTTTGGTAGGTGAATTTAATCCATTTACAATTATCTAGATTATGGAGATACTGAACTGATTTCTGCCATCTTGTTGAATCATTCCTTTCCTTCCCATAATTTTGTCTCTTTCCCAACCTCTATAGATTCAATTTCTTCCTTTTTCCTCCTCTAATGGTTCTAATGTTAAAGGCTTTCTACTCTTTTAGTGCTTTCCCTTTCACTCCTAAGATACATACTTGTTAAAACTTTCTAACAAATTATTCACTACTGCTATTTGCAACATTCTTCTAATTATTCTTAAAGAAATGTCCAACCATCTTTTTTTTTTTTTTGCAGGCTCTGGGAATTGAAACTGGGTCTCCAGCATGGCAGGCAACAATTCTACCACTGAGCCTGCGCGCCCCCCTCCCCTCCTTTTTTTAGGTGCATGGTCCAGGAATCAAACCTGGGTATCCTGCATGCAAGGTGAGCGTGCATTCTACCACTGAACTACCCATGTACCCTCCAACCATCTTATCTTTAAATCACAAATATATTGTTTGCCATTTTTTGCAGTCAGCAGTCAACCAGACTGTTGGGCCAACATTGCATGCATTATACCTATCACATCTGAATTCACTTCTCCTCTTGCATGAGCATACCTTTAGCAGTTCTCTGAGCAAGCAACTGTAGACGGTAAATTTGTATTCTTTGTATATCTGAATATGTCCTTTACTATATGCTCAATATTAAATGATAACGAGCTGTAAACAGAATTCTTCGAAACATCATATTGGAGCTCAAGAGTCTTCCAGCATCTACTGTGCTAATGGCAACCTGCTGGCAGATTAATTTGCCCTTAGGTTGTCAAGCCAGGCAAGGGTATGTCCATACAAGGTATGTGCTAATATGTACTTCTAACAACTTCAAATATAATAATTCTTCAATTCTGGCAAATTGTCAGTCACTATTTCTTTAGATACTTTCCCTCAAACACTCCTCAGGTCTCTATTCTTAGAATGTCTATTAACTGTTTTTTGATGTTTTTATTCTTATTCTTTCTGCTGTACTCAGAATGTATCCTCCAAAACTTGCTACTAATTCACCAATTCTCTTGTCAATTCTGTCTGACCTAGTGGTTATCAAATCTATCCAGTTCATCTCAAATGATTACATTATCCATTTCCAGACTTGCTAACTGGTGTTATGCAGTCCCATACTTCAGGAATGCATGCATATGAATATATTTGTTAGTTTTTGTTTTATACTGCCTTGCTACCTAGGAGCACGCAGTTTGCAATAAATAAAATTCAATCTAAGTCGAATGATTATGTTAACATAAATACCAAAAGGATGCCCATAAAAATTGTTATTACTAAAATTTTATCAATGTAGCCAGATAAAGAATCATTATAAGAAAGAACCAACTGTATATTTGCCAGGAATAGTTAGAAAATGAATTCTACAAAGAAACAACTTTTAGGTCTGTCTTTAAAAAAAAAGTACATAGTAATAATTAAAAAAGCCAAAAGAAGAAAAATTTTAAATCTTCTTGAAATATACTAATGAAGCCATAAATAAATGGTGAAGTATATCATGTTCATAAATCAAAAGAAAGCCACAGTGCCGTGAGGACCTAAACTCGGCACCACGCTGATCGAAGTGGACGCATTTCCAATCTGAGTGACGGGTACTATTCTCTCAGTGGAACCAGACTATGCCCTCATCCCATAGGCCCTCAGCAGGCCAAGCCGTGTGCAGGGTTCTGGCTGTCGGTCCAGGGCTGTGACCAAGCAGCCCGCTCAGTCTGTCGGGTGCTCACGGACTTCAACTTCAGATGGAGGAGCACAGGACACAGAGAAAGGAGCATCCTCAAGAATGTTCCAGGGCAATGCCCAGGCCGGGGCCACCAGCTGAGAGAGCGGGGAGACGGGCACGTCCCCGGCAACAGCAGAACACAGTCTTCTCTGCTGTGCAATGGCGCGCTCCAGGAGAGACAACATGGCAAGTCACAAGTCTCAGAAAATTAGAAAATTCAAAAATCACATACAGTTATCTGCTCCAACCACAATGGAATGAAGCTAGAAACCAGTAACAGAGGGAGAAATGGAAAATTCACAAATATGTGGAAATTAAACAACATACTGTTAAACACCAATGGGTCTAAGAAGAAATCACGGAAAAATGAGGAAATATCTGGAGGTAAATGAAAATGAAAATACAGCATACCAAAACTAAGGGACATGGCAAAGGCAGTGCCGAGAGGGCAATTTATAGTTTTACTTACATTTAAAAAAGGAAGAAAAATCCCAAATCAGAGACCTACCTCAAAACTGGATAATCAAGAAAAAAAAATAACTAAACCCAAAGTAAGCAGAAAGAAAGAAAAAAAAGATGAGAGCAGAGATAAAGAAACAGAGAATATAAAAACAGAGAATTAACAAAACCAAACACTGGTTCTTTGAGGAGAGCAATGAAATTGACAAACCTTTAGCTAGAATGACAAAGAAAAAGGCAGAGACAAATTACTGAAATCAGAAATGAAAAGGGGAACAGTACTACCAACCCCACAGAAATAAAAAGGACTACTGTGGACAACTGTTACACCTAGAAATTAGATAACTTAGATGAAGAAGACAAATCTCTAGACACCTACAAACTTCCCTTGCTGACTTGAGGAGAAGCACAAGGTCTCAGCAAATCAGTAACTAGTAGGAAAGCGAGTGTGCCTTTACTTTCTTGGCTGGCCAAGCAAGCACCATGCAGTGGGTTGAGGTCAACAACAGGGATTTATTAATTCTTGGATTTGAGGTTAAAAGAAAGTCCAAATCAAGGGGCATCACAGTGATGCTTTCTTCCCAAAAACTGGTGCTCGGGGCTGCATGTCGGTGGCCCTTGGTCCTGGGCCCTGTGTCACCTGGCAGTGCATGAAGTGGCCTCTCTCTTCTATTCCAGGTTCTGGTGACCTTCAGCTGCTTGCTGCCTCAGGCTTTCTCTTTCTTCGCCTGAATTTCATTCTGCTTATAAAGGACTCCAGTAAGAGAATTAAGACTCATACTGATCAAAGTGGGCCACACTCGAACTGAAATAATCTCATAAAAAGGACCTACTCACAATGAGTTCATAGATTAACAGATTCAAATTTTCAAGAATATGATTTTCTGGGTTAGATACAGCTCCAAGCCACCACAATCAGTAATCAAAAACCTCCCAACAAAGAAACCCAGGACTAGATGGTTTCACAGTTGAATTTAAACAAATATCCAGGAAAAACATCATTAATACTACTCAAATGCTTCCAAAAACACTAAGTCTTTCTATGAGATCAACACCACCCTCACACCAAAGCTAAAGCCTGATAAACGTATCAAAAGAAAAGAAAATTACAATTCCATATCCTTATAAATATATGCAAAAATTCACAACAAATTATTTGCAAATCGAATCCAACAGCACATGAAAAGAATTATACACTGCGATCAGGTGGGTTTTATCCCAGGTATGCATAATAAAATCAATTAACATATATACCACATTAGTAATACAAAGTGGAAAAATCAAATGATCATCTCGAATGACGCAGAAAAAGCATGTGACAAAATACAGCATCCTTTCTTGATAAAAATGCTTAGAAAAATAGGAATAGAAAGAAATGTCCTGAACATGACAAAGGGCATATATGAAAAACCCACAATGAACATCATATTCGTTAGTGAAAACAAAGCTACTAGAACTAAGCAGCAAATTCAGCAAAGTGGCAGGGTATATAGTCAACACCCCAAAGTTAGTAGTTTTTTATATACTTGTAATGAAAACTGGAAGAAAAAGATCTTATTTACAATAGCAACAAAAATAATCAAATATCTAGTAATAAATCTAACCAAGGATGTAAAGGACCTATACACAAAAAACTATAAAACATTGCTAATAGAAATCAATGAAGACCTAAATAAATGGAAGGACATTTCATGTTCACAGTTTGAAAGACTAAATATATTGTTAAGATGTCAATTCTAGGGCCACAGTGGCTCAGCAGGTAAGAGTGCTTCCCTGCCATGCCCGAGGACCCGGGTTCGATTCCCAGTGCCTGCCCAAGTTAAAAAAAAAAAAAAAAAAAAAAAAAGATGTCAATTCTACCCAAAGTCACTTACAGATTCAACACAATTCCAATCAAAATTACAACTTGATGGAAAAGCCAATCAATCATCAATTTAATATGGAAGGGTAAGGGGTTCTGAATGGCCAAAGCCATGTTGGAAAAGAAGGATAAAGTTGGAGGACTCACATTTCCTGATCTTAAAATTATTACAAAGCCACAACAATCAAGCAGCATGTACTGACACAAGGACAGACATAGAAACCAATGGTATCAAACTGAGAGCTTGGAAATCACCCTCACATCTATGGCCAATGGATTTTTGATAAGGATGCCAGGTCCACTCAATTGGACTTCAGCATATGGTGTTGGGAAAACTGGATGTCCATATGCAAAAAAAGAAAAGGAGGACCCCTACCTCACATCATATGCAAAAATCAACTAAAAATGGATCAAAAATCTTAAAATAAGAGCTAGACCTCCCTGAAGAAAATATAAGGAAGCATCTTCACAGTCCTGTATTAGAAAAAAAGAAATTCTAAAACTCAACAACAAAAAGACATACAACCCAATTAAAAAATGGACAAATGACTGGAATAGTGTCCATCACTGATGAATGAATAAACAAAATGTGATCTACACTTCTGATGGAATATTATTCAGCTGTAAGAAGGAATAAAGTCCTGATGCATGAGACAACACGAATGAACCCTGAGGACATTATGCTGAGTGAAATGAGCCAGGCACAAAAGGACAAATAGTGTATGATATCACTAAAATGAAATCATTAGAATAAGCAAATTCCTAGAGTCAGAAACTAGACTACAGGTTACCAGGGACCAGGGTGGGGATAAGGAAGGGGGACATAATGCTTAATTGCTACAGAGTTTCTGTCTGGGGTGACTGAGAATTTTTGGGAATGGATAGTGGTGGCGGTAGCAAAACTTTGTGAATGTCATTAACATCACTGAAATATACATTTGAATGTGGCTCGGAGAAATTCTAGGTTCCTAGAATAAAAATTAAAAAAATAAAAAGAAAGGACTGTAGCACATAAAAAACAATGAACCCTAATGTAAAATTACAAAAGTCTTCTCTCATCAGTTGTAACAAATACACGACACCAATGCAAGGTGTTATGAAAATGGTGATATATGGAAACTCTGTATTTTATGCGTTATTTTTCTAAAAGCCTACAATTTATCTTCATAAATAAAGAAAAAGAAAAGAAACAAATCTATACATTGACAGGAAAATGTGACCTACAGTCCAAATAAAAGACTGTCAAAAGACGATCCTGAGACAACTCAGATGTTGCAATTACCAGACAAGGACCTTAAAGCAGCTATTAGGTATATGCTAATTGGCTTAGCAAATAAATATGATTATGATGATTGAGAATCTCAGTGGTTTCAAGGAAATTGTGGAGCTAGCCTGGAGCCTGAGTGCTGTCATCAGTGCAGACAGCTGCGGGAGAAGCCCTTAGCAAGGCCGAGCTGATGTGCAGGATCTTCTCGGAGAGCAGCTGGGCCTGCCTGCAGGTGTCTGAACCTCAGGGGAAGCAGAGGCACTGGGCTCTCAAGAAGGTAGGATGGGTCCTGAGAAGGAGGGGCAGGTCCCCGTGGATCTCTCTGTCCCCTACTGCTCGTCCCTAGACACGGTGCACCCACCTTAAGTGTATAGCACAACAGCATACAAAAGCCCCAGCCGGATACCCCTGAAGGTCAGCACAGCCACATGCAATAAACAGTTGAAGCAACCGAAAATGAGATCAGTCATCAATGAGAGTTAAAACAAAGCCAATCTGCCCAGGTCTAAGGTAAATCAGAATACAAGGTAAAAGATGTGCATGTACTCTACACCTTCAGCTAACATATGAGACTAAAGGCAGAGTTTATAATGTCTAGATCCTAAACTGTCAGTGACACATAATCTGAATCAACCTGTCTGGATAGCTCATTTAATCACTCTAAACGCCTGTAGTCCAGAATGGAAATGAGGCCCTGTAATTCTGTGTAGCTTAACACAATACTAAGATATATCTCAGACTGTGGTGGACTGATAATCAGAGTACTAGCAGAGTCCTTTAAGGGTCCAAAGAAGGAAAAAAAAACCCTACATATATATATATATATGAACTATTGGGGACTCCCATGAAAATCATCCAAGCCCTGGGTTTTGGGGCACACCCTTAGGAAACTTATTTCTGTGGGGGAGATGCTAAAACTCCCCAGAACGAGGCCTAAGAGATGCCTCCAGGAAGCCTCTTTGTTGCTCAGATGTGGCCTCTCTCTCTCCAAGTCCAGCTCCGCAAGGAGAATCATTACCCTCCCTATTACATAGGACATGACCTTCAGGGGTGAAAATCTTCCTGACAATGTGGGGCCTGACTCCCAGGAATGAGCCTGGCCCTGGCACCCTGGGATCAACAATACCCTCCTGACCAAAGGGGGAAAGAAGTGTGATAAAGTAAGACACCAGTGGCCAGGGAGGTCAGATGGGGTCGAGAGGCTGTTCTGGAGGCTGCTCTCCACAAGCTGCAGTCAGACAGGGCTGATTGCCAGGGTTTGCTAACCCCCAACCACATCGCTCCTGTTGACTCTTAGGCACACCTGGGGCTCGCACTGAGGCTCTGTATTATATAGGTTTCATACACTAGGTTTGCTTTCCTGGAACCTATATTCCTAGAGGGTTCCTAGGCCAGATCCATCCTAATACCCACAGGGACCAACCTCTTCAAGATCACCAACAAATTACATCTCCCTGTCCTTTAGTGTGGACACCCCTTCTCAACATGAAAAGGTTAAAAAGGCATTATCTAAAGATCCCTATATATTGGGAGAGAGATCAGAAGAGAAGGAGGAGGTATAACAGAGAAAATGGGATTTAACAAACGAGTATGACTGCTGAACCACTATACTAACATTCCTTCCAGCCTCCAGTGTTTTGGGGCAGCTAGAAAGAAAAATTTAAGATGGTGGAATGGTACGCCATGAAGACTCTGGGATGTGTTCTGTAACTACTTATTAAAATGTGCTTTGAAAATTATTGTTTTTTCTTTCTTTGCTTTATATATATGTTATATTTTACAATAAAAAATGTTAAAAAAAACAGCTTGGGGAGGGAGGGGACCCCAATAGAGTCCCGAGGAACCAGAAAGCCCAGGAAGGTGGTGGGGAGGGAAGAGGACACAGGAGCCACCTCTTCAAGTGGTCTGCGATCTCCTAGGCTCACCCCTGAGCTGTGCACACATGGATCTGACCCCCACCTGCAAGCCGAAGACAGAGAGACCACCCCACGTCAGGCCCAGCTGGCCCTGGGGGGACTCTGAGCAGCAATTCGAAGTTTTGAGAAAAGAGCTCATATTGAAAACAACTCACAGAAGGCTGGTTGGAACCTGCTGAGATGACATTCTTCAGAGAATTTAAACAGACCGTGAGTCCCATAACATAATATTGACAATGTCCAAAACACAATCTTAACTCTTGGTATAGGAAGATACAGGAGCATCTCAACATGCATGGGAAAATAAAATCAAGAGTCACCAATGTCAAGATGGTACAGACTTCATAATTATCTGAGAAAGAGAGCAGCTATTATATGAAGGCTCCGAAAAGTAAAGGCACATACTTTTAAAACAAGCCAAAAGACAAAACATCTCTGAAAATATAAGATATTTGAAGAGCTACCTAGAAATACAGTAACAAAACTTACAACAGCAAAGCATGAGGTGGGCTGAATATAAGAAAGGTGACAGAGAACACCTCAGTGAGCCTGAGGGCACATCGAGAAACGGTCCAACGACAGAGCCGAGAAGAGTGAAAACACCACAGCCTCTGGGACCTCTGTGGCCACCAACAGGTCTAGCGTTCGTGTCGTCAGAGTCCCAGAGGAAAAGAGAAAGACTACAGTATAGAAAAAGAAACAGTGGCTGAAAGGTTAGCCTCCACTTTGGCAAAAGTTTTAACCCAGAGGTGCAGGAAGTTTCATGAACACCGACCTGGATAAACCCAGAGAAAGCCATGCCTACAGCGTCATCACCACCGAGGACAACTCGAGACACAAAAGCTCGGGAAGGCCGGCACTAGACCCAGCCAAGATGCTTCTCTTTCGGGGGCACGACAACATGAATGGCGACACGTGTCTCAGCAGCAGCCGAGACGGCAGGCTTAGAGGCACATTTCTAAAGCGCCAAAAGAACGCTGTCAACCTGGGGTTTATTCCCAGCAGATAAGGGTGGAAACATCCTGAAATAAAGGGAAAGTAAGAGAATTTGTGGCCAGCATGCCTGCTGTAATAAAAATTCTTCAGACAGAAGGAAAATGATGCCAGAAAGAAACCTGGAATGTCGGGAATGAAAAGAGAGCGACAGAAAGGAGTGTAATCACTGATACCGGGTAACAGAACCCCAAAACAAAAACATTAAAAAAATCAAGGTCCAGAAAGAAAAATAAAGGCTAAGGAACTGTTCCACATCAAAAGAAACTAAAGAGAGATGGCAGCTAACGGAGACCCGTGATCCTGCCCCAAGGCCTGGGCTGGGGCACAGGGACAGGGCACACTGCTGGGCATCGCAGAGGCCTGACTGTGGGCACAGCTTGAGTAATGGCACGGCCATGGGGCTGAGCTTTATCATGCTGAAAACTGTACTATGGTCATAAAAGAGAATGCACTGCTTCTTAAGAAACAGAGGACCAAGTATTTACGGGTATAAAATAGTACGCATTTCCGATCATAATTAAACATAATAATTAAACATGATTAATCATAATTAAACATGATTAAAAAATTGAAACTAATGAGCTTAACAGAGAGAACCACCATGTGTCTCACCTCCAATGGAAACTGCAACAACACTTGTGCTGTCACCACTGGGAAACAAGATGAACTATTCAATAAATAAGGGGGCACATGTGCTTTTGCGTATGAAAAATAAAATAAAATTGGATTCCTTTCCTATACCATATCAAAACCTAAATTCCAAATGGAGTTTAAGTCTTAAATGTGAAGGTCAAAATTTTAGCATTTTTAAATGAAAATTCAGGGCAGTATCTTTAGGCTTTCGATACAGGTAGAGATTTTCTAACACAAGGTGTACACACCCATGAATGAGCACACATACACACACACAACCATAAAAGAAACGAATGATAAATTCAGTAAATTCAAAGTAAGAAATTAGATTCATCAAAAGTATCATAAAGGGAAAAAGCACAGCATGCCTAACTGACAGAATAATCTAGAATGAAGGGGAAAAAAGAGAACTGCTACAAATAATAAAGCACACAAAAATTTAGAACACGGCATATGGGATTAGTTAGACAAAATCTAACACTCAATTTTAAATTTTCACATTTTGACCACTGTACTTATGAAAGTGAAAAGAGACTGTGATGGCAAAGTTCACACGTCAACCTGGCCAGGTCTTGTGACCAGATGTTGCTCAACTAAGCATTGGTCATGTGTTTCTGTGGGGATATTTTGTAGATGGGCTTAAATTGTCAGTCAGCTGGCTGCATCTATGGCTGACTGCATCTACAGTCAACTGAGGAAAGGCCTTCAGCAGTCATTCAACCAGATGGAGGCCTTCAAGGGAGTACCAATGATGTCAGCAGCTGAGGGAGCTCACTCTCCACGCTGTCTGTCTTATTTCAACTGGACACGAGGTCACAAGTACTCTTGTGTATGTACTGCACACTTTACACCATGCCGAGAGGAGCACATCCCTCCTAGGGAAGGCTCATCAGTGTAAATGTACTGCCATGACTTATTTACGTGCATTATTGTGGAAACCTTTTTGGTCAAGTGTATGATTTTCTATTTTCATTATTTTATTTTACTTCATAGATAATTTAGTTTGCTTTTAATTTCTTTAAGTGACGTGTGAAGAATAATTCCTAGCTTTAATTCAACTAGGAGTTACCTATACCAAAAATATGCTTACACCCATATTTCTCAAATTATCCCAATTATTAATAAAATAGGAAATTCTGACATGATCCGAATCATCTTCCCTCACTCTGACGACACTGCCAGAATAACAACCAAGATATTTTCAATCTGCTAAGTATCTCAGGACTCCTGCGGGCATCAGTGCCCTTTGAAGTGCGAGCATCAGATATCAGTTAGCTCTGCAAGGCCCTCTGCAGTTATGCCCGTGGTTATTACTTCTGTTTTCTCCTGCCTTCAACAGATCCCTGTACTGTTTAGAAAGAATACACCCTCTGTCCTTTTTCACTACCTCTGTCATCAAATTCACCCCATTGCCCTAATTTTTTTGTTTTCTAAGCAAATTAAATTTAAACTCAAGACACTATTTAAAAAGAGAGAAGAGAGATAACACAGACATTAATAAATTAGATAAATCTACGAACTGCTTCTTTAAAAAGACAACTAGACAAATCGTATTAATAAAAATGAGGTTCAATAAAATAAAATGAGGAGTGAATACAAAAATGAATATAAGTATAATAATGAGTGCGATACAGTAAGTATAATAATAAGTATAACGCAATTAAGCATTGTGGGTATAAAATTAAATATAAGCACTCGAGAATACAATGGAGAGACGAATTTACTTCTCCCTGAAGAGAGCATCTCCATCCGGAAAGCATCGACAGGGAAGCAGAGGCAATTTTCCAACAAGTGAAGGACAGAACCCAGGAAAGAGCAAACCCATGGCACGCCTGGGAGCAGCGCCGCGAGGGCAGGGAGACCTGCCAGAGGACACCTGTCAGCTGCCAGCGGAGACCTGCCACCACCCCGGGGACATGCCCCAGGACCCAGGAGCCCTGTGGAAAGAGCACTGTGCTTTTCGCCTGTGAGAATGGAAGTGCGATTTTTCAGGACATCGCCACAAGTTCCCTCATTTGAAGTTACCTCGATCACTCCTTCGAATTCCCCACCAGGCCTTTCTTTTACTGAGCACACACAGTGAGGGATAACACAAGAACCTGAATTTCTGCCAAAGAGCCCCTGCTCTGAGGGGCCCTTGTGAACTGACGCAAACCAACACAGACTTGATTGTCTGTCAAGCTTGTTCTATTTTAATTTAATCACTTCATTCTCACTAAATGTAAAGAGAATTTGGAAAAAAAAAAAGAAATACAAGCCTCTAATCTCAATTAAATGGATGATATTTTGGATCCAAAACTAATTCAAGAAGCTGGAAAAGCTAAAGGATTAATGAGCATGGATGGAACTGAACATATTTAAGAATTGTATACAAAAAAGAATTAGTCCTAAAAAGTTTAAGAATACTCTCAAAAATTCAGGAAACATAATTATTAATTTCTCCATCTGTTTTAGAAACAACAAAAAGAGGTGAAGGAAGGAAGGGAGGGAAGGAAGGGGACATAAAGGTTACTCAATTTATTATATGAAGGAAGCATACCCGATACCAAAATTGACAGTAACAAAAAAAAGTTATATTCAGAGGTCAAAGTCCTCAAAAATATAAACAGAGGTCAAGATTCCGGACTCCCATAGTGCCTGCCACGCCTGGATCCTCCCAGCCACCGCCCACTGCCCAGTTCCAGCTGTCCCCTGCGTCTGGGGCTCAGGAATCGCAGCACCCCACCCCCCAGGAGCTAACGCCCGCAACTGCTTTATATCTCTGCAGAAACAAGTTAGCATGTCAAGGAAGTACAGTTAGGGGAACTACTTAACTTGCCCTAAACATAAGAAAAGAAGGTGTCTGCATTCATTTATTCTCTTGTCCTTATTCTTTCCTTCGGGCCCTAGCTCACTCTGCTCCTGGCAGAGATCCAAGCAATCTCTGGGCGCCTGAGAAGCTGGTATGCAGCTACACCAGACTCCTCAAACGTCCCTTCCTATGCTCAGGTCAGAATTTCTTAGTTACTGCTCACAATTTCATGCCAGGAAGTTATCCATCTTTTACACTTTTTCTCAGAGGTATCAAATCATAACTACCATTCCTGTGGACAGTCAGAGAATAGTTTTTTCATTTTAAATTTTACCTGAATACCTGGTTCTCTACCTGGAACCTCCAGGCTGCTGGTCATTCCCTTCGTGGACGATGAGGTCGAGGGTAGAGGAACCCCAGGAGGCCTGGGTACTGGCGGGGGGTTGGGTTGGGGGAAGGGGCCGCCCACCAAGGCTCCCCTCCCATCGATGCCTGTGCATGGCTCCTTAGCTGGCTTTCAGAGAAAAGCATTTAGCCAAGATGATGCACCTACGCAGAAACTCTGAGGTTAGCTCTAATTTGTTCCAATATTACGACTGATTTTTCTTAATATGTGCAATGAAGTAATTCAGAACCTTTGGGGAAATGATATTTGGCCAAGCCCTTTTACACTGGCTGACCAAGTCTATGCCCAGTCCCTGTATATAAACACTGAGCAGATTATAAGCCTTACATGCAAAATATAACATTTCGGTAACAGTCTAAGTCTACGTTACTCACAAACTAAGAGTATAATGGGATAACTGAAGTTCTGTTTCCACATTAATTTATTTACGTTACTGAGAACATCAGAGGCTAGGGCAGCAGGCACTTCCTGCAGCACCTTTTCGACACCAGGTTTCCCACTACTGGACTGGTTTCTGGATATATTACTCAATTTTTCAAACAGCTTTTTCCTTAAGGTCATTTTAGACATTAGTGCTCCACTGATAATTATGCTAGAATGAAATTCTGATCATTAACGAATGCCATATATTATACTTCAGAGCCACTACTCTAGAATGCACTCATGCTTATTTTATTCTCTAAATCATGAAATGAAGCAGCGACATATAAACTATAAACTGGGTTGTTAGAACCAAGACAAAATACATATCGTTAGAAATACATTGATTTCAATAAGGCTTAGCTATTCCGGTGTTTAACATACTCCTGGTGGGGGGAGGGGGCAGAATGTTTCTTGACCCCTGGGAATCAATAACATTTATATAAAAGTGTTTTATAACCAATAAAGAGCTATACAATTAAGAGAGAGAATCATTACATAATACTATTAGGTCCTAAATTAAGGATGCCTACACAAATAATTTATTTCCCAGTCTTAAAATGCTTCAAGTATTATTATTTAAAAACTGGTATTCAAAACTTTAAATGTTGAGAATCCTGCTATGCTAACTCACGGTGATGAAAAAGACTGGTGGGTAAGTGGAACTGGGAGGAACTCAGGATGCCTGCAGGTGGCCTGGGGAATTCCTGGCAGGGACTCCCTGACAGCAGCCACATGCCAATCAAGAAGGGCACTTGGGGCATGTTTTCCCTCACCGCCAAGGTAGGCTTAGGAGTACTTCTGTCTCAGTTTGCTGGTTGGTTTTAGCCTATCTTACCTTCCTGTGAGCATAAACCTTCTTTGTGGGGAACTGCCGTGCCCCCTAACAGCTCCCACACCCACCAAGTCAGAACGCAGGGCTGGGAGCTGGTGGACGCCACATCGTGCAGTCTGGGGTGCACTGCTGCACTGCCCAACAGCTCCCTGCCCTGAGTTGGTGGAGCAGCACACTCTGAACTGCCCACAGTGTGAGCAGATTTGACCTAACAGTCAGTATCCCTGGCTCTAAGGAGGCTCCTTGTTCAATCAGTTCACTGCAGACACTGCTTAGGTCAATTCTCTGGCTCAGTTAATGTGGTATTTCAAGCTACAAATTCACTTCTTAAAGGAAACCAATACTTTTAAAAACAAGACCCCCACCAATGAGAGTTCTTCCTGCTATACCCTGTCCTAAGTGCTTTACATGCACTTATTTTATGCATATTAACTTTACCGTGTGTCCCCTGGGGTTTGGTAAGATGAGGAAGGTCCATCTCACAGATGACCGCTCTGGAGTGGCTGTGTGGTGGCCAAGGGCCTGCCTCCAGCCCGACCCTCCAAGGCATTGACTCCTGGGGTGGAGAAAGGTCTTGTGGGCCTGGCTGCAGGCCAGGAAGGACACTCACCAGTTAGTGCTACCTTCACTTAAATTCATGCTACAGAAAGGGAAGTGCGCAGCTACTGAGAACGCCTTCCGGGGATCTAGGGAGCTACACGTCCAGGGCCCTAGCAAGCCCCTGAGCAGCCGTGACAGGCTGGCACACAAAGGTGTGCAACAATTACCTGCGCTCATTTTCACAGGTAAGATGAAGACCACAGCCCTCGGAGAGAAAAGAGTCTGTAGGTGGGGAGCCAGCACGCAAGGCAATGAAGTAACTCGTCCAAGGTCAGTGCTAATCCAAAACCTGAGGCTCCATTTTTTTTATTCTTAAACACAGTGAAGGTGAAATCATATCAAAACATCCATACTACAAAAGGTCCGATTTAAGTGACCACATGTAATTCCCATTGTGGTTATATAAATTTCTACTAAAATAAGAAAATATAACTGCTTATGAAAACAAGACAATATGTATAATAAAAAGAGTTTAAAGTATTAAGTTTAACAAATATTGAGAATCCAATGAGACAGCATTTTATAAAATTTCAATGTTTTTTTCTACGTTTCCTAGTAGCAGAAGTAAAAATCTGAACACAGAAAAGTAAAATTTAGTAATTTATCTATTGTTAGTCCAACTCCACCATGAAATGAGACAAAATATGTTTCCTGGACCCCCACGTCCACAATAAAGCTGCAGTGGGGTCGCACTCTCACCCCCTCAGACGCCCCAGCTTCCTCTCCCTGGGCACAGCACTGGGAGCAGGGAAGCCCAGGAGCCAGTGTGTGCTTCCCCCATTCTCTTCCACCCTCTCCTGCAGAGATGGGCGTGGTTTAAAGACGGGTTATTTCTCAGCCGGAACTCTGGAGTAAAGAGGAGCAATTACAAGGAAAGGGACTGAACTGAAAGCCCAGGACCACATGGCTTCACAGGTGAATTCTACCAATCATTCCAAGAAGAATTAAAGACAATTTTGTTTAAAGTCTTCCAAAATCGTGAAGAGGAGGGAACATACTATGAGGCCAACATCACCCTCCCACCAAAGTGGAAGCCTGGTAACGACACTACAAGAAAAGAAAATTAGAGACCAATTTCTCTTATGAATATACATGCAAAAAATCCTCAGAAAATACTTACAAATCAAATCCAAGGGCAGAGAATTCCACACCGAGATCAGTCAGGTTTATCCCAGACATGCAAGGGTTGTTCAAGGCAAGAAAATCAAACAACACAATACACCGCATTAACAAAACGAAGGGGAAAAAACACACGAGCAACTTGACTGATACAGAAACTGACAAAATCCAGCATTTAAAAAAAAAAAATCCAGCTTCCTCTCTTGATAAAAATACTTAGGAAAATAGGAATAGAAGGAAATGTCCTGAACACGACCAAGAGCACATCAGAAAACCTCGCAGCTGACACCCCACTCAACAGTGAAAGGAAGGCGGAAGCCTCCCTCCAGCACCAACAGCCAGACGAAGCAGCCCGGTCACCATGGTTACACAGCACTTGCTGGAAGTTCTAGTTAGAGCAGTTAGGCAAGAAAAAGAAATAAAAGGCATCCAAACTGGAAAGGAAGAAGTAAAACTATCAGTATTTGCAGATGACAGGATCCTCTCTATATAGAAAGTCTTGAAAAATCTACAACAAAGCAAACAGAGCTAATAAACAAATTCAGAAAACTGGTAGGGTACACAATCAACACTCACAAATCACTAGGGTTCCTATAAATTGGTAACGAGCAATTTGAGGAGGAAATCAAGAAAAAAAATTCCATTTCTAAAAGCAACTAAAAGAATCAAATATCTAGGAACAAACTTAACCAAGAACACACACATTGTTAACAGAAATCAAAGAAGATCTAAATAAATGGAAAAACATTCCATGTTCATGGATTGGAAGGCAAGATGTCAATTCTATCCAAAAGGATTTAAAAATTCAACACAATTCCAATCAAAATTCTAACAGGCTATTTGCAGAAATGGAAAAAACAATTATTAAATTTACATGGAATGGTAAAAGGGCTCCAAATAGCAAAAAACATTTTGAAAAAGAACAAAGTTGGAGGACTCGCACTTCCTGACTTTAAAGCATATTACAAAGCTACGGTGGTCAAAACAGCTTGGTACTGACATAACTGAGAGTTCAGAAACAGACACTTACATCCATGGCCAACTGATTTTTGACAAGGCTGCCAAGTCACTCAACTGGAAAAGAACAGTCTCTTCAATAAATGGTGTTCGGAGAACAGGATATTGATATGTAAAAGAATGAAAGAGGATGCTTGTCTCATACCATATGCAAATATTAACTCAAAATGGATCAAAGTTCTAAATATAAGAACCAGGACTATAAAACTCCTTGAAGAAAATTTAGAGAAGCACCTTCAGGATCTTGTGTTAGGCAATCATTTCTCAGACTTGGCACCCAAAGCACAAGTCATAAAATAAAAATATGTATAATTCAGACCTCCTGGAAATTAAAAACTTTTGCACATCAAAAGACTTTGTCAGGAAGGTGAAAAGACAACCTACCCAATGGGAGAAAATATTTGGAAACCACATATCCAATAAGAGTTTAGTACCCAGAATATATAAAGAAATCCTACAGCTCAACATTAAAAAACCAAAGAGCCTAATTAAAAAATGGGCAAAATGCTCGAACAGATATTTCTCCAAGGAGGATACATACAAATGCCGAAAAAGCACATGAGGAGATGCTCAACATCACTAGCCATTAGGGAAAAGCAAATCAAAACCACAATTAGGTATCATTTCACACCCACAAGAATGGCTACGATGAAAACTCAGAGAACTGAAGTGCTGGGGAGAGTGTGAGAAACAGGAAAACTAATTTATTGCTGAAGGGAATGTAAAATGGTGCTACTGCTGTAGAAGACAGTTGGGCAGTTCCTCAGAAGCTAGATATAGAATGATCCTATGATCCGGCAATCCCACTTCTTGGTATATACCAAGTATATACATCAATATTGGTATATACAGCAATCAGAAGAACTGAAAACAGAGACTCAAACTGATATTTTCACACCAATGTTCACAGTGACATTATTCACAACTGCCAAAAGATAGAAGCAACCCAAGTGTCCATCAACTAATGACTGGATAAATAAAATACAGTAAATGCACACGATGGAATATTATCCAATGTAAGAGGGAATGAAGTCCTGACACGTATAACAACACGGATGAACCTTGAGGACTTACTGTCTAGTGCAAGAAGCCAGGCACAAAAGGACAAACATGTACAATCTCACTGATACGAACTAATTATAATAAGAAACTCAAAGATCTCCGATCCAGATCGTAGAGGACCAGGTGGCTGTACAGAATTTCCACTTAGCTTGACTGTAATCGTTTGGAAACAGATGGTGATGATGGCAGCACATTACTGTACATGTAATTAACAGCACTCCATATACAGGTGAATGTGGTTAAAAGGGGAAACTTGAGGCCACATATGCTACCAGAGTAATAATTAAAAGTATAGGACTGTATAACACAGAAAGCCCAATTGTAGACAATGGACTACAGCTAAGAGTACAAGAATGCTGTTTGATTCATGAACTATAAAAAATATATGACACTAATACAAGGTGTTAGTAATAGGGTGCTAATACTGGAAAAATACACCTAATATAAACTATGGAGGATAGTTAATAGTACTATTTTGGTAATTTTTCATCAATTATAACAAAGGTTACTTAAGTATTTAAAAAAGGAGCACAACTGCAAAATAAATACTATCATCAATTGCAATAAATGTTCCACATCAAAACAAGGGGTTGGTCATGCGGTGGTTGGTGTCCAGGAACCCTGTATTTTATGCATGATTGGTCTGTAAAACCCCAACTTCTCTAATAAAAATTTTAAAGAAGGAGGGAGAGACAGAGGAGGAGCAGGGAATAGAGAGTGATGGGAGAACAGGAGTGTAGGGAACTAAGACAAAGAACGGTGTGTTTGCCTTCTCACTTGAGAGAGAAACCCTGAACTTCATCGGCCTTCTTGAACCAAGGTATCTTTCCCCAGATGCCTTTGATTGGACATTTCTATAGACTCTGTTTTAATTGGGACATTTTCTCAGCCTTAGAACTGTAAACTAGCAACTCATTAAATTCTCCTTTTAAAAAGCCATTCCGTTTCTGGTATATTGCATTCCAGCAGCTAGCAAACTAGAACAAACGGCAACTGGAGTAGACAAGTGGTGGAGAGGGGTTTTGTTCCGCTTTAAGACAAGAAAAGGAGGGGACTGCTGGAGAAAAAACTCCAGGAAGAGTGTACATTTCTGCACAGCAGGGGTCCCCCAAGCAAAGGCATTTACACCAATTTAAAAATGTTTCTAGAGCAGACATTCCACAACATCCACAGAGAGACCAGCAGTGAAGATAAAGACCGTCCTGCTTCTCCCCAGAATCTGCGAATATTCTAAAATAAAGACAAGGTTCTCGCTCTCCTGAGGTCACCAGATCATCTGCTTAAAATCAGAGTTCCCCAATTCGGGGTTCCTCTCCTGTGAGGGGTCCCCCTGCACATGCAGGCACCACCTGGCGCTCACCACACTACGCTGGGGCACTGCTCTGGCTGCAGCACCTGCTTTGAGTAACAACCAGTCTGTGTCTCATGTGCGTGTGTGTACCCGTGCATGCAGGTGTGCGTGCATGTGCACACATGTAAAATTGTGGAACTAATCTGTTGTTAACTTGTAAGTAAGGTAATATCGCAGATCCTTAACAGTTTCTGGCTTAACCCATTTAAAACAAACAAGAACACAATTAAAAATGGTGAAATAAGTAGTTTCTGCAAACAATTAGCGCAACTGAAAGAAAGGACTGCTGGTCTTGATCTACACTGCACCTGACTTCAAGCAGAGGTGGAGAGTTTCTTGCAGTGCACAAAAGGTCAACAAATTCAGAGAAGGAGCTAGAGTGAAACTCTGCAGTTGTAGCTCTAAATAATATACAGTCTTAATAAAAATATAAATGAATAAATAGGTAAAGAAATCATTTTTAAAAATCAGGGACTGAGACGCTTCACGGCTCTGTTCCCCCAACAGAAGCTCTGAGCAACCAGCAAGAAGTACAGAAAGACCTTTCTCCAGAAAACAGCTGAAAGTCTGCGGTCACAGGATGAGCACTGAATCGAGAAGTCCACTTCTCACCAGGGGGCCCTGGTGGTGGCCTGACCGGCCCCTCAACTCCTCTCCCGTGCTCCTGGCTCCACAGGAGCAGAGAGACCATGGCATGCACTCCGGGAGAATGTACGCCTGTCTGATGGTGGTCTGTGGGGCTGGCCGTCTGTCTCAGAACCTGCTCGCTAAACTCTCTTACAGGACGCTGCAGGAAGCAGTCAAGTGCTGCCTGGGGCAGGGGACTGCTGCTGTAGGACACAGACAGCAGGGCCCAGGACTGTTGGGAACTCTCCTAGGACAAAGGGGTCATTCGTGTCCCTGTAAACAGGGGACTTCCTAGGGCCACGTGTGCAGGCAAGCCTGAGACTCATGCACAGAAAGGACCAGGGAGGCCCTACAACATGGCCTGGAGCTATATTCAAAACTCAGCATGCGGATAAGCCCTGAAGGGCAGCACTCACAGGTCAACCTGCAAAGCCTGGGGAATGTGTTACCTGTTTTTCCTTTTTTTTTTTTTCAGGTTCACTACAGGCAATCAAGGAAAGCTCTCCCATAACATTAATGGGTAAAAACTTAAGGAACAGAGACAATATTCAAAGAAATAAATGCTGAAAACTTCGCAAATTTAACAAAAGACATGAATGTGTATATGCAAAATACTCAATGAATTCCAAACAGGATAAACCCAAACAGATTCACGCCACAGCATATTAAAATTAAGTTGTCCAATGCCAAATGTAAAGTCAGAACTATGAAAGCCACAAGAGAGAAGCAACATGTCACATATAAGGGAGCCTCAATAAGATTAAGTGTTGGTTTCTCATTGGAAGCCGTGGAGGCAAGGAGGCAGTGGAATGATATATTTAAAGTGCAGAAAGCAAAAAATTGGAAAGCAAGAATTATTTACCTGGTAAAACCATCTTTCAAAAATGAGGGTGACATAAAGAACACCTAGGGTTTTATATGAGATTCTAAAAGGTTCCATTTACTAGGATTACTTTCAGAAACCTACAACCTCCAGATGGGTCCCTAGGCCAGACACGTCCTGAACTGCAGAGGGGGCAGCCTCTCCAGAGCATCAACTAGCTCCATCCCTGCACCCTGAATTATCCACAGCCCCTTCCAACATGGAAAAGTTTCAATGGGCATAGTCCAAATACCCCTACAGAGTGGGCGGAAGATCCAAAGAGAAGGTGGAGTTATTCAGAGAAGGTCGGGTTTAACAAATGAGTATGACTGCTGAGTCACTATACTGATATTTCATTTAGTCTCTAGTGTCTTGGAGCAGCTAGCAGTAAAAACCTCAAATTATGACTTGTAACCCATACCAAAATCTGAAATTTGTTCTACAACTAATTGTTGCAGTATGCTTTGAAGCTGACTGCTTTTTCCTTATATGTTATTTTTCACACACAAAAAAGTTGACTGTGACGATGAAGGCAGTTGCATGATGATACTCTGAGCACTGTGCACTTTGGATGATTACATGGTATGCAAATATATATCAATAAAATTGCATTAAAATTTTTGAAAAACATGAGAGTGAGATTAAGACATTCCCAAATAAAGAAAAGCTGAAGGAGTTTGTCCCTACTAGGCCAGCCCTACAAGAAACACTCTTTTAGTTTCCTAGCTGCCCAAACAAACACCATTTGGCTTACATAGTGGGAACCTCTGGAACACACGTCCTCAAGGCAATTCTGGCCCTGGGCCCTGGGCTCCTCCATCCCCAGGCTCCTCTGTCCCAGGGCTCCTCTAACCCTGGACTCCTCCCTCCCCAGACTCCTCCACTCCTGGGCTCCTCCCTCTCTGGCCTCCTCCCTCCCTGGGCTCCTCCCTCCCTGGGCTCCTTCCTCCCTAGGCTCCTCCCTCCCTGGGCTCCTCTGTCCCCAGGCTCCTGCCTCCCTGGGCAGTGCGCCCAGAGGCCTCCCCTGGCTGGCCTCCCCTGGCTGGCCCCTTCTCTTTGGCGTCCCATGGACTCCAGCCTCCGCAGGCTCCTTCCTGCCTTCTCTCCTGGTGACCTTCCACATGAAGCCTCTGGTCAAAGGAAAGGACCCATCCTGTGCCAGTTGGGCCACACCTTCACTGAGGTGGCCTCATCAGAAGCTCCTGGGGTGCAGAGGACCCCGAGCCACCCCATATGCTCAACAGGGCTCTACAGGCTGAAAGGAAAGGACATCAGACATATGTCCTTTCAACATAGTTTGCATTTACTACTGAAGGTGGTTCAAAGCAAACAAGACTGTTACTGTTTAAGAATGTTAAACTTAAGCCCCAGTAACTACAAAGAAAGCATCAGAGAAAATCAAGCTCAAGGAGACAGAAATTAGAGTACAGGTTGCAGGGGCAGGGGGTGCGGTGGAGGGTGGGATGGGGAGGTAATGCACAGCGGGCGTAAGATTTCTGGCGGCGGAAAGGGGAAGGTCTGGTAATGGCAGGTGGCGAGGGTGCCTTGATACTGTGGATGTGGTTACTCCCAAAGAAAGGAGTGCTTGGGAGTGGTTTCGATGGGAACAATTTATGTGCCCATACATTTATGTGTATGTTATGTGCACATACAATTTATGTGTTTTCGCAGAACAAATAAAAAAGCAACTAAGAAGACATTACTGGGACATATGAAAAATTGGAATGTATCAATGTTAAATTCCTTCAACTTGATAGCTACATTTAAGGTGGTTAACATACATGATATCCTTGTTCTTGGGAAACATACGCAGCAGTATTAAGCGTTCAAGAGCATGATATATACAACCTATTCTTGAGAGTTCAGAAAAGTGATTGATAAATGTATGATGGATGAAATGAATCATGACAGGCAGAATATACCAGAAATGGGTTGGCTGGTTGGCTTTTGCAATGGGGACTCATTAGCTTGCAAGTTTACAGTTCTGAGGCCATGAAAAGTGTCCCAATTAAGGCATCTCCAGGACAAGAGCATCTCCCTGAAGAACTGGCTGCCAGCGACCCGGAGCTCCTCTGGCACGTGGAAGACACAAGGCAGTGCCTGCCCATCCTTTGCGCCCAGGTTTCGCTGCCTTCAGTGCCTCGCTTCAGTGGCTTCCTCTCTCAACTTGTGTGTGAGTCCTTATCTTCTCCAGGGGCAATTTCTCTAAACTTCTCCAGGCTTTTATCCTTTGTAAAACACTCCAGTCAGAGGATGAAAAACCCCCTTGAATGGGTGGATCACGCCTCAACCAGAAAGTCCTAACCAAGAGGTCTCCCCCACAATAGGTCCGCACCCACACGACTGGATTAAAAGAACACAATCTTTTATGGGGTTACAACAGCTTCAAACGTTCCAGCTGCGGATCTGGGAACTTCACCCAGTCCCTGGACATGGCCCTGAGGACAACAGAAAACAGTGGTGTCTGTGAGCTTAGAAGGCCACATGACAGGGAAAAACCCAGCCTACAAGTCCAAGGTAAAGAGCCCAGTCCCATTTTAGTGCCTCCAACTGCCTTGGAGAAATCATTTAATCTTATTCCTCAGTTTCCCAGTTTCAGGCAGGGATAATGACAGCTGTCCTACGTACCACTATAGCAATCTAATAAAATCATAGATAGGAAAAGTATGAAACATTAAATAAGTAATAACACATACCAGGGTACAGTAGCTCCAGATATCTAGGCTAGCTTTACACATTAATTCACAAACACCTTCCAAACTACGTCTGATGCCCATTTCCTTAAGAGTCATCCTGAGGGCCCACATCCAGTAACAGCCAAGAAAATTCCCTCAGATAAACAGCTCCAAGCTCTCAACAAATGCCAGGGAGAGCTCCCTGCGGACAGCAAAAAGTGACCGGAGGCTGATGCAGGAGGAAGTCATCTGAAGGAGAACTCCAAGGGGTTCGCACCATGCAGGGTGGCTAAAATTCTATAGAGAAACCACTGTTTTTCCGGGCTAAAAAATAAAGGTCAGAGATTGAGGGGCACTGGAAAGGGAGGTGAGACAATAAAAACTGGAGGCCAAAAAGGGGAGCCCCGAATTCTTTGTATAAACCCCATCCACATCTTCGGCAGAAACATGCTCAGGCCATCTTTGAGCTGCCCAACTATGAATTTAAAACATGAACTGAGATTTGAGATGCCTCCCAAGAGTCTGCAGTCTGAGTAAAATCGAGTGAACTCCCTATTTGTCATGGCCAGGTTCATGCGTCAAGTGGTGGTACCTGTTTGTCTAGTTGGGCACGTGCTGGCCTGTCTGTTGTGATGAGGACATTTCATAGAACTAAATCATGATCATGTCAGCTGCATCTACAGCTGATTCCATTTGGAATCAGCCAAAGGGAGTGTCTCCTTTAATGAGGGATGCTTAATCTAATCATGGGAAGCCTTTTAAGGAGGATTCAAAAGAGCCAGGCTCTGTCCTTCTGACAGGCTCTTCCTACTTTGGCCAGCAAGCCTCTCCTGTGGAGTTCCTCCAGAACCTTCACTGGAATCAAAGGTTCCACAGCCTGCCCTGCAGATTTTGTACTCTGCATTCCCACAGTTATGTCATGAACTTTAATAAATTTTATATTTGCAAGTGTTTCCTATTGATTCTGTTTCTCTAGAAAACCCTAATACATCTTGGTACCAGGAGTGGTTCTTAAGAAATAGAATCTTAAAACTGGGTTTTTATGAATGGTTTTCTACTCTGACTGGGCTCAGAGACACTAAGGACTCTGATTCCCGTAATCAGAATGACACTCCCAATCCATGGAGTGAGTTGGCAAAAGAGATAGTCAAAATGTCACAATTCAATTCTCCTAATGCTTCACTTGTACGAAGCCAGGCTCTGGGAGATAATGTTTTTGACACCTTTACGGAGTTTTGTGGAAATAAGAAGTATAGAGATGTTGGCTGCTTGTTGTAGGATACACTGGCTACATTAAGGAGTGAAAAGGATGGGCTTAAGGCTTCAAACGAGAAGCTTAAGTGCTGTCTGAAAGATGTAGACGTTTCTATGAGTATCCTGAAGGAAAATCTTATTTCCTGTAGCTGTAGACCTGAAATCTCTGAAAATCAGACTCAGAATCTTATTGTTAGAGTAGCAACTTTACAATGTAAACTGAAATCTCAATATTGCACGGTGTTTGCCGTTAAAGTGAGGGCATTGATTGGAAAGGAGTGGGACCCTGAAAAATGGGATGGTGACACATGGATTGATGATGATGTCAGGGGTGAAAGACTCTAGGTCATGCTGAGTCTTCTCTAGATAACCCCGTAATACTCTGCCCTGAGGACATAGCCAGCCCACCTCCAGCCTGCCTTGAGGAGTTGGCCACCCAATCTCCTCCTGAAAGGATTAGCCCTAGAGTGACTAATCCTGTTTCACCAGATGAAACTGCAAATGAATGCACTAAAGCAAATGGCTAGGAAGATATTTCTAATTCTTTTCAAAACCCACCCCCACCACCCCTCATTTCTTCCAGACCTATAACTAGACTAAAGTCCCAATAGGCCCCTAAAGGTGAGGTACAAGAGAAGTTTCAAAAGAACTGTGTGAGTTTCCCAATTTATATAGACAGAAATCAGGGGACTATGTGTGGCAATGGATTTTAAGGGTGTGGGATAATGGTGGGAGGAATAGAAGGCTGGTTCAGGCTAAATTTATTGATATGGTCCCACTAAACAGAGATTCTGCATTCAATGTTATAGCTCGAGGGGTTAGAAAAGGTATTAACAGTTTGTTGATGGTTGGTTGAAACATGGATCAAAAGGTGGCCGACATTATCTGAGGTTGAAATGCCAGAACTGCCCTGGTATAATGTAGATGAGGGGATCCAGAGGCTTAGAGAGATTGGAATGTTAGAGTGGATTTATCATGCAAAGCCTGCTCTTACACCCCAGGAATATCCAGAGGATGCACCTTTTACCAGAACAGTGAGAAATAAATTTGTGAGGCTAGCACCATCATCCCTAAAGAGCTCTGTGGTTGCACTTCTCTTAGGTCAGATATTACTGTAGGAACTGCTGTCACTGAGCTGGAATCCTTAAATACAATGGGGATGACAGGATCCCGAGTTGGCAGAAGCCAGGTGGCAGTACTTAATCGCCAAAGACAGAGTGGACGTGGCTATTATAATAGACAGCAAACTTAAAGCAGGAGTCAAAATTATCTGACTCACAGAGATTTGTGGCATTGGCTAGTAAATCATGAGGTACCTAGAAATACAATAGAAAGGCAGTCTACTAAATTCTTGTTGGAGCTGTATAAACAAAAGAGTTCTAGATCAAGTGAACAGAAGTCTAACCTGAATTACAAAAACAGAGTCATGGCCCCTTAATCAATTTCTGGACTTGAGACAGTTTACAGACCCAGAGCCCCGTGAATGTAGGGGAGGCCAGGTCCCTATGGGGGAGAATCCTGTTACACTGCCACAAATTTATACTGTTAATCTTTCTCCAAGTCTTTCCCAAGGAGACCGAAGGCCTTTTACCAGGGTAACTGTGCACTGGGGAAAAGGAAATGATCAGATATTTCAGGGATTATTAGACACTGGTTCAGAAGTGACATTAATTCCAGGAGACCCAACACGCCACTCTGGACCACCAGTCAGAGCGGGGGCTAATGGAGGCCAGGTGATCAATGGAGTTTTAGCTCAGGTCCATCTCACAATGGGTCCAGTGGGCCCCCGGACCCATTCTGTAGTTATTTTCCCAGTTTCAGAATGTATAATTGGCATAGACATACTGAGCAACTGGCAGAATCCCCACATTGGCTCTCTAACTCATGCAGTGAGGGCTATTATGGTGGGAAAGGCCAAGTGGAAGCCACTAGAACTGCCCCTACCAAGCAAAATAGTAAATCAGAAGCAATACTGGATTCCTGGAGGGATTGAAGAGATTACTGCCACTCTTAAGGACTTGAAAGATGCAGGGGTGGTGATTCCCACCACATCCCCATTCAACTCTCCTATTTGGCCTGTGCAGAAAACAGATGGGTCTTGGAGGATGACAGTGGATTATCGTAAGCTCAACCAGGTGGTAACTCCAATCGCAGCTGCTGTTCCAGATGTGGTATCATTGCCTGAACAAATCAATACATCTCCTGGTACCTGGTATGCAGCTATTGATCTGGCAAATGCTTTTATATCAATAGCTATTAGTAAGGACCACCAAAAAGTTTCCTTTCAACTGGCAAAGTCAACAATATACTTTCACTATTCTACCTTTGGGGCATATCAACTCTCCAGCCCTATGTCATAATCTTGTCCGCTGTGGATATAGCTGACATAATCATGATTTAATTCTATGAAATGTCCTCATAGCAACAGACTGGCCAGCACTTGCCCGATCAGACAAACAGGTACCACTACTTGGCCAAGTTGAGACATGAACCTAACCATGACAGGAATGAATAAAGAGATAAGAAATCCTGGCAGAGAAATAGCAAGTATGAAAAAGAATCAAATTCTGAAACTGAAAACACAGTATTTGGAAAAAATTCAAAACATTTAAGAGAAAAAATAAGTAAACCCACAGACAAATCAATAGGATATTCAATCTGAAGAACAGAGAAAAAAAGATTGAAAAAAATAAAGTCTCAGAAATCTTTAACCTGAAGCCCTAGAGGAGGAGAGAGAGAGAGAATAAAGCAAAAAAGGTATCTGAAGACATATCAGCTGGACATTTTCCAAATTTCATGAAAAGCATAAATTTACAGATTTAAGAAGCTCAGTAAATCTCAAGCAGGATAAGTATGAATAAAACCATGGCTCAGAACCTTATCATCAAAGTGCTGAAAACCAAACATCGAAAGGGAATTTTTAAAAAGCAGTCTGAAAAAGAGGACACTGCACATGGGGGAGCAATTAAACCCCTAAGGACTTCCGACAGACCCAAGGAGAGCAGAAGACAGCTAAGGAGACCCTCACGGAGTGGCAGGGACACCAGCATGGGCCATAAAGTTCACTGCAGAAAACCCCCTCCTACGGTCTCAAAACAACTGCACACTACCAGGCTTTTCAAAATCACAAATAACAAATACCAACGACTCCAATAAATACTGATTCTAATATATGCCTGCATTTTTTAATATTAGCAAAATCTATAAACCATATACATTCATTATAAGAAACATCCCAGTGTTAGAGATACGAATATGTTAAAAACAAAAATAAACAAACATCTTAAAATCAGTTAATTATGAACTAGAAATCCCCAATCAAACTCCCAGCGAGTTATTTCGCTGCTCCCTTCCAACCGGTTCTAAGCTCACAGAGCGCAGCAGCCGACGCAGGAGCAGCTGTCAGCCGGGGCCCTGCTGGGGAGCAGACCACAGGTCAGGGGACAAAACAGCACTCAAACAGACCCATGTGGACACACCCCTCCATGAGAAAGAACAGACTTTTCACAAATGCTGCTGGAACTGGATATTCACATGCAAGAAAACGAGCCTAGAAACAGACCTTACCCCTTTCACAAAAAGTGACTCAAATGGATCCAGACACTGAAATGTACAGGTGAAACCATAAAACTTCTAGAAGATAACACAGGAGAAAACCTTCAGTTTGCCTTGGGTGAGCTGGGTGATGACTTCTTATAACCCCAAAAAGTGTGGCCCATGGAAGAAAAAAGTGTTAACATTAAAATTTAAAACTCCTGCTTTGCAAAAGACACTGCTAAGATAATGAAAAAAAAAAAGCCACAGACTGGGACAAAATATTTGCAAAACACAAATCTGATAAAGGACTTGCATCTAAAATACAGAAAGAAATCTTAAAACTTTACAATAAGAAAGTAAGCCACCCAATTAACACGTGGGCAAAAGCTCAGAACAGACAATTCACCACAGAAAATACACAGATGGCAAAAGAGCACATGAAACGATGCCCAACACCACATAGCATCAGGGCACTGCAAACTAAATACCAGTGAAATGCCACAACACACCTATTTGAATGGCTAATAAAATCTGTTAAGTACCAAAGGCTGGCAAGCATGTGGAGCCAAAGGAGCTCTCATTCACTGCTGGGGGCAACCGTGGAAGACAGGCAGCATCTAACAGAGCCCACCATAGTCTTCGCATAGGATCTGGCAACAACTCTCTTGCTAGTTAACAAACTGTGATGAAAACTTAAGTCCACACACTTATGTACGTGAGTGTTTACAACAACTTTTTCACAGCTGTCAAAAACTGGAAGCAACCCAGATGTCCTTCAATAGTAAACGGATAGACAAACTGTGGTACATCCATACAAAACAGAATATCATTCAGTGATTTAAAAAAATAAGTTAAAAAGACACAGAAAAACCTTAAATGCATATTGCTAAGTGAAAGAAGCCAGTCTGGAAGGGGTACGTACCTTATGGTTCCAGTTATAGAACAGTCCGTGAAAGACAAAACCGCAGAGACAGTAACTTATCAGCGGTGGGTGGCAGGGACGGGGAGAAGGAGTGTAGGAGAACAGGTGAACTGCAGGACACTGGGGGCAGGGAAATGACTCTGCATTAGACAGCAGTGGGGGCACAGGACCTGATGCACTGGTCAAGACTCATGAGACTAGACAACACGAAGGAGGAACCCCAAAGTAAACTACGGACTTTAGTTTCCAATAATGTATCAATATTGGTCCATCGATTATAACGCAAGCACTGCCCTAATGCAAGATGTTAGTAACAGGGCAAACTGCATGTGTGGCGGGGCAGGAGGGGTGGTCTACCGGAACTCTCTAAATGCTACTCAATTATCCCATCAACCTAAAACAGTTCTACAAAACAGTCTATTGATGAAAAGCAAAAACCAAAAAAAAGTCTTAAAAAAAAAGGAAATGTAATTCGGTCCTAAAATGAAGGCAATAAGATCTGGGATATCATTATAAGATAATGAGAGTGACCAAAGAGCATTTACTAGGCACCTTGAGATATTCCTTTCCTATTTAACAATGGGATATTTACAGAAGCCTAGAAAGTTAGCAGACGTCACCACAGGTTCTTCATTCCAATCAGCTGTTCACAGATTTATTCTTCATCACTGGCTACACCCCACCTCTTTAGCCACTACGTTGCTCTCCATCCTTGACCTTTTCCCAACATTGGGTACCAACACAAGGCCCCACAGACTCCAAGAAACGCAGTGAGAATCCAGTAAGATGGTACAAGTCAAGCTAAAACACACAGATTTCCTTTCTTCACTCTACTAAAAACATCTTACTGTTACTGAGCAGGCCCCATGGCCCCCACCCAGCTCCACTGAAGCAGTGCCCTCGGCCCCTCCCCCAGCTCTACTGGAACAGCCCCCTCAGCCCCTCTCCCAGCTCCAGTGGAGAGCTCTCCTGGTCTCTTATTCCAACTGTATTGTCACAGAGTTTCAATGATAATCATATACTTTAATGAAGAAGTAATGAGCTGGAAAACAAGCAGTTCTTGAGGCAAACAAATCAACTTAAGAAATTAAAAGGCAGAGTGGGAAGCATATACAGTTTTATATCATAATAAATGCATCTCCCAGGCTAAATGAAGGAATGGTATCTGCATCCTTACTCTTTCTTCATGCTAAAATGAGTACAGAAAGATCAAAAAATGATATACAAAAAAATGAAACCTTAAGAGTACCATAAAACATGGGAAAACTTTTAATAAAACTAAGGTGCAAAAGGCCTTTCCAATCAAAGCACAAAACTCACAAGTCAAGTAAGAAGAGATTGATAAATTTAACTTCATTCAAAAAGGAAGAAAAAATATATATGGCCAAAAATATAATTATAGCGATGAGATAATGACAGAAGACAGCATACTGGGGGTGGGGGCACATGACCAAAAGAGAACAAAATTCTGTAATGTATCAAGAACACATGTACTCATGAGAAAAAGAATAACTCAATGAAAACAGGCAAAGTTCAAGAAAACAGAAATACAAATGTCTTATACAGAAACGATGTTGACTCTAGTGAATATAAAAGATTGCAAATTCCAACAACATGGTGCCATTTTTCACGTGTCAAACAGACTGGGAAGTTTTGAGTTGGGGATGGAGAGAAATTAGCACTCGCATGCACTGCTGGTGGAAGCGATACTTGAAGTTACCTTTCTGGAGGCCAACAATATTTATAAATATCTAAAATATACATACAAGCTGTTCTACTTCTATAAATTCATCTTATGGACATACTTATATATGTGAACACGGACATATATGTCACATAACAGAGCAGAATGAACACCCAAGTGGAAACAATATAAATGCCACTGATGGGGTACATAAGTAATTTATGACACTTCTACAGAATGGAATACCAGTAAGTTTTTAAATGATCATGGAAGTTTCAAATGTGCCAGTATTAAACAATCTACCATATATATTAAGTGGTGAATAAAAGGAACAGAACATTCTCCTTTTTGTACAAAAAAAGAAAAAGGGGGAATAATATGGAGAGATTTTTGCTTGAGTGTTTCTAAAAGGACACAAAAGAAATTTATTCGGTTGCCTCTAGAGAAGATGATGGGTCCGGAAAGGAAGGAAACCTGCTTTTTACTGAAAATTCTCTGGAGTTTTGAATTATTTGTTACACTGTACATAAAGTCCTTACCTTGCAAAGCAAAATCAAAGTATAAAACTCCAAGAAAATATATTTCAAAATAGAAGAGGATAACCAAGGCAATTCTTACCTTTCTCTGCAAAATTTAAGTGAATGGAGTATGGCAGGTCTCTTTTGACGTAAATTCCACAAGTGTAAGGTGTCATCAGCCAAGGCACTCACGAGAGCTCCCTGAGAAATGAGCCATAATAGACTTCAGATATAATACACATAAGAGATATTAGTAGTACTAAACAGCTGCCCAAAAACCTTCCAAATTTCAAACGTGCTGCCAATAGATTTGGTTCTGAGAAACATTTGCCTTACCCAAATCCTAAAGAGCACACCTATATGAGTGTTTCGGTGTAAAGGTGTGTGTGTGTGTGTGTAAATGTGTATGTTTTAAGTCCTTCAATAAATTAAAGTGTAATTTAGTGTCTTATAAGCTGAGCCACGCTGGGATCTAGTTGGATACCAGGGATGGGCTTTAACCACGTAAAGCTGGAGGTCTCACGATTAGTGACGTGGTCACGACTGCCCGTGCAGGGACCTTCCCACTTACTTAGCTTAGACCAGTCCTTGCAGAAGCTCTACGGCCAGATCTCAGTTCTAGAATGGTTATGACAACAAAGCTGCCACCCAGCACACAGCAGCTTCAGTGTTCAGGGGGACGAAAAATCTAATGCAGAACATCTCAACACCTGAAACTATTAAATCCCAATTACAAAGGAGAAGGAAACCCTGGTAGTATGCGAGAACCGCTGGATGGCTCAGCCTCCCCAAGGCTCGACAAGTCAGGATTCCCAGAGCCAGGACCCATGAAGATAAATTTTTATAAGCTACAGAGAGAACTGACCACTGAACTGGACTAAGAATCTCTAGTCTAAGGGCTTAATTAGTATGAACGCATGAATATATTTCCAAAAAGGGGTCCGATACCCTCCATATATACTGGGAGTAAGATAAAAGTTATAAATAAAGAATTCATATTAATTTCAGAAAAATATGGAATCCCAATTCTTTAGGTGACTATAAGAGGTCTTAAAAGCTCCCTCTCTAAAAATAATGGGTTCTCATCTCTCTAGGAGGATAAAAACAGCTCTGACAACAAAGCTGACAGGATGTGAGCCCTCCAGACCCTTTCCACCCCCACACTCCACGCAGCTCTGCCGCTGCGCCACTCCGGCTGCTGAAGCAGGAGTGCATGAAGCCCACACACTAGGAAACATCTTCTTAGCCATCCCCTATTCAAGCACAGAAAGTCACAGCATTCCAGATCAAGGACTTCTTATTTCCACCAAACTGTCAAACCAGGTCCTCTTCTTTCTCAACATGCTTCCCCACCTCAGGAACTCAAAAGCAGAAGAGAAGACATGGAGCCAAAGTGCAGTAACAGTTGGCCTCCTTCCACAGGGGCTCTTTACACAGTTGATTTATCCAAATTGAAAGCAACTGATTATTCCCAACTGTCAGATTTCTGTGGCCATCCCATTTAAATACTCACAACTTTGCTAAGCAATACCATTTTTAAGCATGTAACATGGAACCAAATGGTCCTTTCAAAGAACTCTGATATTACTGAAGTGAAAATAACCCTACTAGTGTGAACAACATGGGCTCAACCATCTGGTTCTAAAATTTAGTTGTGCAAGGAATCGATTTGCACTACATTACATATGCTGGCTAACACACTGCTTATAAAATCTTCTCAACCCAAGTGTAAAGACAGAGAACAACTAGTGGTCAGGGGTTGGGGACGGAGGCGGAGCGTGACTCAACCTCAGTGGCAGAGCTGCACGAGCCTCGGTGTGCACTCACACACAGAAGCACACCGTGCGGGACCGTGAGCGCCAAGTCTCTCCACACTGATACCTGTTCCTGGGTTCCAGGTGGCACTAGCTGTAGAAACGGTACAATTCTGGGGGCGCGGGGAGGGGCTGGGGAAGGGAACAGAGGGCCTTTTTGTAAATATTTACCTTAACTGTGAGTCTAATTATAACAAAATTAAAGTTTTAATAAAACAAAAAATAATCTTGCATCATCACATGGAGGGTCACTCTACACACTGTGATCACTTTTTATATTTTAACATCTTATAATGCCTGTTGTACAGCTCTCCCAGAAAGCTATTGAAAACAATTCCTCTGACCTAGTAAAACCTACATTTGCTTATTATTTGGATTACATTTTACCAATTCTTTACCTTCTCATCTTTAGCTCTTTATACCCATGTCACCTTAAATCGCCTGATAATTCGGTATCTGTTTTCCTCACATTCATTTAAGAATTTATTTCACAGATTCCGAGGATTTAGAAGCAAAATAACTGTCCATAAAGTATCCTCCTATCTGAAAACATCAGATTTTTCTGGATTAATTTTTCTTTCTTCCTTCTATGACAAGATGTGTTTGCCTGCAGAAAATACTGAATCTCAGAGCTGCTCACACTTCTTTAAAACTTGGCAACAGTGGTTCCTCTACTGATGAAAATGGTGCTTTCTCTAGCTCCTTCCACAACGTACACTCTATCAACAGGAAAGGCATCAACAAATTACTTCAACCGAGTGGCTTGACTCCGAGTGCTACTTAAGAAATGCAGACATGGACCAGTCCCCAAAGGACTTCGGTTTCCTGGTTAGATTTCAAAACATGTCATTTAAAAAGTGTATTCTGCTATTTACAGTAGCCTCAAACTTAAAAAAAAAAGTATTTTAATACGGGTATTTATACATTACATGATTTTCAGTATCCCCAAAATAAAATTTACATTCTGCACCTTCTAACAAAAATATTTACCTAATACTCTTCTATTTTCAGCACTGTTTTGAGGAATTATGAAAGCATCTTACAGTATTTGTTACTGCTCATAATGGTGTCATAAAGTGAATTACCACTGACTCCGACCCATATGAAACCATCTTCTGTTACGCTCTGTAAAGAGGAACGCACACAAGAAGTGGCCAGGACAAGCCCTGGTGGCGCCGTGGCAGCAGGCCGGGCCGGGCGGCTCACTGACCTCGTTCACCAGGAACTGGAGCTGGATAACGGCGGCCTCGCTGTCGTGCTGGCAGTGGCACTCCACTCCCGGGCGGCCAAAGCTGCAGGACGTTAAGGAGCAAGCGGCAGGGTGGGCCTCCTCCGGGCAGCGGTGACCTTCTCAGGCCCAGGACCCCACACACAGACCTGAAGGTCACCCCTCTAGAGCTAGGCTCACTGCACACCAACCTAATCAGGAGGTGGGTCTCTCTGCTGGGAACTGTAAGGCTCAAAGACACAGTCCTAAAAGGGATAAGAAAATGTTTTCTTCCACGTACTAAAATCAACAATACACAAAAGCAAAATGATATATTGTTCATTTATTTTACATTGGCTCAAATTTTTTGCCTTCCACTTAAAATAACAAAAAGAGGAGACTAGGCAGTTGTAACTGAAAAGCATCTGATTTTGTCCAAATGAGCAAACTAATCTAAAAAGTATATAAATGTCATTTTGGAGTATCGCTTTTAAAAAGAAGCAATAATCCTTTCATTGCCACTTTTCACTCTTGCAGAGTCTTTTTGGTAGTGTAGGCTAAACATATTATGACAAACCACATAATTATGCTTCCAATTGTAGTCTGATGTTGTATCACCAATAAATGTATTAATTTTTTAAATAAGCATGAATACAAATGATTTATGTAAACTTCTATGGGCTTACATATAATAGAGATGACTCACATACCACTATTTGTCCAGCATCATACTAAACATGTTATATGTATTAGCTCATTAAATCCTCATAACCCATGAAGAAATGTATTGTTTTCCCCTAAAGATAAAGAAACTGAAGCACAGGGAAATTCTGTAACTTGCCAAATCACAAGGCTAGAAAGGAGCAGAGATGAGACTTGAATGGAAGCACTCTGGTTCCAGTTTCTGCACTCTTCATTACTACAACAGGCTCATTCAACAACGAAATAAAACAAAAGAAAACCCACACACTTAAAACACTATACGTGTTTTACACTCATAAGCTTGAAATAATGTTATTAAAATGCTACATACAAATCTACTTCTGACTAATTAATAAAAACAGAAAATAAAAAGCTAAATCTAAACAATAAAATTTTGCTCTTCTTATACAAACTCACATTCAGGTGTACACACTATACCTATATTCAGTTATACATGTTCTAAGACTCTTCTTAATTAAAAACTACTTATACCATAGGTTAAATTCCTCTTTTCTATGTAGTATTTTTATTCCTTTTGATTTTTAGAAAATTTTTCTAGGTGATATTTATTTCCGGTGGATTTTTTTCTATGTTACTGCTGGAAATGAACTCTTGAGTATGCTGTAAACTGACAATCAGATAGGGCATGCTTAGCCCAGGCACTGTACCCTTTAAACGCCAGTTACTCAGCTGCAGCTACAGGAAACCAGACTTCCCATTTCCAGTACTGGTTCTGTGCAAACCACTCCCTGCAAGGCCAAGGAAAGGGAGGGACTGGTCTCTACTCACCCATTTCCTTTCTTCAGATGAGAGCACCGACACGACTGTTAGTTTGTCTAATCTCTCCACATAAATTATTCTTTCTGGCACCAAATGGCATATATCTCTGGTGTTTTTTTTATAATGGAACTTTAAGACATTGCTGTGTGACCTGAGTGCAGCACTCAGGGAGATTCTGACTTCTTTTCAAAACTGTCTACATTATCTTACCCACATAATCACATGGGAAATTTTTAGTGATTCACTCCATGAAGTCTTCCAAAGTACTTATCTTAGGTTTTGATGAAACACTTCTCTTTTTGCAGTGATATTTCATCAGCTTATATATTAAAGCGAATCATTTGATTTGAATATCACTTACAACTGATATCAATTCCCAAATCACAAAAAGACACATAGCTGATTCCTGGTAACCAAAGAATAAGCAAACAGCTCTACCAATCCCCTCCTGGTCCACTGCAGATGTTTCAGTTTGTTAAGGCTGCTAAAGTGCAATACACCAGAGACGGAACTGGCTCTATAAAGGGAATTTATTTAGTTATAAATTACAGTTCCTCACAGGAAAGGCAGCTGGTATTTCTGGCTTTCTCTGATATAGATTCTGGGTTCAAACTTCTGTGGGACAATTTCTTTCTGTACCTCCAGACATCTGGGCCTGAGCTGGCTCTGAGATGCTGAACTCTCTTCTGACTCCTTTTAATCCTCCAGGTAATTACATTGAGCCTCACTCACTGCAGAAGGCACTCCCCTTAGCCGATCAGACTTAATCAGCCACATATGAATTTCACATTTTGATACTCTAAGTCCACAACATCACCTGGCCAGGTTGCTGGCTGAACCTAACTGCACCGGCACCTGGGGAGCTGCCTTTCTGCACCAGAGGACCTGCACCTGGGGAGCCGCCTTCCTGCACCAGAGGACCTGCACCTGGGGAGCCGCCTTCCTGTACCAGAGGACCTGCACCTGCACTGGGGGCCCCACACCTGCACCAGAGGACCTGTACCTGCACCTGGGGAGCCACCTTCCTGCACCAGAGGACCTGCACCTGCAGTGGGGGACCCACACCTGCACCAGAGGACCTGTACCTGCACCTGGGGAGCCACCTTCCTGCACCAGAGGACCTATACCTGCATTGGGGGCCCCACATCTGCACCACAGGACCTGCACCTGCACTGGGGGACCCACACCTGCACCAGGGGACCTGCACCTGCAGTGGGGGACCCACACCTGCACCAGAGGACCTGTACCTGCACCTGGGGAGCCACCTTCCTGCACCAGAGGACCTACACCTGCACTGGGGGCCCCACATCTGCACCACAGGACCTGCACCTGCACTGGGGGACCCACACCTGCACCAGGGTACCTGTACCTGCAGTGGGGGACCCACACCTGCACCAGGGGACCTGCACCTGCAGTGGGGGCCCCACACCTGCACCAGGGGACCTGCACCTGCAGTGGAGGACCTACACCGTGGGGACCTGCACCTGAGGACCTGTACCTGCACCTGGGGAGCCACCTTCCTGCACCAGAGGACCTACACCTGCACTGGGGGCCCCACATCTGCACCAGGGGACCTGCACCTGCAGTGGGGGCCCTATACCTGCACCAGGGGACCTGCACCTGCAGTGGGGGCCCCACACCTGCACCAGGGGACCTGCACCTGCAGTGGGGGCCCCACACCTGCACCAGGGGACCTGCACCTGCAGTGGAGGACCTATACCGTGGGGGCCTGCATGCAGCTGGGCTGGAGACACGGTGTGCGGGTGTCACGCTGCAGGCTCAGGCGCACCCGGACTTCCTCTGCCCGCAGGACTGCGCCTGTGTCTCTCCCTATGAGCTGTCATGGGACTAGCTCTAGGAAGGCGAACTTCCTCAATGCAGAGACCACATTCTGAATTACATCGAGGAACTGGAACGCAAAATAAAGCACTCTGTTGGCTTCTATCTTCCCCCTAACCACATCATCCATGGAACACTATGTCATAGACAAAGATACTTATATTCTTTCACAAGTATGATGATTACTGTCACTTGGCCACACAGCCCTTCCTAAAACAGTCACTTCCGGGACTTGACAGTTTCACTACAAAAGGGTCAAATGCTGAAACAAAGGTCTGCTTGGGAAATTGCTCCCATTTCCCAGGGCTGTCTTTACAATTAAATAAGGATGCTGAAAATGTCAAATTAAAATGAAAGCAATTTGAAAAAAAGGTTACACAGTGAACAATTATACAAAGATATTTGTTAAATGGAAAAATACTCATTTATTATGCCAATGTCTTCCCTTTCATATATGCATGAATAAACTATATGGCCAAGGTGGGTATTTCCAGATCTCCTCAGGGTGCCACTCTGTCCACATCCTTACTCTGAACACCAATGTACTCTTTTGAGAAGGGCACACTCGTCCTGTCCCAGAGAGCCCTTCTCCTCTCAATTTTTCTACTGCTTTCCTATCAACAGCTCCAGCATCTACCGTATCCCACTGGCCAGCCACGTCTCCAGAGTAAACCTGTTGGTCTACCCAGTCCACACTACCTGCCAGATACTCCCTGCACAGCCAGTCCACACTACCTGCCAGATACTCCCTGCACACCCAGTCCACACTACCTGCCAGATACTCCCTGCACAGCCAGTCCACACTACCTGCCAGATACTCCCTGCACACCCAGTCCACACTACCTGCCAGATACTCCCTGCACACCCAGTCCACACTACCTGCCAGATACTCCCTGCATAGCCAGGCCCTGTCACTACCTGCCAGATACTCCCTGCACAGCCAGTCCACACTACCTGCCAGATACTCCCTGCACACCCAGTCCACACTACCTGCCAGATACTCCCTGCACACCCAGTCCACACTACCTGCCAGATACTCCCTGCACACAGTCACACTACTGCCAGATACTCCCTGCATAGCCAGGCCCTGTCACTACCTGCCAGATACTCCCTGCACACCCAGTCCACACTACCTGCCAGATACTCCCTGCACACCCAGTCCACACTACCTGCCAGATACTCCCTGCACACCCAGTCCACACTACCTGCCAGATACTCCCTGCACACCCAGTCCACACTACCTGCCAGATACTCCCTGCACACCCAGTCCACACTACCTGCCAGATACTCCCTGCACACCCAGTCCACACTACCTGCCAGATACTCCCTGCACACCCAGTCCACACCACCTGCCAGATACTCCCTGCACACCCAGTTCACACTACCTGCCAGATACTCCCTGCACAGCCAGGCCCTGTCCAACAGGCACCACCCTAACTGGCATTAAAGACAAGCTGCAGACGGCAGATGGCAAGGCTAAAACAATGAGAGCAGGGTCTTTGACTGGAAGGCTACGAAATTTACACAAGATTCTTTAAGGAAGCAAAAGGGAACAAAGAATTATGTAAGAAAAGAGAAATAAGACAACAAAACGAGCAATCCATGAAGAATACTCAGGAAGAGGAGAGGATGGCTGAGCAGGAGCACAGAGCAGGAGCAGGAAAGCGACTCACTTTATGATACTGCACCACCAAACCTGAAATAAGCACCGACCCTGCTGCCGAAATGGCTGCTGTGGGACGAGAGGGAGAAGGGGGCAGGCAGCTCAGCACGTCAGCGTTCTCGAGCTGCCACGGCGAGGTGAGCTGAGCACTGTGTGCGTGGACCTCACAACAGCCCCTCTACTAGAAGTCCTGATTTTACAAATGGTGACACTCAGATCCAATGCGGTGAAGTTTCATCAAAGGCCATGCAGCTGGTCAGTGGGGAGGCTGGGACTCTGAACCCAGGCAGACCCACCCCGGAACCCACACTGTAAACCACCAGCCTCACTACGCACAAAAGAAAAGCACATTAAGAGTCAATCTTCATATGCTAATGTCACTTTCAGCCTTAATTTAAGTCCTCTTAAAACTGGAGAATGAACATACAAGAAACATTTATAATCAATATTTTTGCATGAGTATTTAATAAAATCAGACTGGTATAATGCTAAAATACTAAAAAACTAGACCAAATATGATTTTTAGTAGCAAGTAAACATCATAAACCAAAAAGGTGGCAAAAGGCATGTCAATCAAAGAAATATTATTCTAGAACTCACTTTCTAATGACAGTTATGGTATCAAAAGCATATTAATTTTAACAATGAAGGGCTACGGCCAGGCAGGGTAAGCGAGCATGGAGCCGTGTGCTGGTCCTAGCGCAGCTCTGCGCAGTCTCCACAGGGAGATGCCACATTCCAGCGCCTAAGGTGACAGGCAAGGGGCAGCCCATGGCGATGCTGAATAGGAAACAGGAATGAGTAATTACCCTACTTTCAAAAAGCTCACAGAACAATGGCGGAGTGGGAAAAATGATCACAAAATACTGTGAAAATATACATAGTATATACAAATGCTATAAAATAATACTTACACAAATAATGCTACTAGGAGTACATATCCTGGCAGTGAATGAAAAGACAATGGCCAAAAAGAGACTTAACAAAAAGGATGTCCTATAATCGGGACCTATGATTAAAGGTCCCAATTAAAGACTGGAAATGGGAGACATCTTTAAAAACTCCTAACTTCGGCAGATAGAAGGGAGCAGGTGCGAACAGCACAGCACAGACGCAGAAGCCTTGACTCTGCAGTGGGGGTCAGGGTTTCGGGGGGCAGTGGTGGAGAGGGAAGTGTAGAGGTGGGTGAGGGGTAAATGCAAAAGGAGTTCAAGAACTGACGATCGTTTTTCTAAATGATGATAATATCCACAAGGATTCAAGGGTCCTCTGAACCTTCAGACACTCTGAGGCAAGTACAAATGGTTACAACCTGTTTGGAGGATAATTTATACAAATGTACTGAAAGCCTTATAGATATATTCATAATCTATCAGTTCCATTTGTACACATTTGTCCAAAGGCCAGGCAGCAAGAATGCCAACCACAGTGGCGTCTGCAAATGAAAAACTGAAAATGAAACACACAGGAAAGGACTGGTGAGACCTGGAAAACACCGCTGTGGAAGAACATGCTTCCTCGGGAATACAATCTTAAAAAGCATTTTAAAAATTAAGATCATTAGACTCAAAAACATCACAAGAAAAGAAAACTGAGAAAAATCCCCTAGGAACAGGGTCAAAAATCCTCAACAAAATGCTAACAAAGTCAAGGTCACAGACAGATGGAAAGGATTAAGTACCATGGCCGAGGAGCTCGCCCCAAGGAAGCCGATAGGTCACCACACGCTGCAGCCATCCAGGCCAGGGCTATTCTGCCAGAGCAGTGAAATCTTAGGGACACACAAAAGTGACACACGAGTGTTCACAGCAGCTGTACCCGCAACAGCCCAAAAGTAGAGACCACCCAAATGCCTGTCCCCCGATGAGTGGCCAATGTGGAAACCCACGCGGTGGAGAACCCCTCGGCTGCTTGGGGGGTCCTGGAAACATCATGGTAAATGAAAGAAGCCAGGCAAAAAAAGTCATCTATTGTGTACGAGTCCGTGTACGCAAAATGCCCCAAACCCACAAATCCACGGAGAGCGCATGGAGAGCATCACTGCCCTGGGGGGGGACAGATGTCTGGGGACAGCTATGCAGCCGGGGGGAGGAGAAGGGAGTGACAGACGCTTGGGGACGGCTACACTGCCTTGGGGGGGACAGACGTTTGGGGTCAGCTATACTGCCTTGGGGGGGGACAGACGTTTGGGGTCGGCTACGCTGCCTTGGGGGGGACAGATGCTTGGGGTCGGCGTCACTGCCTTGGGGGGACAGACGCTTGGGGTCGGCTACGCTGCCTTGGGGGGGGACAGATGCTTGGGGTCGGCTACTAACCGGTACAAGGCTTCTTTTCAGAGGGACAAAAATATTCTGCAATCAAACTGTGGCGGTGGCTGCACAACTCTGTGAACACACTAAAAACCACTGACCTGTACATTTTAAAACAACGAATCTTTGGTATTTGATCCCATTAGGACTACAGTTTATCCCAATATGACTACAGTTTAGCCTTTTTGCAAGTAAACTCCTTATTTCCTTTTGTCCTATCTTCAGCCTGAAAGTTTCATTTGACTCAAAATTTAAACACAGGAAGTGTTTAAAAGATGAAAAACAACAAAGAACACACAGGGTTCTTTTAAATGAATGTTAACTTTGATCATATAAAGAAATATCTTCAAGAAATAAATATAAATTAAAATCCTAAGAAAAATATACCATTTCTTTTGTAAATCTGATCACTTATGTTTCCATCTAATAATTTAAAATACACATTAATCCACAAATTATGTGGATGAAAACTACTCAGGAAATCCCAATTAAAAATATTATATATGGATTAAAAAATCAGGAAAAGAGAGTCTGATTAAAGGTGGTAAGCTGAACAAGTAACTCTGCCGCCACTTCTTCCCAAGATCCCCTGTGAAAGCGAAGGGCACACAGAGCAAGCAAAGATACACCATGTAGCGTTCCATCAGAACATCAGACCTCTAACAAGGACACTGCAAGAAAGAGAAACAACGAAAGTACGAAGAGAAAACAGCCAAGGAATCACAGAAGAAAATGGACGCCAGGTGCCTTTGAAGAGCAGGGCCTCCGCAGGACCACTCAGCACCGCACACGACGACACCTGCGCGTGGAGCACCTGAGTGCGCGTGGAGCACCTGAGCACGCATGGAGCACCTCAGCGCGCGTGGAGCACCTCAGCGCGCGTGGAGCACCTCAGCGCGCATGAGTGCGCAGGGCCATCCTCAGGTAATGCCACCTACTGTTCGGAAAGCCAATGCAAGACGGCAGCAGAAGGTCCTGCTCTCGGCCCCTCCCTGGGTCCTCAGAGGGTCCCTGGCAGCCCTGCTGCCCCAGGGATTACACCCCCAGGCCAGTCGAGCACAGCGACAGCACCTCGTCGCGCATCCTCCCTTCTGGCCGGGACGCTTCCCAGTGGGGCAGCAGCGATAGTAAAGAGGGCAGCTGTCCCCAGGGGCTGCGGTTCCCACTCACCTGGCCAGCTGTGTCCCCACCACTGCATGCCTGAAATGTGACACACACACTGGCCAACTCTGCAGTCGTGAGAAATGCCATGCTATCAGAGCACAGCCTCAGTAAGTACTAACTGAATTCTTATGGTTTTTAAAGGTTATGCGTCTCCTCAGAGAACCTATTTGTCAATTCCATCAACGTGGACAAAGACAGAGAAAGTAATGGTATTTTTCCAAGCTCTAAAGAAGAGACAAACTTGGTTTTCCAGCCTCAGATTGGGAGGCTGGAATATATATAAAATGAGAAGTGACCAAAAACCCTGATACTTTGCGCAGGTTCTAAAAATACAGTAATATGCCGCCAGGGTTGGAGAAGAAAATAAGGATGATATTTCCCAGAAGTACAGTAACAAAGGAAGCACATGCTCCCCCACTGCCATGGCACTCTGCTGGAAGGGGCACCGCACAGCAGGCCTGGCACCCCCGGTGCCAGCAGGTCCCAGGCTGCCAGTTGCATGGGCCTCGCTCCCCAGTCGGGTGCAGGCCCTCCCTGCGGCCACGCCCTCAGGATGTGCAGTCTCGGGCTTGCTTGTGACGGACCCCCCTTCTGAACACACTGCACCACCATGTTTCGGACCCACCACCCACCCGTGAGAACCCCACGCTCTGCGTCAGGAGTGTCCGTGGAGGTTTGGGAACAAAAAGGCAGACGCTGGCCCTACCAGGCTGGCTGAGCCACAATCTTCAGAGAAGAAACCCAGCTCACGTGCAGACACTGTGTGTGTGTTCTGTTTTCTCAGCTCCAGAAAAGATTCTAACACACAGTCACAGCTGAGAAATGCTGGCAACCCTGGAGGCCTATGTATAATTAAGCACTACATGTAAAAGATCCATAATGTCATTTCTCAGACTTCCTTTCTTCCAATCAATCACTTGTGAATTCTCTTGTTATCTCCTCACAGGTCTTACATTCCAATCTACAACTCCTCTCTGAACTAGCTTCTAACTGAATCAACAGGTATAGCTCAAAACACTTTAATGTCTTTACCAAAGTTTAATATCATGCAGGGCATTCCATTTTGTATATTACAACTTAAGAATATCTTTGCAAACAAAACCTTTGTCAGTAACAAAGTACACTGACAGAATCGAGAAACCATTCTAGGATTTCACCTACTCAACAAACATCAATTTTAAAACCTCTTCTTGACGATCATGTATTTTTGCCTGTAAAACAAAACTTAACCCCACAAAGGATAGGCTAAGCCTACTTAAAATTAGGCCTAACAGTCACCCCCAGAGAGCCTCTTTTGTTGCTCAGATGTGGCCTCTCTCTCCAGCCAACACGACAAGCAAACTCACCACCTTCCCCCTCCCTACGTGGGACATGACTCCCAGGGGTGTGAACCGTCCTGGCAACGTGGGACAGAGATCCTGGAATGAGCTGGGATCAGCATCAAGGGATTGAGAAAACCTTCTCAACTGAAAGAGGGAAGAGTGAAATGAGGCAAAATAAAGTGTCATGGCTGAGAGATTCCAAACAAAGTCGAGAGGTTATCCTGGAGGTTATTCTTACACATTAAGTAGATATCACCTTGTTATTCAAGATGGAATGGAGATGCTGGAGAGAACTGCCTAAAAATGTAGAGCTGTGTTCCAGTAGCCAGGTTTCTTGATGATGATTGTATAATGATACAGCTTTCACAATGTGACTGTGTGATTGTGAAAACCCTGTGTCTGATGCTCCTTTTATCTACCTTATGGACAGATGAGTGAAACATATGGATTAAAAATAAATAAATAATAGGTGGAACAAATGTCAAAATAAATTTAGTAGATTGAAATGCTAGTGATCAATGAACGGGAGGGGTAAGGGGGATAATATATATGAATTTTTTTTTCTGTTTTCTTTTTGTTTATTTTCTGAATTGATGCAAATGTTCTAAGAAATGATCATGATGATGAATATACAACTATGTGATAAAAAAGAATATTCATATTGTATGTTGATTGGTTTTATTAATAAAATTCTTTTAAAAAATTTTTTAAAAATGAAGGCAATCACACTTCATGGTTGTAAGGGTTACACTTTGTTTTTGCCTTAACATTCTGCTAGCCTACTACTCTAGAGAAACTGCACTGCACATTATCTCTACAGCAGAATTTAACAAAATGCTAAGAATAACTGTGAAAAATCCTTAGGTCAGCATTTAAAACTTCCTTAACCAGAACTCTATTCTAACATTTACAATAAATGTCTTTCTTTTAGCGTTTGAAAAACTATGTCAGTTAACTGCTTCTTTTAATGTGACTGAAGCAAGCATCAAAACAAAAAAGAAACTGGCATGTACATCAACATATAATTAGAGTAGTAACTGGGATGAAATAAGTAAAATCAATCTTTTATCCCAGCATCCATTCTCAGAAGCATAATGGTTAAGTTATTTTCTCAAGTACAGCAAAGTGAATCTTGAAAGAAAATAAAGCACATTATGAAAAATATAGTACGAAGGCTAAATAGATGGAAAAAATGTGTTTCAACACTATTTTCCCTTGTCAAAAGACAAAAACAAAACTCAAAGGAAAAGCCCTCAGCAGGAAGTGTCCAGCTGCGAGGCCCCGGCTGCAGAGCCCTGCGGAAGGCAGGGGACAGCTCCTGAGGACACCAGGCGCACTTTGCAGAGACGGTGGGTGGGGTCGCCACGCACCTGAGCCTCAGCAGGGCGCTGACCCACGCAAGCTCCAGACGGCACTTAGTTTGAAAGTAAAACAGGATCAAAAGCTATTTTTAAAATCCCTAATTTTAAAAAGGACAAAAGAAAACACAAAACATTATTTCACTATAACGAGCACACAATTTCTAGGAATATTTATGTATTTACAGAGAGCACAGTGTATTAAGTAAACCTAAATTTTTAAATAAAGATTAATGCAAAACCCAAAAAGCTATTTTTCTATTTAAAACACACTGTATTCTCCCTCATTCATGAGGCTCTAAATTATTCTGGATTGACACATTTTTTCATCATGGCACCAATAAATACGACGCCATAAGCTCCCCACGTCACCACCCTCATCGCCTGCCTGTAAAACAACTTCCAAAAGGACTAATTTGGGGCCCAGAGAACAGAATCAAGAGGAAATTAGTCTTGTTCACTGAATAAAGTTATGCCCATATCTGCTGATACTGAGAAACGATGCAAAGATGGGCAACTGTAATTTTTTTCCAGAAGTTTAAAAGACAACACTTTCCATGAAGGTACGCTACGCCTATTTTCCCAGAAGGGACATGCGATAATCTAATTCCAAAGAAGACACCGAGCACATGGATTTGGCATTAAAGAGCCTGATGAGCTGTTTTTACCCATATAGTTCATTTTTCAACTGTTTTTGTTCCATAAGTGAAAATGAAGTTGTTGTGTTTTTACCAAAATATTCACACATCTACGAAGTCACAATATTAAAAAAAAAAACCTCACATTCACTTTTACCTTTAAACATATCTAATGCAGTAATGAAAATATTAAGGAAAACGTACAAATGCAAACTATTTTAAATAAAATTAGGAAGTAGAGTTCTCCAACGAGCTGAATACTTCATTAATAGGCGTATCATCATGGAATAGCCCCAAAGGTGCCTAACTAAGCACTTTCATTAACGTACTCATTATAATTCGCCAGAAAGATGGTGCTTCTTTCACAGGACTGAAAAGCACCCATGACCATAATCTGCCTTGGTACACAGGGGTTTGCACTTGTGAAGCCTCTGACTTGGATAATGCAGGCAACAGTCAGAAAGCAAACGGGTCAAAAAGGTGAAGATGCAGCCAGCTCATGGGAGAAAATATTTGGAAACCGTGTATCAGATAAAGGCTTGATATTCTATGTTCGTAAAGAAAACATCCAACTCAACAAGAAAAGAACAAACAATCCAATTATAAAATGGGCAAAGAAGCAGTTGACCGACTGTTTTTCAAATACTATTGGACATTTACTGTAAAATGATAGAGTTCCAGTTAAGGAAGTTTCAAAGAAGACTGAGAGAGCAGTGGCACAGACAGACATTTGCACACTGATGTACACAGCAGCATTATTCACAACTGCCAAAAGATAGAAACCATCCAAGTGTCCATCTACAGACGAGTGGATGAACAAAATGCGGTAGGTACACATACGATGGAATATTATGCAGCATAAGACAAAATGAGGTCCTGAAGCACATGACAACTTAGATGAACCTTGAGGGCATGATGCTGAGTGAAATAAGCCATGCACAAAAGGACAGAGACCTTATTATTCCACGATTATGACACTGGTAAAGATAAACTCAGAGGCTTATAATATAGAATATAGGGGACCCAGATATACATGGAAGCTAGAGACGGGTGAACAGTTAGCTAATGAGGCTGAACTTAAATGTAAGGAATGGACAGAACTGAAGGCAGTTCATTAGTGGGCTTACAAGTAGCACTGCCATATTGAAGGTGAGTATGATGGAAAGGGGTTGTATAAAGCCATGTACCCCACCAATTAAGAATACAAATAAATATGTTCTTGCATGAACTACTTCAAAGGTATGAATCTTGTTCAAAGAATAAATAATGTCAGAGTACAAGGGAAAACTACTATTGCACACTGTGGTATATGTTTAACCGGAAGACATCACTGTCTTCCTGTTAAATACCAGGGGTAAATACTTGGCGGGGAGGGACAAGAGTTAAGAGGAGGTTTGGATTTTCTATTGGTGAGGGTATGTCTATCTGTTATTCTTCTCTTAAGAGCAATGAAAATTGTCTAAGATTGAAGATTGAGAGTGTTGATGATTATACAACTAAGTGAGATAATGTGAGAGATGGATTGTTGACAGTGGACATTACACATGATGCCCAATGGAGGAGGAGGCTGAAAGATACACTGAGAAGTAGAATGATGAACTCTGGTATGTATATATGATGGAATATTGGGCTGCTACAGAAAGGAATGAAGTCCTGAGGCAACCAACGAGGTGAATAAACCTTGGGGACATTATGTTGTACAAAATAAGCCAGAAAAAAAGAGAATACTGTATGGTCTCTCTTAGAAAATATTTATGAGAAAATTGGGGCCTAGATTGTAAGCTCTTGCAGTAGTCACATTTAGTTAGGAGCTATGAAAGTTATATCTAGATTTTGACATGCTGTGCTATATATGTAGAATCTAGTACCTCCCTGGAACTTTGGCTACCTGTGTGACACCTAAGACTCAGAGTTGGAGTTCTGTAGCTCTGAAAGTCAGCATTACTACATGCAACAACTGCTAAAGAAACTGAAAAAGAGATTGGGTTTAAATTAGAGATAAGAACGAAGCCGACCGGTCAGGACTAAGGTAGATCAGAATATAGGGGTAAGGAGAGTACTGTATTCAGAACTTTACCAACTATATGAGATCAAAGGAAGAGAAGTTTATTTTATCCAAAACCTAAATTTTCTGCAACACATAATCTAACTCAACATGTACAGATAGCTCATTTAAACCACCCAAGCACACAGAGTCCAGAATGGTAAGGAGGTCTTGTGATTCTGTACAGCTTAATATAATGCCAGATATATCCCAGAGTATGCTGAACAGATAAGTAAAATGTATTGGCAAAGCCCCTCGAGGAACAGAAGATAAAAATATGGAACTATTAAGCTTTGCCACAGAGGAAACCCTGGATACTGTCTCGAACGTTAGAGACTACGAAGTCAGCAGGAGAAGCTCTTGATCTTGAGGCTTGCTCTTGTGAAGCTCATGCAAGTAGCAGACATGCTAAGCCTATCTACAGGTATGCCCAAGAGTTACCTCCAGAGCACCTCTTTGGCTGCTCAGATGTGGCCCCTCTCTCTCTAAACCCAACTTTACAAGTAAAATCATTACCTTTCCCTCTTCGTAGGACATGAAATCCAGGGGTGAAAGTCTCCCTGGGAACGTGGGACATGACTCCCAGGGATTAGTCTAGCCCTGGCACCATGGGATCCACAATGTCTTCTGGATCAAAAGGGGAAAGAGAAATGTAATAAAATAAGGAATCAGTGGCTAAGGGAGTTCAAGAAGACTCAAGAGGCTGCTCTGGAGGTACTCTTAACAAGCTTCAGCTAGATTCTGCTAATTACCATGGTCTGCCAACTCCAACCAACACCATTCCTGTCAACCCTAAAGAACACCCACGGCTTTATCAGAGACTCTACACAAGCTTCACACACTAAGATTACTTCTAGACACCTCCAAACTCCAGATGGTTCCTAGGCCAAGTAAGTCCTGAAACGCAGAGGGACCAGCCTCTCCAAGAACATCAACTAGTTTCATCCCCCTACCTTATATTGCCAATACCCCTTTCCAACATGAAAAAGTTAGAATCGGTAGAGCCCAAATATCCCTAAAGATAGGTAGAAGGGTCAAAGGAGGTGTTATAACAGAGAATTTAGAATGTAACAAATGAGTATGACTGCTAAATCACTATATTGATATTTCTGTTATATCACTAATGTCTTGGAGCAGCTAGGAAACTCAAAATTATGGAACTGTAATCCATACCAAACTCTGAACTCTGTTCTGTAACTACTTCTTACAATGTACTTAAAAACATATTGCTTTTTGTATATTTACTGTTATACTCACAGTAAAAAATATTATTAAAAAAATAAAAAGAAGGCAAAGGGGCCCACAACAGGTGAGGCCAGCACCCCCTCCTCTCTAACAGGTGCTTGGAGCAACTCAGAAGACCCTGCCAGACAGATGGGGCCCACGCCCCCACAGAGAAGAATCTAAAACCAACTGCTGCAGGGGGCTCTTGCACACCATGGCGCCAACCTCCTTTTACAGGAAAGGCAGCTGAGCCAAAAGCTTAGTGTACATATCCAGACTTCATCTGAAGACTAGAACACAAACCTTCTAAAAATAAGGTAATCCCTCCAAAATTCCTTTATCCTTTTTCTTCAGAATGATAAAGTCAGGCTATAATTTCCAATATGAATTATATGGAAAAACAAATGGAAGACAAAGAGAATAACAAAGAATATTAAAAAAAAAATTAAAACCCATGCTACACAAAGAAGAAAAGCTTTACAGAGCATGGCCTTGATTCCCCAACCTGTGACGTATCCTTTTCAGTTCCACACATTCTCCCTCGCATTTTGTGAAACCCAAGGAGAAATTAACTTCCTCCAGGAAGATCGTACCTGGTGGCTTCTAAAGCCAACGCGCCGATTTCTCCCAGGTCTGAGCAGCCATGCTCAGTGCCACACTGAGAGCCCACATAGTGCTCGGCACCCTTTCCCAAAGCCTTCTTTACTGAGGAGCCGAGACCTGAGAAACACAATTATTTCAAGGTACGTTTCTTCTCTGTACTCAGAAATTCAAATGACTAGAGCTCTTCTTTCTATGAACAAAAGGGGAACTGAATAAAATTTTGGCCAAATTCTAGCTAATCAAATTAATTCACTTTTAACTATTTCAAAGAAAAAAATCTCATTTCCAAATCTCTTTCCCAACAGTAGCTGAACTTATGTTTCTTAAAATAAATAAGCAGCAGGTCAAAACATTCTAATGCTATCTCACATATTCAATGCTACAATGTATTGTAGCCATTCAGTGCTTATTTAGCACATACCCAGTGGGAACTTTCAGATATATCATTTTATTATAAGAAACAATTTTCCAAACTAGTGGATGAGAAGCACAGGACCATGTGAGGAAAACAGCATAAGCTACAAGGTAAATGAAAGCCCACCTAGGTATCTGTCAGAAAATTCAACCACAGGAAAACTCTCATGTGAATAGTAATCATGGACTGCCTGTTCAGTCTGACAGCCCCTGAACAGCCTTAAATGCTACATCAGGATGGGCTGAGCCAGGTGGGAACGGGTGAAGAGCTTCAAGCTATAGACAGTGGTCCTGGTAAGAAGCGCCAGGAGAGGATGTGCGCGTGTGCACGCGTGTGCACCCGTGGGCTTACTTGCCATGATGATGGGCACGCGGCACTAGCATCTAAATATCCTGCCATGTGCTGGACAGACCTCCCCCAAATGCCACCACAACCCAGCAACACCAACAAAGGGTAAATGGGCAAGCCCAAACAGCCCATAATGACTTTACGCCTGCTCAGTTCAATCACAGAATTCAGGAAACTCCCAAGAACCAGCCACAAAAGAAACCAAATGTAAACATGTATCAAAGTCTCAGGCTGAAAAAGGGTATGCATCTTCTCAAAATGGCATTATGGTAAAAGTAAAAGAAGACACAATCCAAACTCAACTCTGCGCCCACGCTGGGACAGGCCCCACCCTATCTGAACAAGGGGTGCACGGCCCACCCCTCCCAGCATGTGCGAGGAAGGCCTGTGCCCTCCACGCTCAGGGGGCACACACCCTTTCCACACACATGGAGGGGGGGCCACTCTTAGTCTGAGGGAGATTTTTGTCTAGACATTTGCTTCCATGGTTCTTCCCTGGAAGTCATTCTTTCTTCAATTCAGTCCTTCTCTGTCCCTCTCAGTCCAGGCCGGGGATGGTCCTGCTCATTCACATTCTACAAAAACCAGCTTGCAGGTGTCCAGGTCATCAGGCGACAGAACTTTCCACAGATTCTTCCTGGATCTGCACTTCCGATCCTGACTGCCGCTGGGATGACGGGTCCATGCTCAGCCACACGCTCATGCACAGCCCTGGCCTCTCGGAATCGCTTCCAAAAGCTCAGGCAGGAACCCGAGAGCCACTTCCAGGCCTACTCTCAGAGCATGCTCTCCAGATAAGCCCAGAGGTTTCCAAATTTTTAATTGCTGGTTCTTAACAGTCCAATCCTCAGTTCATCTCTGCTCTCTCTCATTTTACTGTAACTGGCAAGGGGAAACCAGGCTGCACCTCCACACCTAGCTTGAAAATCCCCTCAGCTGGACATCCAAGCTCACTGCTCTCAAATTCTGCCTTCCATCTGACAAAATAATTCATTTTTGCCAATTTTGCTGCATTTATAGCAAGGCCCACCAGTTTCCTCCAGTTTCCAGTAACCATTCATCGTTTCCATTTAAGGCCTCTTCTAAAGTACTTTTAGTGTCCATATTTCTACCCACAGTCTCTTCAAAGCAATCTCAGCTTTTTCTATCAAGCACCTCACACAGTTCTTTCTGCCTGTACCCATTACCCATTTCCAGATTTTTAGGTATTTTTCATAGCAGCACCCCACTTTTTGGTACAATCTGTTTTAGTTCCCTGGCTACTAAAACAAATACCATACAATGGGTTGACTGGACAACAGGAATTTCCTGGCTCCTGGTGTCAGAGGCTAGAAGGCTTGCTTCCTCCTGGGCCGGCATCTTTTGGCCGACCGGCAATCTCTGGGGCTTTGCTATCACATGGCAACACACACGCCCGCGTCTTCTCCTTTCTCTTCCAGTTCTGCTGGCTTCCAGTTTCCGGCTTCTCCTTCTGTTTCCAATCTTTGGCTTCTAAGAACTCGGCCACATTTGATGAAGGCTCACCCTGACTCAGCCTGGACACCCCCTAACTAACAATATGGTCAATGGTCCTGGTTATAAATCGGACCACACCCAGAGGCCCAGGGTGGGAACTAAGCATGCCTTTTGTGGGAGACCTGGCTGAGTCCCCAATGCGAACGAAAGTACTCACATAATTATGGCGAGACAATTCTTTAGTGGCAAGAGAAGAACCAGAACTCAGGTTACAATTTATAATCTAATGTTATTTAATACGTAATAAGGGCTTCTTATAAACCTCCAACGTATAAAAATATGTACCTGAATTTAGCAACATTACACTGCAATTTAAAGACAGTCCATGCCTCATGAAAACAGAAATCCCTTATTATACTGTATTTTCCAAAAGAAGACAATAAGTGAAGAAAGATGTGTAATTCAATAATTACAGAAAATCCCATAGATTTTTATGCAAATTCCATAAGTCTGAAACTTCATTTTTCTGCTTAGTCCTTGTATTTAGACAAAGTTAAATCTCCAGAGTAAGAAGCAATTCAAGAGTGTGCTGGTGAACCAGGAGTCTAGACACCGTAGCAGCATTACTGGGAATGCCTTCGACCTTGAGCTAGAACCCTCTTTTTTCTTTTATTTCTACGTATGAAAACAGATCATTATTTTATCCCCGTAGTTCTACCCCTAAATTACTCATAACAATAAAACTGTACCAACCTAGCAAAAAGAGAATTAAGATTAAAAAAAATCACACAACCACTACATCTAGTGGTATATAGAATTATGCTCTCCTGCTTCCTATCCACAAGTACAGTGCAGCCTCACATTCTCTCCAGGAGCCAAGAAGGCTGAGCTCGAGGCATATTTATAACGACATCAGTCACTTTCTATATATTAATGTGATAAATACACTTATTTTGCCTCATTAATGTTTAGGTACTATTTATGGATTCAGATATTCAGTTCTATCTGCAGACATCAGCTCTAACTTTGCTATCTGGATTTTTTTTTTTTTAATACGTCAAGGGAGATGGACCAACTCAGCACAGCCCCCCAACACTGGGGACACCCTAATGGTCAAACCAGACAAGACCCTCTGAAGACAGCATACCAAAGCACAAATGAAACTTAAGGTATGTCCAGAGACCCATTTAAGGGTAAATGTATTACAAGTTACAAGAATCTAACATGAGAAAAGAATAAAGAAAAGGTTCAAAAGAAGCCAACTGCAATAGGGAAAAATATAAAAGAGCAAGATTAAAATATAAACTAACATGGAGCTTTGAAATTCGAATCATAACTTTTAAACGTCTAGCTCTGAAAACAACCAAAAACAGAGACTTCAACATATATGTTAAATCATGTAAGTGGGAAATCAGATTAAAAAAAAGATCTTACACAATTTCTATAATTCAAAGTTATAATCAATAAAGCTCTTAAATGCATCTGCTGTAACCCAGCAGAAGGAACAAGCTGGTGGAGTCACTGGTAGGCAAACGACAATTTGTCAACCTGAAATGTTCACACAAATCTCATAAAGATGGAAAACAGAAATAGATTTGCTAAACGGGTTTCCTGACATCATGCTAAATATATTAAGGACAGGTCCTAAAAAAAATTTAGAGTGTAACTGTGAATTAGAATTACAGGTTGATTTTCTTTTGTGTAATATTTGACTATAAAAATATGTATAGCAGAAATCCTATGGAAGTGTGAATTCTGGACACCTGATCCTTGATTTTAACTGGCAATCAGCACTACAATTATCATCCTATGTGTCAACCTGCAGGTTACTCAAATGCATCAGGGATAAAAATCTTGTGCAAGAAAAAAAAATTAAAACAATTTGTTTTATAAAATGAGTCTTGTTTAGTCATACTCACCTATAATTATACTAAATAATACAGGGAGAGTGAGGCTGCCTGTTAAAACTTTAAAAAGGAAGTATGTTCGGTGAAAAAACCCAGACCAAAAATGGGAAAACAGTAAAAAATTAACTCATTTAAAAGAAAAGCAAATAATCCAAAAATAACTGAAAAATTCAATTTTAATTTTTTCTTCAAACCCAGTGATGAAATTCTTGTTGGAAAAAAATCTCTGCTTTTAGTTCCTACACCCCATCTAGTCTTCTCACTACACAAAGTTCTGCTGAACACTTAGTACCCAAACTCACAAAATTAATATCCTTCGTGCTTCACAAGATTGAAACTGTAACCCTCCACTGGACAGTCCGGATCGCTGGGTTCAGGACTAAAGACACCGAGAGACTGAAGCCCGAAAACCACACCCCCACCTGCAGATGCCCCGCGCTGGGGCGCACCTGGCTGGAAGGAGCTGCCAGGTTCCCTGCTCACTGCCCACCTGGAAGCAGGCATCAGCACACAAGGAACTAACCACATGCAGTACTCTCCAAGAGGAAGAGTTTACAAGACAATACGTTTAACTCAAATGCAGGAACTCTTCTCCCTTCTAAAGAGCCACATAAATCTTAAATGCAAGGGGGAAAGCCCTTCTTTTTTTTTGTCTGAACAAAAGAATTGTCTACCAGGAACATCTAGAGATGGTTTTTTTCTACGTATTAACAACATGTTACCTCCACAATATGAATAATACTTAGGAAGCAGACATATTACTTCAGGGTGGATGAACAAATCATTTGTTTTTAAAATATTACTGCATTTAAGTTTAAAAATAAGGACATTTAGGTTAATTATGGTTAAACACTGTAATAAAAGCAAAGGCTTAATTTTTATTTCAAGCTAAACAGTTTAAAAGAGAAAGTGAGAAATATTTTCCAACGTACAAACTAAAAAACATAATCTTGAAAAATGAATAGGTATTTGAAAAAAGCTTACAACAAAACTACTAGAGTCCATGGATGCCTTGGAAAAATAATTCTCTCGACACTAATAAAATACAGGTAACATAATCGTTTTTACATATGGGTAATAAATGTAGACTGTAAAAGGGAAAATACATCAAGAGACTGTATTTATCCATATGCACTTGAAAACAGAATGCTCTAAAACTTCTAGAAATGTCAACTTTTCTTTTTGCATGGGCAGGCACCAGGAAACGAACCCGGGTCTCCAGCATGGCAGTCAAGAACTCTGCCACTGCACCACCATTGCCCACCCTAGAAATGTCAACTTTTCATAAGAATTTATATGAAGTTTATTTGCTACGTTTGTCTGCTAATGATTTTTCTTAGATGGTAAGTCAGAAACAACCGAATTCAAATTCAACCTCGAATTCACTAGAATAATAAACGGGTCATAAGTTTAACATCTCCCACGTGCAACATTTCAAAAAAGCAACTAAAACACATGCCACGCTGATGTCTTTTAACCTCATCCTTCGTGTACCTCTTCACAGACCCGCAGAACCTTCTAGCACCTCACAAAGGAAGTAGCTAACTATGGCAGAATGCAAGACCGCTGCTGAGAGGTGGGAGAGTATAACTACGGGAAAGGCCAATGCCATGGATTCCAGGCAGCACGGGCCTCGTCAGCTCACCAGCCCTGCCGAAGCCCACAAAGGATACAGCCGAAGAGCACCGAGCTGAGTCCCCACGGCCAAAATCTTCTGCACGGGGTCGAAGGCCAGGGCTGAGGGCCGGTAGGGAAATCCATGGCGGACAGTCTAGGGTGGCAGGTGACACCGCAGCCCCAAGCAGTGAAGAAAGAGAGAAACAGAAAAGCAATGAGGTATTAGAATTAGAACCAACTATAATTGATACGCACCAGATGCTGTTAAAAAAAAACAACACAAAAACCCTGAAATCTACAACATTAACAAACAAAAGCTATTTGACCAAATTTCTATACCAGTTTTATACACTTTAACTTCTGCATTTCCATAACACTGTATTCCACAGAAAACCATGTCTCACTAGTATTCTATATTACATCTGAGAACAAATTACTGAGGTTCACAGTGACCAAAAAATTCTGTAAATTCATTTTAAACTGTGATTCATGCTTTGTCTCAAACGTGATCATCATTACTTCATTTGGATACTAAATGCAAATACTAAGGAAAAGCTGTCATATAATTACTTTCTTGCAGAATTCTAGAAAGCAATCTCTACTCCAAGATTTTGCAATTTTCACATTTTCCTATTAAGTCCACATTTCTGGAGATTGAGGCAAAAAGTTTAAGGAGACACTTTTAAGAAACTCAGGGTACAATGCATGGGGAAGACAAATATTAATAGACGAACGTGAATTTTTCCTCGAGCAGCTGGCAAGTTAATTCGCTGCATCATTCTTTCTGAACTACAGAATGCAAAGGCAATTACCGTGCCATTAACAGGCAAAAATCACAGTTACTAACTTCTTAATCGAACATAATGCAATTTCCTATTTTCAGCCACTCAGTGCATATTTTGGGAGAAAAGCCACGATCTAACATCCAGTTGGACAGGTTTGGCTTTTGGATTAGCGATGTCCATCAGACAGCGTTTCCAAAGGAAACCAAAGCCAGCGGGTTAAGCCAAAAACGCTTGCACAGAAGGTTTCCAGGCCACGCTGGCGGGGTCAGGGCCCTGTACCAAGGACCCTAACCCTGCGGCCCCGCCAGAAGCCCCCTTCCCAGGCCTGAGCCCCGCTCCCGCGCCCTGCGCCCGTTGCCCCACTCCCTGCCCCCGGCGCCCCGCTCCCTGAACCCGCTCCGCCGCCCCACTCCCGCGCCCGGCGCCCCAGTCCACCACCCGGCGCCCCCCTCCCTGCACCCACCGCCCCACTCCCAGGCCCGGAGCCTCACTGCCGCGCCCACCGCCCCACTCCCGTGCCCATCGCCCCACTCCCGCGCCCATCGCCCCGCTCCCTGCACCCACCGCCCCGATCCCTGCACCTACCGCCCCGCTCCCGCGCCCACCGCCCCACTCCCAGGCCCGGAGCCTCACTCCCGCGCCCACCGCCCCACTCCCAGGCCCGGAGCCTCACTCCCGCGCCCATCGCCCCGCTCCCGCGCCCACCGCCCCGCTCCCTGCACCTACCGCCCCGCTCCCGCGCCCACCGCCCCACTCCCGCGCCCATCGCCCCGCTCCCTGCACCCACCGCCCCGCTCCCGCGCCCACAGCCCCACTCCCGCGCCCGGAGCCTCACTCCCGCGCCCACCGCCCCACTCCCGCACCCGGCAACCCGCTCCCTGCACCCACCGCCCCGCTCCCTGCACCTACCGCCCCGCTCCCGCGCCCACCGCCCCACTCCCAGGCCCGGAGCCTCACCACCCGCGCGCGCTACTCCCCGTGCCCCGCACCCTGCCGCCCGCCCAGCGCGACGCCCTGCCGGGTGCTCCCCCACCCGCGCCCGCTGCCCCGCGCCCCCCTCCCCGGCGCTCTGTCACCGCGCGCGGGCCCCGGCTCACCTTGCAGAGCTGGAAGTGCTCCGCCTGCAGCGTCTCTGCGATCTCCGGCTCGCGGCTGCCGGGTGGCGCAGGCGGCGGCGGCTGCGCGGCCGAGGACGATCCGGCGGTCAGGCCGTCCAGCACTTTCCTGATGTTGAATTTCCTCATGGTCTCGGCGAAGCCCCCTCCCGAGGGTTCCAGCGGCCCCAGGGCGCGCGCGGGATCCGCACAGGAAACGCTGCGACGGCGGCCCCGCGCCCGGCTGCCCGCTCACCTGGCCGCGGGCGGGCCCCGCGCCGCCTCCGCCGCCCGCGCGCCCATGGCCCGGGCCCGCCGCTCCCGCTCCGGCTCCCTGTCCGGCCTCCACTCTCAGTCGCGGCCGCTCGGCCCCACGCAAGCGCCCGGGACCCCGGGCCAGGCCGCCCCGCCGCTGACTGGACCGCCGCGGCTCCCTGAAGACCAGCACCCGGCGCCAACGCCTGCCGAGCCGCGACCCGCCCACGGCGCCAGGGGGCGGCAGCGGGGCCTCAGCAGAGCAAGGCGGCCGGTGTGCGCAGGCGCGGCGCGACCCCCGCAGGCCTCCCGGCGTGCGCAGGCGCAGCTTGGTCGCACCCGCTGAGCTTGCAGTCGGGCGTGCGCAAGCGCACCGCGAGGACCCGGCGGCGCGAACTTGGACGTGCGCGTGCGCGCTGCTCGTCTCCGAGCGTGGCGCCGACAACCAGGTGTGCGCGTGCGCACCGCGGCTACCTCTCCTCCTCGCGTTGGCGATCCCTGACGTCCCTCCGTCTGCGAAAATCCGCCACGGCGGCTCCGCTCGCCCGCCCGGGTTGCGTGGCCCGACTGTGCCGTGGCTTCTCCTGCAGCTGGGAGGGTACAGAGTGCTGGGCAGCGAGCAGCGCATCGCCCTGACGTCAGCCTGCCCCTTGGGCAGGTGCGCTCCCACCTGGGCAGGTGCGCCTACGGTTCGGCGCCCGGGGTCTGCGGGCCACGCGTCGTGCGAGGGTCTGGGAAGGGCGTTCAGGCGACGGCCACGCCAGTGCCACGAGGATGACAGAGGAAGTCTCTGGGGAAGGAGATAAGCCCAGAAAAAACCTGAGGCTGCCTCTAGGGGTAAAATTAAAGTCGGCCACACAGGTGCTGCTGGATTCGCTCCCCGAGGTCACCCCTAAGGGCGGGGTCTGCCGGCCAGGGACCCCCCACCCCAACCCGTCCCCACGCGGGGTGGGCGGGGATGGATGCTCCACCGGAGACCCTAGCCCATCCCCTCGCCGCGTGGGCAGGGACCTGGTGGGTGGGCACTGGAGGTTTGTGGTAGGCGCGCCTGGGATGGGCTCACCCACCGAGGGACGCAGGTAGTCCCCCACACAGGAAGGAGACGGCAGTGGGGTGAGGTTGGTTCTGCCCCCCGCCGCCCGGTTTCCTGGGACTCTGAGAGACCACGCCGGGCCCGAGGTCAGGAAGGCAGATTGATGGGGTGCCCCGATGTGAGGAGGTGGCTGAGGGGAGAGGCTGTGGCCAGGAAGGGCTGGGGATCAGGAAGCAGAAGATGGATTCTCATTCGGAGATGTGGCGGGGACAAGGAAGGCCCAAAGCACCAGCCTCCCTTCTGGTACCTTGGTGGTGGCCCTGACCCCAGCAGTAGGCCAGAAACCGCCACATCACCCTGTGGGCTGGGGGAAGCTCCCCACTTCGTGGGTTCTCCATGCAGAGACCATGTCCTCTACTTGGAATCTATGGCCTCGTTTTGTAGTTTAATGTTTACTGAACTAAACTATTCGCTTTGTGCAGCAAACAATAGAAGTTTTGTTTTTTTTTTTTTTTTTAAGAAACAGGGCTTTCCTCAACTATTTCTAAGTGGCTCTGAACTTTTTGCTGAATAATTCAGTTCACACATTTTTATTGCGTGAAAGGCATTGTACTGGGTACTAAAGACACAGAAATGCCATCCCGGCTTTCTGCAAGCTTGTGGCAGTCTAAGGGGATGACTCTCCTGCTTACATGCTCGTTGCACTGCAGTGAGTTCAGTGGTGGGTAGTGCAGGAGGGGGCTGAGGGCACCACTCCCCACTGCCTGGGAAGCCTGGAGGGACTCCAGGGAATGCTGCTGCTGCTCGGCCATTCTGGGGTCCAGGAGAGATGGACTTGGCCAGGTGAAGAGGAGAGGAGGACTGTCGGAATTCACCTGGAGAGTTTTTCATACAAATGCCCACATAGGGGAAATGGCCAAAGAGAGCACTTTCCCACAGGATTTTTTCATCTGGTTTGAAATAAGTTGTTGGATATTTTGTTATCATTGTATTATAAGGCTCTTTGGAAAAGGCACTTTTGAAAATGACTTAGAAAAAAATGCATTGAATTTGAGGACCCATTATTTTACCACTGTGTGCCCCTTTCTTTTCGATCTCACTGGATTTCTACATAGGTCTTTGTTAGCCTGAGCTGGGACAGAGTGGGTAGCAAGTCCACAAGAGCTTACCTGCACTGGCAGACATGCTCCCCGTTCGTCTTAAATCCTACTTGTCCTCTAGGAACCAGAGTTTGGGAATGACAGAATAGATTTGCCTGATGAGAGGGATGTGATACAGAAACAACAAAAGTCTGAAGTCAAAAAAAGGGGCACTGGCTCCTTGAAGGCTCTGTCCACTGAAGGACCCTGACTGCAGAATGAAAAACTGACATTTTTCGGTATCCATAGAGTACTAAGGAATGTGCTGCAAATGGTAGATCTTTTTTCCCTCCCAGTTTATCATCACAGAACTAGAAGAAGGTAGTATATCCTCATTTTACTAATGAAGAATTTGGCCAACAGACAAAGCATGGAACTTGCCCAGTTTACACCTATTAACGGGGGGTGGGGCGGGTGGGGGGTCTGGATTGTCCTGCAAATCTGGCAGGTGACAAAGCCTAGGGCTCTTGGCCTCTCAGCAAGGTTTTATTTATTTTTATTTTTTGCTCTGTTTTCTTTTACTTAATGTCTTCATTCCAAGCAATTAATTAGCGTTCTTTGTTTGGGTTCATGGCATTCACCCAAATGTCATTTTTCCTCACTTACTTAGTATAGCTAGAGATGGTGTGGTACAGTAAGCCACTAACAAGTTGTAGATAGTTGTGCTGCGTTTAGCCGAGTCACGGTTGGCTCTAAATAATAGTTAGTGAACGGAAAATAAAAACGTAAATCAGAAAGAGAAAACAGAATACACACACACAAAAAGGGACCCCACTAAATATTTAGTGATGGAAGACCGAAGACCGGGATTCGTTTACGTTCCTGAATCTGGCAATCCTCAGTCTCTGGTTTAAAGGCTTAAGGAAGGCTCCGGCATTGGTTTCATAGGCCAGCTGGGGCCGACGGAAAGGAATAAAATAGAAACAAACATTTTAATGAGAAATTGTGTTATGGGCTAAAACTTTCTTGAAAGTTGACCAAATATACCTCATATGCTCTCCTAGCATTATTTTTATCCACTTAATTTTATTTTTTAGTCGCAAAGGGTATGCATGGCAATAATTGATTCCCTATACAATTTAACTGAATATCCAGCTTCGGTCACTTGCAAGTTGCAGTAGAAATGTCCATCACTCCGTCTGCCTAGTTGGCGCCCCCTTTGCGGAAGGGGCCCCCACCCCTGCCTGACACCTGTGTTTGAATCAGGGACCCTGTTTCTGGCCCACTCTGGGTCAGCGCGGTCTAAAAAAAGGCAAGCCCAAGGGGTCCTCTTTGGGGCCATTGGGATTGAATCACAGAGATGCGAATTAGGGGGAGAGAGGTGGGGTCCGCAAAGGTGGGGCTGGAGTGGGCGTTTGCTGGGTGCTTCCAAGGCCAGGAGTGCCGGTGTGAGGGGCGAGCCGGGGCCCTCACGCCCACAGTGCAGGCGCAACTCCTGTGCAGCCTGCCCCACTGTGTCTCTGTGGGGACTCTCTGGACGGCTCTGATTCTGGCCATCGGACCATCCCTGCAGCAGGACTTGGTGAGAAGAGGTGGAGGCATGCTGGCGGTCTCCCCTCGCCTTGCCCTGCAGTGGCCCAGCCCCCGTGGGTGCTTGGGCCAGCTGCGGACGGGGGCGCACTTTAGTGGGGGCCGGGAGGGTTGGCTGCTGCCGAGTGGGGTGTCCGAGGAGGAGAAGAAGCGAGGTTGGGCCTGAGCGCCCCTGGGTGCCCGCGGGGTGTACTCCTGGCCGTGGGCGCGGCGGCTCCGCAATCAGCCGGTTATGAGGGTGCTCAGGGAGGAGGGGGCCCAGGGGCGCGACCCCCAGCGCGGCCGCGCGAGCTTCCCTGGCTCCCGGCCTACCCGGTGCGGGAAGTCCGTGCGGAGCTGCCACGGCGCGGGTGGGTGCAGTTCCTGCGGAGGGCCACCAGCCTCTGCGCTGTTGAGGGAAGGAATAGCGTCCCCAGTGTCTTTAATTTCAGCGTTTTATTTTACGATTTAAATATCATTACAAACATTTTGAGAATGTTGCTGAAGTTTTACCCGTGGGTTAGAGTTTCTTTTCAAGTAACTCCTTAAAATTTGATTTGTGGACTGAGGAGCTAGCAGCAAAGTTTGAACTTTGTGCAGTTAATTACTCAGTTAGTAAACTGTGCTCCCTGAACCAGGCTTAGGGCACTGGACTTATTTAACTAAATTGTAGTGATTGAAATTTGCATAGCAGAACCACACAAAGAGAGGGTGGCTGCATTAAAATAATTTCAGAATTTACTTTCTTAAATAGCTAGGATTACATGCTTATTTTTAAAAATGATTTTAGAGCTATGTCCAGAAAAGCCTATAATAATATACATTATGTTGTATAGCGTATTTGTATTTATAGTTAGCTATTATATTTATATATGTTATATTTATATCTTAACTTGTATAGAGAAACAAATAATAAAAGCTATTAAAGAACCTGAAAATAAAGTGGCAACCACACCCCCGAGTGGATCTGTGGCACGACCAGCTTTGAAATGCAGCCGGGGTCGGTGCTTTGTAGCCCACCTCCCCCTCAACCTGGCCATGGAGAGGGAGGAACAGTGTCCGGGATGTTCCCGAAAAGTGCCCCCTGAGGACAGGCCAGCTGCCCAGTGGACGGGGCACCCCAGCCCCACACCCTTCGCTCCACACCATCCACTGCCAGGCCCTCCTGCAGCCCCTGGAGAAGCGCCGGGGCCTCCGGGAGGACTGGCCTCCCGCTCTGAGGAGCTGCCGCCCTGCAGCCCGCGAGCCCAGCCCGAGCGCTCAGCTCCCCAGCTCCCGGCAGAGCTGCAGAGGGCCTGACACCCAGCAGTGGCCAGGCCCCTTCCTTCCTGGCCAGCCCGAGGACAAAGGATGAGGATGGTCTGGCCTGAGGGCAGTAGCTCCCTGTCCAAGGCGACCAGTGCCAAGTGGGAACCTGCTGGCGTGGAGCGCCCAGGGTTTGCACAACACGGGCAGCGTCTCAACACCTGGGGTGCGGTTCCTCTGTGGACGGGTCCTCGCACCGACACTGCACATGTGGCCCCACCTCCATGTCCATGTCCCAAGCAGAGTTTGTGCCCCCCAGCTGTGAGTCAGATGCCTCCAACCTCTGGGAAAGCCCCCCCAGGTCAGTAGCTCTTCTGCCCACTACCTGTTCTGCTCCCCTCTCAGTCCGATGCTTCTCCAGAGGCCACCACGCGGCAGGCTCTGTGCCCAGGGCCACCCAGGACCACGGACAGAGTCCTCGGCATGCAGTTGGTTGTGCAAAATCTCCATTAACGCAGTTGGCTGCTCACACAGATGCCAAGTAAAACTAGGTGGTTTACTCTCACCCTAAAGCCTGAGTCAGCAGTGTCACACATGCATGCATACATACACACATGCACACACAGCACACGCACACATGTGTGCACAGGGCCACACACATACACACATGCACACACATGCACCCGCACACATGCACACACACACATGTGCACACACACAAGCACACAGGCATACACACACAAGCATGCACATGCACATATGCATACATATGCATGCACACATATATGAACGCACACACACACACAAGCCCCTAGCTCCTTCAGGAACAATTTAGATCTTTCTGAATGAGATTTTTAAGATGGCTTTTGAAGGAAGCTAAGACACTCAGCAGAGGACAGCTTTCCCAAATTTCCTTTCACCCCTTTTCAATCCCCCTCCCCGCTTAATCCCAGCTCAGGCGAGTCTTCAAATAGCCCCTCCCCTGCCCTAGAAAGCTCACCTTAGCTGAATGGCCCCCTCTCTCTCCAGAGTCCCCCACCAGCCCCCACCTTTGTCCTCTCTGCACCTGTAACGTGCCTGCTGCTATCCTAATCCGGAAGATAAAGGGACACAGCACAGAGGCAGAAACGCAGCCGTCCCCCCCACGGGACCTGGGAGCCGTGACAGAGGATGCAAATACCTACGTTTCAGTAGTTTGGACTGTTTGTTCCTGGCCCTGTGTACCGAGGGAGAAAGTCAGTGGTGGGGAAAAAGGACCATGGGGAAGGGGTGCTAGGGCATTTCCCCAGCCGCACCTGGTGGGCCTGGCGAACCCCACATCTGCCCTGTGTCTAGTCGCGCCGGGTGCTTGGTGGGGGGCTGGGGGTCCGAGGTGAGCCTGGCGGCTCTCACGAAGCTGGCAGCTTTGGGGCAGAGACCTCCAGCTGCACTAAACTTCCCCTCCGCCCATTGGGTGTGCGCCTCTCCTCCCAGGACCTGGTTCCCCACGGCAGCTCTCCATGGAAGGGGTGCTCGGGTGTGGGGGACACGGCGGTCCGGGCAGCAGCGACACTGGGACATTCAGCGCCCTGCTATTCACCCCAAACTCGGGCTGCTCGCCTGGTTTCCTTCATACCTGCTTCATCCAAGCACGTCCTCCAAGGCCGAGCCTGCTCAGCGGCTGCAGCTACAGTGTGCCTTCCTGGTGCCCCCAGGACCACGGACTGCGATCTCCCCTGGCGAGCCCTCACCCCCGCACGCCCCCAGCATGGATTGCTGCACCTCTTTCAGTTTTCACAGGACAAAATCAGCGGGCCTGGGGAAAGAGGGGAGGGGCTTCAAGGCTTTTCTTTGCTTCACGTGATTTTGTAGCAATTGCCTTTGACTGCACATTCTAGATGCCTGAAACCAAGACGGGGCTGGAGATTATCAGTCCACCAGAAGCCTCGGGTTTCGGGGGATACCTCTGCCAGGTCAGCATCACACCCTGAGATCCAAGGGGCTCCCAGGATAGGTGCTGGGCCCGGCGGGCAGCTTACAGTCTGCAGCTGGCTGGGACACAGCCAGCCCCCCAAGAGCGTCCAGCCCCTGCGGACCAGCAGCGCCCCAAACGCCAGCATATCCCGGGGCACGTGCTCCTCGGCAGCCTGGGCTGCCCCTGAGCTGGAAGGTTCTGCTCAGTGGTGATGAGAGTGTGTGAAGGCAGGAAGTGGAGGAGGAAGTCCGGGGCAGCTTTATCTTGGCCCCTGCCCAGGAAGGGCATCTCTGGGCAGCCGAGACCTGTGAGGTGCCCTGCCCGTCTTCTCACTCCGTCTCTCACGCCAGGATTCAAATACTGTTTATTTTATTTTATTTTATTTTCAATTCTAATTTTGAGATATTTTCATACTTAAAAAAAGTTATAAAAATATTACAAGGAGCTATTGTACCTAGATGTGGCGATTGTTGACATTTTGTCCCATCTTCTTTAACGTTTGTCCTTGCTCTTCTTTTCTCTGAACCATTTGAGAGCATTTGCAGATATTGTGTCCCTTTTATAAACAACTAATTTAATAAGTATTCCCTAAGGACTGTCTCTTACATGACCAAAGTACTTTTATTGAAACCAGGAGGTGTGGCACTGACACAATGCTATTATCTAACTCACAGTTCACGTTCAAATTTCATCAATTGTCCCAATAATGCCACTGATAGCTTTTTTTTCTGGTTGGCAACACAGTCCAGGATCACAGGTTGCCTTAATCATCAGGATTCTTTCGTTCCCTCAGCCTCGACCTGTCCTTTCTGACGTCTTTGAAGAGAAAAGTCTGCAAGTCTGCAAAATGTCCTTCCATCTGGATTTATTAGGTGTTTCTCACAGAGCCAAGGTTTGTGTGATCTCTAGTAAGACCAAAGAAGGGGTGCTATGCTCTTCTGTCAGCGTGCCCCATTATTGCTAACGGTAATGTCCCTTCACTATGTTTGCCTTTGCTAGGTTGAACTACTGTCCAGTCATTGTGTGTCTCTGTCCTTCATGAGTGCCTGTGGGAGCCGATGCTGAAGCTGCCTGGGTCTTCCTGCTCGGCATCCATCAGCTGCATCCTGTGTTGTTTAGCATCTTCGTATTATTTATTTTGTGCTTTCTGGCACAGCAAAAGTGCACCAAGCTCATTTTATAGTTACCCTGACCCATGCCTGGACTTGGCCATTCCTCTAGACTCCCTGGTTCCTTTTAGTGAAAATTGTTTAGGAGCCAAGGTCTGGGCGTTAGCCGTACCCACTACTGTTCTGATGCCTTTGCTTCTAGACCCAGAGATGGGACAGAGCTAAGAAACAGTTATAACTTCCTGTACATATATAATGACACCGTTATATGCAGTTACCTGATTGTGTATATGTGTGACGGGCACCCTAAAGGAACACCAGCTGGACCTGCCATTGCCTGGGGGTGGAGCGAGGGAGAGGAGGCAGCCAAGGTGACAAGAGTTTGTCGACGCTGGGAGGCTCTCCCAAGAGCACAGCGCCTACTCGTAAAATCTAATGCTGCACTGCCTTTTAGCAGATGTCTTATTGTATTCCTGCATATTGATCTTGTGGTCAAATAAAACTCCAGAACTTTTCATAGCAATTGTTGCTGGGCGAGGTCTCCTACCTCTAGCCTCATGAGTTCAACTGGAAACTCTAATGCATGTACTCCTGTGGAATTTTATCTTCTTAGCATTGGACCATTCCCTTCAAATGCTTTTAACCCTGATTGAGCTAACACCGTAGTTATTCCTGCAGATGGCCTGCTACGCTGTCCTGCGGATCACCCATAGAGGATCTGATAGATACACACCTGTTAAAGGCTTTATAACATGCCTCCAATGTCCTTTGCTGATGTCCTTGGCAAACAGAGGAGTGTCAGGCTGGTCACCGCAGCCGCCAGCTCTCGTGGGGCAGCAGGGTGAACCAGAGTGGCCTCGAAAACCCCAGACATGGAGCTGGAGTTGGAGTCGCTTCTTAGCATAGTATTGTATGTTACCAAGTAAAAAATTGAGAGTCGGGCTACTAAATGCCTACAAAAGGGTAAGAAAAGACATGTGGTTTGTTCTCGTTTGCTAGCTGCCAGAATGCAATATACCAGAAACAGAATGGCTTTTAAAATGGGGAAATTTAATGAGTTGCTAGTTTACAGTTCTAAGGCCAAGAAAATGTCCCAGTTAAAACAAGTCTATAGAAATGTACAATCAAGGGCACCCAGGGAAAGATACCTTGGTTCAAGAAGGCCGATGAAGTTCAGGGTTTCTCTTTCAAGTGAGAAGGCACATGGCAAACACAGTCAGGACTTCTCTCTCGGCTGGAAGGGCACATGGCAGACACGGCATCATCTGCTAACTTTCTCTCCTGGCTTCCAGTTTCATGAAGCTCTCCAGGAGGCATTTTCCTTCTTCATCTCCAAAGGTCACTGGCTGGTGGACTCTCTGCTTCGTGGTGCTACAGCATCCTCTGCTCTCTCTGAATCTCTCATTCTCCAAAATATTTCCTGTTTTATAGGACTCCGATAAACCAATCAAGACCCACCCAAATGGGTGGAGACATGTTGTCCCCTAATCCAGTTTAACAACCATTCTTGACTAAATCACATCATCCAGGCAGATGATCCGATCACAGTTTCAAACATACATATTGAACAGAGATTATTCTACCTTTACGAAATGATATTTTGATTAAAACATGGCTTTTCTAGGGGGCATACCTCCTTTCAAACCAGCACATGGTTCAAGACTGAAAAAGAGAGCCTAGAGAACTGGGATCCAGCTCCCGGATGGTTGCCTCAAAAGCACTAATCCAATTGATCCCATGCTTAAAAGTGGCTGAGACGGGGCCATTCTGACCAAGACTGGAATCTCCCCCACATTCTCCCTGGTGTCTGGCCCTGTTCCACGTGCTTCCACAAAATCCTGAGCTTCCCTTACTGTGACAACCATAATAGTCTACAAATCTTCTTATCGATGGACATGCTTTGGGTGGCTACCTGGCCCATCTCCCTTTCCTTGGGGTGACTCTGAGTCGGTAGGCTTTCACGGCATCATGATATTAAAAATCTTTATCCCACTTATCAGCTCTGATTGGAAGATGCTCAGACCCGGGGCTGAGCCGATTTGATTTGTCTATTGGGAATCTGAGTTGAAACAAAATTATGTCTGGTTAACCTGGGTGCTCGACTCTAAGAGCCACAGCCCACACTTTAGAAAGGACAGAGAAAAAAGAACAAAAAGAAGAGCTTACATATGAAAACCACAAACAGAATATGGAAAAACAGGGCTGAGGAATCGGTATAGAGAGTGGGTCTTCAGAGAGGAGGCTGGAATTGAGGTCTGGAGAGGGATGGAACAGCAGAACCCCTTTCTCTGCATTTGAGCTTTGGCTCATGCATGTAAACTGGAAAATCTCTGTAAATGACAGAGAAAAGAACCCTCTTCCCACTGTTCTTTGACTTATTTTTTTTTAACTTTTTTTTATTGTACAGTATAACATATATACAAAGCAAAGAAATAAAAAGGCAATAGTTTTCAAAGCACTCTTCAACAGGACAGATCCCAGAGTTTGTCATGGGCTACCATTCGATCATCTTGTATTTTTCCTTCTAGCTGCTCCAGAATATAGGAGGCTAGAGGGCTTAAATATTTTCTTTTATCATCACAATGGACTTTTTTTCCTTCTTTCTTTGTGAAATACAGCATTTATACAAAAAAGCAATGAATTTCAAAGCACATCACCACAATTACTTGTAGAACATATTTCAGAGTTTGACATGGGTTACAATTCCACAATTTTGGGTTTTTATTTCTAGCTACTCTAAAATACTGGAGACTAAAAGAGATATCAATTTAATGGTTCAACATTCATATTCATTTGTTAAATCCTATCTTCTCTGTATAATGCCACCATCACTTTTGATCTTTCCATCCCTCTCTTTAGGGGTGTTTGGCCTATGGCCATTCTAAATTTTTCATATTGGATGGGTCTGTCGTGAATATGGGGTAGGGAGATCGAACTGGACCAGGGACCCATCTGGAGGTTGCAGGTTTCTGGAAAGTTACACTAGTGTGTGGACCCCTTGTGGAATCTTATTTATTGTCCTAGGTGTTCTTCAGGATTGGCTGGATGATCCTGGGTGGGGGTTGTCAGGTTATGATAGGTAGCAAGGTCTACCTGCAGCTTGTCTAAGAGCAACCTCCAGAGTAGCCTCTCGACTCCATTTAAACTCTCTCTGCCACTTACACTTTATTAGTTACACTTATTTTCCCTTTTTAGTCAGGATGGAATTGTTGATCCCACGGTGTCAGGTCTGGATTCATCCCTAGGAGTCATCTCCCACATCACCAGGGAGACTTTCACCCCTGGCTGTCATGTCCCACGTAGGGGGGAGGGCAATGATTCCACAGGCAGAGTTGGGCTTAGAGAGACTGAGGCCACATCTGAGCAACAAAAGAGGTCTTCCAGAAGTAACTCTTAGTGTTGTCAGTCTTTTTAAATTTTAGACAATCTAGTAAGTTTGTAGTGGTACCTCATTGTAGTTTTTTCTTTTAAACTACAATGAATTTTATTGCATCTTTAAAATCACAAATAGGTCTGGCATCTTGTTTCCATTGCTGTACAGCTCTTAGATCTTATTCATCAACCTGCTGAACTGTTCCTTTTTCACAGACATAGACACCAACAATTCTTTTTCTTGTATCCTTGCTTTTAACTGTTGTGGCTTGCTGAGTCAAAACAGCTGAACTTGATACAAGTTCAATGTCGTTTCCATCAAGAATTAACTCATCTTTCTGGATTTGAGATACTGAGCAGGCAATACCTGGCCTCATCCAGATCCTGCAGATGTATTTTTCACCCAAGAAGTTTCAGGTTTCCAAAAGAGGCCCACTCTCCTGAATATTGACACTGATAGGGAAGTGATCAGACACAAGCCTCACATTGTAACGGAAACCCAGTGTAGTACCCTTGACTTACATTTTTAACTGTATGAAGTTATAATAACAAACGATAAAATGCAAAATCATTCTGAATGATAAAATAACTCTATAGGAGGGTCAGGCTGGCCTTTCTCGTCTTCATATTCATCCTGAACAACTGAAAACAGCTGAAATGGGTGTCATGTTGCCTGAGTCTGGGACTTTCTGGTAGTTATTCAATCCAGAATGGCAAAGACCAACAGCAAATGTTACATGCAATCAATTCTCTCTGTAGCCACCATAGAATTACAGAAGCATGTACCTGCAGGTATGTTCCATGGTTTGATTGCTGTCACAAGCCATATCACAAATTAAGGAACTGGTCTTCTGAAGATCAGCCTTGCATGTGTTCCAGGAAATGTGTTTTTCGATGATTGTTCATGATGTGGTTTTGAGGTTATTATTTATTTGCTTTGTGTCTCCATCTCTTTTTCCCTTCAGCTCAGTTTTACATTCTGCAGAGTTGTTTATTTCCAGAAAAATTAACAAATTCACAAATGTTCTAAGATGTGGAGAGCAAATGAGTAGGAGGTCGATGATATTCCATGGGCATTCTGCTAGAAAACATCACCGGGGCCAACTCCGGCCGAGGCCCCAGGCTCAGCTGTGCTGCCCTTTAGCTCCCTGCCCTGGGGAGAGCCTGCCGGCTGGACCCCTCCCTCAGCATCTCGTCTCGGCGCCGGAGTCATCTCCTCCTTCAGACCCACGCTGCCCTTGTAAGAGGCCCCACGTGCCGAGAGAACCCAAGGGTGCAAGGGGGCAAGCCGTCACCGACAGCCCACAGGGGAATGGGGCTGGGGTCTGCAGGCCTCAGCGGTTCCTCCTAATGTGCTATGGGACCAGCCTCGGCTTTGCCGGTCTCCAGTCACACGGACGAGTCACAAAGAGCACAGGCTCGAGCTTTCTCAGTGTAACATGAGAATTCATAGTGATGTGAACAAAAGGGATGTGCAGCGCTTAAACCAGCTCCAGGCACAAAATAAGGGCCCCGTGGGTGTCAGGTGTAGAAGTGAGTGGTTCTGCTCTTTCACCCGGGTGGACTTTGGGGAAGGGATTATTGATGTGATAGGTGTAAGGCTGAGCAGGTGCAGAAGTGTGGTCGCAGGTGGAGAGCCTTGCGGCAGGTCACCTCTTTCCAGGAGCCCCTGGGGTGTGGGGACACCTGGCTCCCCGCCCTGGCCTCCTGGAGGCAGCTTTTTATGAGCCATTCACTCCTGCTTCACACTGGCCAGTCGAGCAAGCGGCATTTCCCTACCCCCATCTCCCAACAAAATGTTTAAATGCAGGAGTTTTCAAACAATGTTTTGATGAAACACTGGAGAACATTTTTAGTAAACATTTAACCAGCCCTACCTAGTTTATTTAAAATTTTCTACAAATATTGACAGAAAGCTATGATTGAAACCCAACTTCTGTCCTAATTTTATAATGGTGATTAAAATGTATGACTTGACATGGGGATGGCTGTGGCTTTGTATGACAATGCACACAAATGCTTGGAAAGGAAGTGGAAACACTGTGCCCAGAGCACACCACTTTACAGATATACGTGATCTGAAACTGCCGCAGCAGTGCATTGGGTGATTTTAATTTTCTCCAGGTCCCTAGACCATTGTGAACACGATTTTGGCTCTTGCCCCGAATGCATTCACTGTCGCCTGTGGCTGTGAAAGTGGCCAGGGTGAGGGCAGGACCCCTGCAGCTGGCAGGAATTACTGCCCTGGGAGCTGCCCCAGTGTGTAAGGGTCACAACAGCGCTGCGGGGTAGACATTCCTTTAGCAGCAGCGTGGCACGGGGGTGACACAGCAGCGGCCTGGCACGGGTGACACAGCAGTGATGCATTGCAATGTTACCTTGCTCTCAGAAACTCGGGGAGCATCCGCTCTGTGCTGAGATACTGGGCTTGCATCCCTGGGCATTTCCAGTCATTATTGTATCAAAATGAAAACCTGAAGTCTTCAAATAGAGTGTGGTAAAGAGTCTCAGTTTGCCCGCAGGGTCCCAGAGTCCTAGGTCTGCCCTGGAAGGTGCAGGGGGAAGTGGGGACTGCAGTGAGGGGCCGGGTCCCGGGCCCGCCGTGCGTGGGGCTTGCGGATCTGAAATGCCGCTTCCTGCTTCAATCCACCCACAAGTTGTCAGATTTTAAAATTTTTTAAATTTAAGCTGTAATCACTGGTAGTGTTTAATTTTAACTATGGTTTTCATTTTTAGAATAAAGAATAAATTAAGAGGAAGATTTTGTGATACAAAAACCTTTCCTCCAGCTGATCATTTGTATGCAATTCTTTGGGATTGAAATGCCTGTCTCTGAGCGCGGCTGCAGGGCTAATGCTGACTGTGCGGTAAAGTACAGCTTGCACCTGAGATGAGTGAAGTGCTTTCAATCCCAACCTCTTCCGGGAAGTCTCTTTCTTGGGTCACTCTCGGTAAAATAACCAGAGTTATTTTTATGGGTTGGAATTACCCCTCTTGCCTTAAAGGAAATTTGGAATAATGAAAGCATGGTAGATTGGACAATTTTATTTATTCATAAGAGTACAAGAAATAAAAATGAAAGCTGTGGAACCCTTAAGGGGCAGGTGTATCTTGAACTTCCTGTGAGAGCAAATATGTCTGTACCGCAGAAAATGAACTTTGGGTCACCATTTACTATTTAAGAACTTCATGATTATTTGAGTGAAATAGATGAGGTGATAAGTGACCTGTTTTCTGAATTTTTACCAAGTAACCTTTTGGTACTTTAAAAAAATAACGATAACCTCCTGAAGATCCAATGTGAAATGAACGTGAAACACGACGACTTAGCTGGAGCGTCTGCCAGTAGGTTTCATGCTTCACTAACACATAGAAGAGGGAAATAAATGTTCTTTGATTTGTGTGCCTTCCAACTCCGGGACAGAATGTTCCTGATTTTAAAGTGGATAATCTCCAAAAAGGGAAGATGAAACGATAGCTTGGCATGCTGGTAACCGCTAGTATTTTTACTGTTATATATTCATGCAATTGAAATAAGAAGTTGGAACGTTTCCGAGAAAGACTCTGTCCCTCTTCCGTCCAAAGGCGACAGTTACTGGAGTTGCAGGTCGCACCACTGCCCAAAGGAGACCAACAAGAAAATCTTTACCACTTTTCCTTCCATGATTTGCAAATAGCGAAAGCAGATGACTGAACAGTGATGGCATGACTATTGCTTCTACAGCGTCACGTGCCCGTCCTGACACTGTCGTTAGCGCCGGGCTCCCGACATGCTTCTGATCCATAGAGAAATTAATCCCCTCGCCCAGGCTACATGGCTGGAAAGGGACTGTGATTCCAGCCCGGGCCACCTGGTCCCCAGCCCGAGCTCTGACCAGGACTCCGTGTCCCCGCTGAACTCCGGCAGCTGTCCTGCCACGTGGACGTCCTGGCAGCCATCTGAGCTGGAAGTGCTCCAGTCAGCCTCGGGCGCCCTCAGCAGCACAGGGTGTTGGTGCCTGCGAAGGCCCGGGGACAGGGCACCACCTGGCCAGCGCCGCCCTGAGGCCAGCTGTCCCCCTGGTGGATGCACCCAACGGACAGGTGTGGTTTGGGCTGTGGTTTTGGTCTTCACAGTGTTTTACTTTTTAATTTGTTCGCGAAATAGACAGAATTAGATTTGAAACCTGACATAGGAATCTGAATTTCTGTCCTTAGAAAACTGCAGCTCTACATCGCACTCGCATCTGGAGTTTCCCCGGCGCCCCTTCCCAGGCCGCGGCTCTGAGACGGGGCTGGCACTCCTCCTGCCCCCCGGCCCCCTGACCCTCCCACGTGGGCGCTTTGCCTGCTGGCCCCTGGGGAGTCGGTCCTGTGACACCACGGGGAGGCGAGACAGAAATGCTGGACGTGCAGAGGGGTCCGCAGGCAGCTTTCGGCTGGACACGCATTTGTCCGACGCGTTTTCACGCGGAATAGCCCACTTTCCCACGCCTGGGTTCTTTTTGTCCTGCGAAGCGAGAAAGGGAAGTGTTTCGCCGCCACCCGGCAGGTGGGATGGCAACGGTCGCAGAGTGAATGGAACAACGCGTCCACGCGGTGTTGCGGCCTCCACCGCGTGCACACTGGGACCAGCCCCATGCAGCGTTCGCGGGCCACACGGGCCATCCACAAGCTGTCCCAGCACGCTTGGCAGAGGGCCCACCCGCACCTCGCCCACGCGGACCTCCATGACCAGCCGAGTGTGAACATGTCCCCGAGCTGTGTCCCCGCCGCATGCACAGGCTTGCCCCAGGTGCCGGGACCTGCGGCTGGAGGCGTGCTGGGCAGCCGGTGCCTGGGCCTCATGTCCTGCCCCCAGCTTGGGGAGGTGGGTGGTGGACGGCTCCTGCCCTTCCTCCGGCCACTATGGACTCGCGGCTTCGCCTCCTTCCTGCTGGACCCCGGCCCACTGGCTCCTGCCGCAGTTCCTGCAGGGGCACGGTAGATGCCCCAAGGATGGCGATCTGTGTCAACCAGTGGCAGGGAAGACTCAGCAGAGCGTTCAACGGACCCCAGAATCCGGGCTGAGAATCAGAGGTGCGAGCTGCGCTGGCTGAAGTGTTTTCTCTCTGCGGCGTGGCACATGCTCCTCTGACACCTCCTCGGTCTCTGAGCCCTCTGTGCAAAGGGGCTGGAATGGGGAGGAGGTGGCAGGGCTCGGATCTCCTGAGGGGTCTCGGGCCAGCCCAGGGGCAGCCTGCTGCTTCCCTGGGTGTCCCCAAGCGCTTGCGAGGGCTGCCACTCCCCAGCACCGCTGAGGTCAGCATAGCTGGAATTCTGAGAATGCGGAGACCCTCCGCAGGGCGCACTAGTCTGATCCCTGAGAAGGAAAAGGGCAGAGAAAGCAACGCGAGCGCCTCACGTGGGGCAGCCTCCTTTTTCTCCCGCCCAGGAGCATCGCGTTCACTTGGGGGTGGAGTGTGCACACACGCGTAGACTGTGCACAGGTCCACACACTGATTAAAGCCGGCACGCAAGTGGCAGGCGAGGGCGGTGCAGAGGGGCCCATTGGAAGCCCAGGTGGAGCGCTCTGTGCAGAAATAGTAACAGTTTAAATTGCTGAGGCTGAATGCCTGAAGGCCTCGCCTTGGCCACAAGGGTGACGATTATGAGAATCAAACACGGGCCTGGAGAAAGACACATTCTTAATTTCTTTCCTCTTGAATTTCTATGAGGGATCTGACTCCTTCGGCCATACACTTGGGTCAAGCCGCCAGCCTGATGCTCTCCACATTGCCAGAGTAACTTTTAGAACAGGGTCTGCACACTTTCCTGTACGAGCCGGAGAGTGAATACATTCGGCTCTATGGACCACGTGGTGTCTGTTCCAGCCTCTCAATTATGTGATTGAAGCACAAAAGTTGCCACAGACAATATGTAAACAAATGGGTACTCATGCTGGGAGGGTAGGGTGCTTGCACTGGGTTGTAGAGTACTCATGTTGAGTTGTAGGGCACCCATATTGGATTGTAGGACACTCATGCTGGATTGTAGGGCACTCATACCTGATTGTAGGGCATTCGTGCTGGATTGTAGGGTACTTGTGCTGGGTTGTAGGGTACTAGCGCTGGATTGTAGGGTATCCATGCTGGATTGTAGGGTACTCAGCACCACTTCAGGTCAAAAGAAGGCATCAGGTCTGCTGCTCAGGGTAGGCAGGGAGCTGGAATAAAGGCTGAGGGGCCCCACCCTGGGCCTGGAGCTTGCCTCCTCCCTCACCAACCCTCCAGCCCCGAGTCCTCACGCAGGACCCTTGAGAATTTCTCTTTGCAGAAGAGATTGCAGAAAGCCAAGGCTCGGGGATGCTGATGCTTGGTGATTTCCCAGTGAAATCTGCAGTGCTCCAGGTTATTTTGAAACACTTTTAGTAGAGAAAGTGAGTGCCTGAGGGGAGCTGGGCTGGGCGACAGGAAGGAGTGGGATGGAGGCATGTTGGTTCAAGGTTAAGCCTTGTAACACGATTTGAATTTTAAAATCTTATATGCATATTTTCATGAATATAAAGCTGTAATTAAAAAGAAACTTAAACTCCTGGTGGCTCCCGATGCCTGACAGGACGCTGTCACTGGGCATTGTCCAGCTTCTCAGCGTCACCGCAGCCACTCCCGGCACCAAGCGAAGAGCTGTCCTCCGAACCTGCTGCCGCCGCCACAGCGGCCCTCCTCGCTGTCCACCGGTGAACTTCTTACCCCTCAGGATAATGCCACCTGCTCAAATGCCACCTGCCCTTCACAGCTTTCACAGACGCCTGTGAAAACCAGCTCTTCACGTCACTGTTCCTCGCGCATCGTGGGCGATTTCAAGACGATCTGCCTAGAATCAGAGGCGCGCGGGAGGCGCGCGCCTGGTGGGCATGGGCAGCTGGGAGCACAGGTGGAGCAGGGCTTGCTTTTCAATAGTTGGTCACTAGGAGACCCATGTGCCAAGGCGGGGGATGATGGCTCCTTTTTGGGCAACAGGACAATTGATTTTATCCTGCTGAGCTGTGGCTCGATAGAGAGAAACCAAGCTGAGACAAACACATAGGTTGTGCTGTCCTCAGCCTAACAGGGGATCTGCAACTCCAAGGATCCGGTGGGGTTTCCACAGCGGGGACCGCACGAGCGGCAGGTCCCACTCCAGGCGTGCGAAGGGATCACCTGGGGCTGGAGGAGAAACGCGTTCTCGGAGCAGCCCTCCCAGGACTGTGATTAGAAGAGCCGCCGCGCGGGGAGCCTGGAATCTGCACCTGACAGCGGCTTTGGAGGGTTCTGAGGTCACAGCCACGCGACAGGCTGAGGAATAATGGGGGGCAAATGGGTCAAAGGTGGGGGGCACAAGAGAGGGGCGGCAGACTGCTGCCATTCCAACGGGGCTGTGCGCTCTCTGCAGAAACCCAGGAGTTAGAACATACCCCAATTTCATCGTTTTCAAAGTGGCTTCTGATCTGTGGTTTGAATGTAAAAGGTTTTTGTTCAGGCCCGCACGTGGCTCACCCCGAGGCCTAGAGTATCTGGGAGCTCAGGTCGCTCTCCAACCTGTGCTGACTGTTGGAATTCTAGCACTCTGAGCATCGTGCTGTTTTCCCTCCACTTACACTTGCTAGGCTGTAATAAAATGAATTATATGTTTGGATTTAATGCCCTTCTGTGAGGCAAATTATGTGAAACAGCTACAGAGGTGAGCCCTACTTCTCAACATGGTCACATGCTTTGGTGATGACTCTCCATGTGCTAAACTCAGAGACTCTATCTTCTGCACAGGTTCATGTTGCAAGCGATGCTGTTTATTGCTAACTCCGGACATGGATGAGGCCTTGTGAGTGCTGTCCGTTGACATCTGTGGCGGCTTGAAGGACACCCCAGTTTAGAGATGTTCAAGGCCGTAACACAAGTGCAAGCCAGTGTTGACGGAGGCGGGAGGGGGTGTCCGAGTTCAGCTGCGGGCCGCGGGCCGGGTCTGTGGTCGGTTCCCAGAGCTGAGAGGACCCAGACGGGACAGGACCGGCCTGTGGCCAGACAGCTGAGAACCCCAGGCCACCAGCACCAGAGCTGCCCTGGGCAGGGTCTGCAGCTCGCCAGGGTCTGGGACCGTCGTGCCTCGAACCCGCGAGCCATTAAATTCCCATGTTTACACCCAAACTGTCTGTGACAACAGTTCAGGCAAACGAAGACACAATCAGAATTCCATTTTTACTGGAGACACAGCTAATTCTACAAAGAGAACACATCCAACTGAAATTTTAATAATAAAATAGCAACTAAATATTAACTAAATTACTTATCTAATTTAGCAAATTATAAATTAATGCACATTAGGTAAAGATATGCTTCTGCAAATGTGCCAACTGCTCCAGTACCATAAATGTTACGATATTAAGCATGTGAACTACCATTGCCTGCCATAGAATATCTCTGTTTTCTGGTGTTTTTTTTAGGAAAATCATAGTAAAGTTGGATAGCTCACCAAGAACCACTGGACAGCAACAGAGCAAGGTGAAGATACATCCACCTGTTACACGGACATGTGATGGATACATATGTTATTATTTATGTCATGTAAAAGGAACGCAGCTTTCTCTGTGAGGGCCCGGGGGAGGGTCTGGGGGAGGGTCTGGGGGAGGGTCTGGGGGAGGGGTGGGGGAGGGTCTGGGGGAGGGGTGGGGAGGGTCTGGAGGAGGGGTGGGGAGGGTCTGGGGGAGGGGTGGGGGAGGGTCTGGGGGAGGGGTGGGGAGGGTCTGGGGGAGGGGTGGGGGAGGGTCTGGGGGAGGGGTGGGAGGGTCTGGGGGAGGGTTAGGGGAGGGTCTGGGGGAGGGGTGGGGGAGGGCCCGCGGGAGGGTCAGTGAAGGGGACGGGGCCTCCCTCTTGCCAGCATGTTCCTCGGGGGAAGTTGTCGGCCGTGGAACTCTAAACTTCCGGGTGGTCGTGGAGGTCCACTGTCAGGACAGGAGGCTAAAGGGCACCTTATGCACAGGCTGTCTGCTCCATGTATAATTTTATAGCCATTTGCAGGGTCACCTCCTGGGTGCCAGGGCAGGGCCCGAGGCTGACGTGGTCCCAGGGCCGAGGGCGAGGCTGGCCTCGGGGGCCGACAGGGGTGCTGGGGGTCGGGAGCCCAGCCCAGGCTGCGGCCCCCTTTCCCTGCCCCACACCCTGGCGCCCGGCAGTCCAGTGCTTTCGGGGACCGGCAGGAGGCCAGACGCCGCTTTTCTGCTCCTGTGGGAGGCAGAGCTGCACGGAAGGCAGGTCAACTGTCCACACACCCCGGTTCCCTGAAAACTTAAAAATCATTCGGCGCAGTGTTTTCTTTGAACCTCAGTGGAACAGAAAGCTCTTGGAGGAGGAAAGTGGACTCTCCTGGTGGAATCGTGGTCACTTTTTCCTCTTTATAAATGACCTCCAGCTCACGGACAGCTGTGAGTGTCACGCCGACATTTCTCTTCCCTGGCCCGGCCCCAGCCTTGGGGGCTGAGTGGCCCGTGGGACGCCCACAGTCCCAGCGACTCAGGAGGCCGCACCATGCCAGGCAGGGCCACGACGCGCGAGGCAGCGGTGCTGGCCGGTCCTGCAGGTGCCAGGGCCCAGGGAGGCTGCTCCGCCCCAGCCCTGGGGTGCCGCCGCCCAGCCCACTGCCCAGCCCATTGCCCACCCACCCTGCAGCTCTGACAGGCCTGCGCCCTCGGTGCCTTGAGGGGACGCCCGGCCAACGTGGCCCGGGGGTGGCTGTTCCCACCAGCACACAGCAGGTGTTCGTGCAAATGTATTAAATGAACAAATGTGTGAAGGAATGAAGACAGTGCCGCTGTTCCATTCAATGTTTACACAAATGAGAGTCATGCTTTGTTCACGCTTTCAAAGGCTGGAGTCATGGAGAAGCACTTTAGAAGTTTGGACCCCTCAGGGAGAAGGATAGCGAGGGTGTGGGGAACAAAAACCTGTGGGGGTGCCGGGCTCTCACGCTTGAAGCTGGGTCTCCCGGCCCAGGTGTGCCCCCTGTGGGGAGGGGCGGCTGCGGCACGCGCCCTGGCACCCCTCTGTCCTCCAAAGGATGCGTGGGAACAAGGACCCCCACATTGTGTCCTGAAGTCTTTGTGCAGCTCCCACGGTGCCCGGAAGCCCGGCCCGGGCAGCCCCGTCCACCCCGAGGGTCCGCCAGCCACCGCAGGAGGAGGGCAGTCACCTGCACCTGCGCCTTCACTCCAGGGGCCCTTAGACGGAAATGCCAGGTCCGCACCTCACAGCACCTGCAGGTAGGATTTCATCACTTTCTGCTGACCTCGGGGGGTCACGGCGAGTCCCATAACTAAATGAGGAGGTTCAGCCCTTCTTGTGAAACTTTCATGAACAGAAAGACTTAAAAACCCCAGCCCAGCCGCTGTGTGCAGCGCGGGGTGCTTCCTGGGCGTCCTTCCCAGCCTCCGACTCGCAGCCCCGCCCCGGGCGCCTGCCGGACGTTGTGTCTATCACTCAAGCCACATCTGCCGCCATCTCTCCTCGGCCCTAAGTGGATGATGACGCTCATGCTGGAAAGTGTCCTGGGTTGATAACACTTGGGGGGAGACGGGAAGAAAAATGAAGGGTGTAGTAAATGCCGTCACAGGACCCTGGGCTCTGGGCCTCCACGTCGGTCTCTCCTGCTTCTCGGGCCGCTGGAACCCTCCGCTGTCACCCACGCGCCCCCCGTGGCAGTTGCTGCCTGGCCAGGCAGCCGCCGGTCAGCTTGTCTCTGTAAGGGGCGTGCGGCTGGGGTGAGGCTGAGGCGCGGCCCCCTCTGAACCTGTTAGGAAGCCGCAGCTCCTCTTGTCAGACGCATCCAACCGCCCTGAAAGGAGGTTTCTCCACCACATCCGAAGTTCACTTGCAGTAACTTGGCAACGTGCCGCAAGGCAATTGCCGGTGTGAGTTAGCAACACAGAAACCACTTCTGCTTTTCAAAAAGAAAACCACCAAAAAGAAAACTTAGCTCACTCCACACTCAAGCCCAACTATTTGCTCTGGCAGTTTCCACTTATTTTATCCGAATATGCCGAAGAGATATTTACAGAGGGGCTGCTGTGGGTCGGACCCTGTGCGAGAAGCTGGAAATAAGCGAGGAGACGTTCTCCTTCGGGTGAAGTCCCAGGACCAGAATTTGTACGTGTCTGCCTGGTGCTGGGAGCCTGCCCCCAGTAACCAAGGCCCTAAAACGGGGCTTGGGGATTACTGACAAACATCTTGGCCTATACAAGAGATGACAAATCTCCTTTAGAAAATTCATCCACTCCATACCACTTTAAGAAAAAGCTCTCCAGAGCTTACACCAAAAACTGCCAAGGTTTTTTTGACCTTTATTTTAATTTTGGGAAGACAAGTTGAGATAGGTGGCACAGAGAAAATAAACATCATATGAAAGTTAATGATGCTGCAGAACGAAGTGTAATGCTATGGTGTTTTTCCAATCACGCACTCAGGATTCCTGTATGGAATAAAAGGGAAATGCAGTAAGTGCCAGGCCTAATGACCAGGGCTGCTGCGTGGATGGAGCCTGTAATGCTGGGTGGGGACTTGGCTGGGAAACCTGCCGCTCCCACCCCCCGGCCCCTCCCAGAGCCCTGGCCACGGGGCCACCCTGCCGGGTCAGCTCTGGGGTAGATCCTGCTTTTCAGGAGGTTTTATGAAATAATTTATCAAACGCTCCCGCGAAGAGCTGCACCGGTGACTTGACGGTTCACGCCTGGTCACCACAGCCCCCCGCGCTGGGCGCTCCTGGCCTGTGGGACCCCAGGTCCCGGCCGAGGGCAGCTCCGCACTCCCAGAGGCCCTGTGCGGCGGGGACGCGGCTGCCAGGTTGCCAGGTCTCCCAGCACCCAGGGGCCGCGGCAGCTCTGCCAGCGACTGGTCCTGCCTGCCGCTGCTCTCGCCTTTGTCGGGCTCAGACGCGGCGGCGTCTAGGGGCTGCCCACCTTGCTCCTCCAGGCCCTGCCCATGTCCGCGCGTCCTAGGCCAGAGCCGGCGGGGTCTGCGGGGCCCAGGGTTTGGGCGGCCAGTGGTTTACGAGCACAGGTTCTCCTGATGCCGCATCCCTGGCTCCACTCATCTCACTTCTGCTGCTTCCTTCTGGAGGGCGAGACGCGTCGCACACAGACTGGGGAGGGCAGGGGCGACCCCCACCCGCCGTGCCACCTCCTGTCCCCTCCCCAGCCTCACAGGCTGAACTCTCTTGTACCATAGACTAGGCAGCCCATGGGCGCAGGGCCTTGGATAGCTGACGAGAGAGTCCCTGATTCCAGGAATCCCTTGTCCAGCTGGAAAACCGCAGGAGCGTCTCCAGCGCCCTGGGGCAGGAAAGTCCCGAGGGAGGGCAGACGAGGCCTGGTGGGCGCCGGCCCCCCTGTTCTGCTGGGGCCACCCTCGGCCGCCTGCGCAGGATGTCTCGAGGTGCCCCCACCCCAGCTGAGAAGCGGCAGCGGTGCCTGGGGGACGGAGCAGTGCCCCCCGGCCTGAACCCCCCTGTCCCCTGTCTCTCCCTGTCCCTCTGGGCCAGAACGGCAGGGCAGGGCAGTTGGGGAAGGTCGAGGAGCTGCTGTGCTGGGGGGAAATGGGGGAAGCAGACATGAGACCCAGAGGTAGGATGCCTGAGGGGCTGCTGGTGCAGGTGTTAAAGGTTAGGAGGGATGCAGAGGTGGCCGCCTGGCCTGAGATGGGCAGCTGCGTGGGTGTCCTGCTCTGGGGGCCTAGGGGGCTCTAGGGAACTTGGGGGTCCTGTGGGGCCTGGGGCATCAGGCTGTGGACCTGTCCTCCAGGCCACTGGCCACAGTTTGGGGTGCAGCCTTGGGGACACGAGGCGAGGGCCGCGGAGACCCCACTTCGGGAGCTGCAGATCCGAGGGAACCCCCATCCCCAGAGCCAAGGGAGGAGCAGCGAGCAGGCTGTGTTGGGAGGTCGGGAGCCCCTGGGAGGCCCTCGCCTGTCGCTCATTCTGGACCAGGTGGCCTGATTGAAGCAGAGAAAGACCCTGGAGGTGGCGTGGAGGGCGGGAGGAGGTGCCTTCCTGAGCCCCCAGCTCCACAGGAACCCTGCATGTGCCCTGGGGTCTGGGTTCCCGGGCCAAGGGGAGGGGAGCCAGTGGAGAGAAGGGAGGTGGCAACCCCTGACCTTTGGGGGAAGGGGGGACTGTCCCTGCGCATACTCCACCCCTGCGCAGCCGGCCCCCAGGCCCAGGAGACCTACCTATCACTTCCTGCTCATCCGCAGGCCCAGGCCCGTGGCCCCCCAGACCCCTGGAGCTGTCTCCCTCCTCCAGCGAGCCCCTCCCCAACTGTGGAGAATGACCTGGGATGTGAGAACTGCCAGTGAATTTAGGGCCAGGGTTACTGGCCTGCAGGGGAAGTGGTGGGATTAGGATTCCCAAACTGCTGCACTAGGCAAAGCTGGGAGTTGTAAAAGGCGAGGCAGGAGATGTTAATAGGTGGGGGTGGGGTGCCAGGGGCGGGGCAGCCCCTGCTGCACTCCTGCTCGCAGCTTGGTGGCCCGGGTTGTGCTGGAGGATGTGCCCACTCCTTGGAGATGGGGGACACGGAGAGGGCGTCCCCAGGATGGTGTCTCATCCACCTTTGAAATTACCTAAGAATAGATTCAAAACGAACACAGATTAGTGCCACCCTACTCCCTGCAGTGCCCAGGCAGAGGGGGCAGGGTGGCATCGCTGCCCAGTTCTTTGGGTCCCCACCTCTGCAGTCTTGGGTGGAGAGTCCGCAGACCCCTGTGGTTGGGAGAAACACGCAGAGCCACCGCCCGGGCCCGCGTGGCCCGGCAGCACCGCACTCTGTACATCTCATCTTTCCCACTGCCGGCATCCGGTTATGCGGGAAGCCGGAGGGCGAGAGACCCCTGTCCTTTCCTCTGCACCTCACAGGGATTCATGCACAGCAGGTGTTTGGGATGAGCCCAGGTCACCTGCGGTGACCGCTTGCTGCGCTCTCCTCTCGGACCCAGGGATGTCCTTCAGAGCTAAACCTGTGGGGGCTGCCGGTTCCCTTGGCTCCCGACTCTCCGTGAGAGCTAGCAGGGCGGCGGGGGAGGCGAGCGCGGGGCCGGCAGGAGGCTGTGCACTGCGGCCTCCGCGCCCCGGGCACCCTCCGTCTGCACCCGGGCTGGTTTCGCCTTCTTGGCACAGGGACGCAGGCAGCCCCTGGGCACGAGGGGGGCTGTGAGGAAGGCTCCCGCACCTGCAGACTGCTCCCTGCAGTGCCCGAGGCCAAGGGAAGGGCTGGAGAGCTGCGTGTGAAAAGCAGGGGCGACAGGGGAGAAGGTGCCGCTCTCTTCCGTTCTGGTTCTGGAATACCAACAGGAGCAACTGGTCAGACTAACGCCGATTTTAAAATCATTCAACCAGATTTCTTTCTTGCCAAGAGAGAAAAACCTCTGGTGGAAATCTCTGCTCGTGGAGTCCAGGCGAACCACTGTCCGGCTGGCCTTTCAGCACTGGGGGTGCGTGGGGAGCTGAGCTCAAGGATGGTGCAGGGAGCCCGGGAACGAGGGTCCTTAGCCCAGGAGACCTGGCCTGGGGTGCTGGGCCCGGGATGAGTTTACGGCCCATGAACAGCAGCACTTCTCATTTTACACTGCAGAGTGAGCTTTCCTCCAGGATCTCTATTAGTTTATCAGCGTAGAGACAGTCACACTTCCCTCTTACTCAGAATATAGACTTACGGAATTTTGACCAGGACATACCTACTTTGGTCTCCTTCTAGGGTGCGACCCCCTGTCCTGGGCAGTGAGAGGGTCTGGTCGCTGGGGAGGGGCCTCGGCTGAGGGAGGACGAGGCGCAGGCTTTGCGGCTCCAGCAAACCCAATGAGCCTGTCCCCACAGGCCAGGGTGATGCCCACAGTTACGGCAGCCAGGCCAGTATGAGAAGTCACAGCTCGGGGGTCGGGGCTGGGCTGGGGTGGGGAGTGGGTGCCTTTCTGGAGGAGAGCCAGGCAGAGCTGCGGTGTTCGAAGGAGTGGTGGAGCAGGGCTCTAGGCTCTCCGGGTGGCCCTGGTCCTGTTTCTCACTCACCAGCTGGCCCTTGAGCTCATCGCTCAGTCTCTCAAAACTTCTGTTTTCTCCTGGAAATGTGGCAGAGCATCAGAGGAAACCTTCCAGGTAAGGCCCTCAGCTGAGAGTCCATTGCTGGATGTGGAGGGGGATGGGACAATGATGTGCAGAGACGATGGCGATGGCCATGATTGTGAGGCTGGTCATGAAGATGAAGAAGACAATGGTGATTTTAATGATGGGGATGAAGATGTGGTAAGAAGATGATGGTGATGAAGATGGAGAAGGGAACAGGGTGGTTGCAGGCTCTGGGAGGCCTTCCCTGTTCACTGGTGGAAGAGGGGGACGTGGTCTCTGGTCTGCACAATGTCAGACCCATGGCGAGGTAATGACTGCAGGGCATTGAGGCAAGTGTGTCGGAAGGGACATAGGTGTCTGGCTCGCAGGAGGGTCTCCAGCCACAACTGGGGATCAGGAAGACTCCCTTGAGGAATATTTAAACATTGAAACAGAAGCTTTAATTTAAAAGGAGCTTCTCCAAGCAAAGGAGAAGAGGATGCCGTGGGGGAGAAGAGAAGAGGCCCTGAGAAGTCAGAGAAGAGCAAGTGACCAGAGACCCCAAGGACACATCCTGTGTGGCTGAGCACATAGGAACCGGGACTGGACCGCAAGGCGCAGATCCTGTCCTTCACCTGGTCAGCCCTGGAGCCCCGTGATGTCCTAAAGCAAAGGAACACCAGTTAGACTTGCATATTTGAAAGCTCCCTCTGATGGCGGTGCCAGAACTTCTGGAAGGGGCAGGAAACTGGGAGTAGGAGCCCAGCTGTATGTCTGCAGTGACCCAGGCAAATGAGGTGAAGGAGGCTTGAGCTAGAGCGGGATCCACTGTGGAGAAAGCAGGCAGATGTGAGTGATGTTTACAAGGCAGGATGAATAGCACTTTCCAGCAGATGCTTGTGTGTGGAAAGGAAGAGAGAGCTTAGGATGGGACTCAGAATTTGGTTTTGACAATAGAGTCCACAGTTACATTTACCCAGTAAAATACTTTTGGTTGCAGGTAGTAGGAGCCTGGGGTCAGTGACATAAACCAGTGGTTCTCAAAAGTGTACCTTAAACCACAGCACCAGTAGTGCCTGCAGCACCTGGGAACTCGTTAGAGATGCAAGTTCTTGGGCCCCAATCTTGACCTACTAAATCAAAACTTCTGGGGATGGGGTCAAGCAGTCTCTACTTTAGAAGACTTTTGGGTGGTTTTTGATACTTGCTAAGTTTGGGAACCACTAATTTGAGCCATCACTGAAGGAAAAGATTTGTAAGGACTAAGTCTCGAGTTTTCTCTGATTTCTGTCAACTCTCTCTCTTTACCTTTTGTTTACTCAGGCAAGCTCCACATGAAGACACAAGATGCTTGCAATCATTATAAGTGTTGATCCAAACCTGACATCATTCATAGGTAGCAAAAGGCAAGCTTTCTACTGTGCTTTTTATTAAGGGTGAGGACCCTTTTCCTAGAAGCATCCAGAAGATTTATCCTCATGTCCCATTGATCAGAAATTGTGTCACACCCATGTAAAGTCACTTACTGGTAAGGGAATCCATTCCACCATTATTGGCTTAAAGTATTGTCCACTAACTAGGACATGCCAGGGCTTCATCTCGGTGGCCTCCTGGAGGATGGTGGAAATCTGAACAAGATTGGAGCTTTATTAGGAAGGAGCAAGGAGCAAAGATGGTATGTAAGCTATCACAAGCCTCTGCAACAACTTCTGACACCAACTGCAAATACTGCAGTGACTCAGATATAATTCTGACTGTACTAGGAGTTAGGGCGGACTCCACAGTCCTCTACAAGACTGGCTTTCAGGAGCCATGGCAAGGTGGGGGCCCAGGCCACATCTGACTTATTGGCTACAAATTGGAGGGGTTTCCCACCACTCCCTTGGGTTCGCTAATTCACTGAAATGAGTCGCAGAACTCATTTCAGTCGTGAAAGCACTACGCTTTTTTTATTGTAAAAAGATACAAATAAGAAGAAACCCAATGAAGCATTTCCTAGGATGAGGTCTGGGAGGACCTCAGACGCAAACCTCTGGGTCTTCTCCACGTGGAGTGAAGATGTGCTCCCCTCACCCCCATGTAGCACAACCATCATAAATTCTCTCATGGGAGCTTAGGGCATCCTGAGTTTATACGGGTCTCATGATGTGGGCATGTTGGTAGAATCGACGCCACATCACCAACATGCCCGCCCTGTGGTGGAGCTCACTCTGCAGGCCCACCGCCCTCCCAGGGGTTAGGGAGGTTGGGCTGATAGGACGCGGCTCAAAGCCCCAGCATCTCACACCTGGTTGGTCTTTTGGTGTGGCCAGTTCCACCCTAAGGCTGCAGGTGTGGCTGGCCCTGCCCAACAACTGTCAGGTGTGGCCCTCGATCCCCTACGAACAACTGAGGTCCCTCCTATCACAGAAGATACCAAAGATTCTGAGGTTGCATCCCAAGGAACTGGGGGCATGGACTAGACAAGGTTTGCATTAGACTACAGATGGGTTTTGCAGAGGCATCCAACTAGCAGTCGCTGGGAGACAGAATTCAGGAGGAGGAGGAGGAACAGAATTTGGAGGACTGAAACGATGAGTTCAATTTTAGATGTATATATTTTGGGCCCTTTCAAACACACAAATGGTGATATTCAGAAGACATTTGGCTACGGAGATGTGATGCTCCGAAGGAAGTTCTTGAGTGGAGGCTGTTTGGGAATCATAAGTTTATGGCAATTGTAGACAATGAGAAGAGAGAGTCACCAGGAAATCTGTGAGGAAAACCAGGATTTGAGGAATGAGCATGTGAGGTAACCTGAAGAGAGGACCTAGCAAGAAGCAGAAGAGAAAGTAAGGGGCACAGCGTTAAGGAAGCCAAAGAAAGTGTCTTTCAGTCAAGAGCGCCAGCCATTTCAAACACGATGGAAATGTCAGGAAGAGAAGGGCTGAGAGGTGTGAGTTCCATCAGTGGGTGAGACGGCATAGATAGACAAAAGGTGATGGGAGCAGAGGCAGCAAGTCACAGCCCTCCACAGATCTAGAGTCGTAATGGACAACGGGTTTTAAATTGAGAAGAAATCTCAAAATTATATTAAGACAGGTTGGAGTCATTGCTAAGTTAAAATGTTTCTTTCAATTAATTAGTCAAGGAAACTTTTATGGTTTCAAACCCATTTGAATGAGTTATTATGGAGGAGGGAAGAGTTGAGGCATTTGTTGTCCAACAGAGAGCGGCAATGAAATGGAATCAGGAGAGGAGAGGAGAGAAAGAAATTTAAGCCTGCAAGAGCATATCATCTCAACTGAGAAGACAGAAAACTTATAGAGACAATGAAATGTTCGTCTGTGTAGAAATGCCTGAAACTGCAACAGGAAGGCAGATAAGAGAGAGATTAAGGCCACCTCCATACCGACAGTCCGAGGGGAAGCTTAGAGGGGACGTTAACTTTGGAAAGTCTTGTGGTGCAATTGAGGGGACGATGGTGCAATGACAGGTCCTTTTGGGGTGATCTGGGGGGTTGCAGGAAGGGCTTGTCTCTGCGTCCACCTCTCAGTCGCCCTCTGAACTGACACAATGAGTAACCGAATGTCTTTGTGGTCTGCATCGCCAGAGCCATCAAATTGGTGTGAACCAAATGAGGGAGAACTTAGTGCATGTCATTTTCTTTAACTTTTTTTTATGTGAAATATAACATACACAAAAAGAGTAAAGAAAAAGCAATAATTTTCAAAGTACATGTCAACAAGGGGTTGCAGAAGATGTTTCAGAGTCTGTCATGGGCTGCCATTCCAGTACTTCAGCTTTCTCCTCCAGCTGTTCCCAAACGCTGGAGGCTAGAAGAAATATCAGTCTGGCAATTCAGCAGCCATACTCATTTGTCGAATCCTGTCATGCCTCCTTCTTCTTCTCCTTTCCCAATCTATAGAGGTCAGGAGGTGATGCCCATTCTGCTTTTTCATGTTGAGAAGGGGTGTCCACACTAAAGGACGGGGAGATGTAATTTGTTGGTGATCTTGAAGAGGTTGGTCCCTGTGGGTATTAGGATGGATCTGGCCTAGGAACCCTCTAGGAATATAGGTTCCAGGAAAGCAAACCTAGTGTATGAAACCTATATAATACAGAGCCTCAGTGCGAGCCCCAGGTGTGCCTAAGGGTCAACAGGAGCGATGTGGTTGGGGGTTAGCAAACCCTGGCAATCAGCCCTGTCTGACTGCAGCTTGTGGAGAGCAGCCTCCAGAACAGCCTCTCGACCCCATCTGACCTCCCTGGCCACTGGTGTCTTACTTTATCACACTTCTTTCCCCCTTTGGTCAGGAGGGTATTGTTGATCCCAGGGTGCCAGGGCCAGGCTCATTCCTGGGAGTCAGGCCCCACGTTGTCAGGAAGATTTTCACCCCTGAATGTCATGTCCTATGTAATAGGGAGGGTAATGATTCTCCTTGCAGAGCTGGACTTGGAGAGAGAGAGGCCACATCTGAGCAACAAAGAGGCTTCCTGGAGGCATCTCTTAGGCCTCGTTCTGGGGAGTCTTAGCGTCTCCCCCACAGAAATAAGTTTCCTAAGGGTGTGCCCCAAAACCCAGGGCTTGGATGATTTTCATGGGAGTCCCCAGGGGTTGGGAGGGAACCTGGGGTTTCCCGGATGGGAAAGTTTAGGAGTTACATATTTTATTTTTCTTTTGGACCCTCAAGGGACTCTATCAATACTTTTTAATTATCAGCCCACCAGAGTCTGGGAAGTTCCTGGTGTTACATTAAGCTGTGCAGAACTACAAGGCCGTGCTCCCGTTCTGGGCTCCAGGAGTCTGTGTGGTATAAATGAGCTCTCCAGACAGGCTGACTTAGATTGTGTGTTACAGAAAATGCAGGTTCTAGATGTAATAAGCCTCTCTGCCTTTGTCTCCCGCAGCAGCTGAAGCTCTGAGCACGCACAGTATCATCTTTTGCCCTGTGTTTTCAGTTACCTTAGTTCCAGCCAGATTGGCTTCGTTTCTATCTGCAATTGAGGGCTGATCTCTTTTTCGGTTACTCTGACTGTTGACTTACATAGCTGTGCTCACCTTCGGGCGGCAGCTCTCCACTTCTGGGCCTTAGGGCTCACAGAGTGACTCAGAGTCCAGGGAAACACCAGCTGTGCACACACAGCTCCGTGTGTCAGCACCCAGAAACACACTTGCAGCTGCAGACTCAGTGTGGCTGCTGTGGGCTTGCATTCTAGGCTCCCATTTTCGTATAGGTACTTTCTGAGAGGCCTCAGCATATTTGTTGTTTTGTTTCTGGCTTATTTTGCACACCGCATTGTCTCCAAGGTTTATTCAGTTCATTGCATGCCTCTTGATGTCTTTCCGTTTTGTAGACGCACCATATTCCATCATATAAATGCATCGTTGTCCGCTGTTCTGCTTCTCGGTCACTGTACCCTGCAGCTCCCTCCATCTGTTGGGCGTCGTGGATAATGTCCAGAGTAAACTGTGTCTTACAGTTCCCTCACCTGGGTGTACAGTCAGCAGCACTCTCAATTGTAGACAGTTTCCATTGGTCCATAATGACGGAGAACCGGCAACACAGTGTCACCAACTATCAAATCAAAACTACCCCTTATCACTTGTCCCCCATCCCGAGCTGGTTTCCCCTGGCGGTGCTGTGGCACTGCTGTGTCTTCCTATTAGCTGTAGCCATAGCAGGCGTTCTTGGTTTTCCCGCTACTGCCCTCTACTATTGACTCTGTTCAATATCATACCTTTGAAATAGGTCATGTGAGCACTTATTTATAATCGCAGATTTAATCATTGGGATATTTGGCACTATACATCCCTTTCAATCATGTCCATCTTCAGTATGGCAATGTTACTTGTAACCCCCCTGACAGCTACTATCACTTCTGTCCATTCCCTTGCATTTAGGTCCAGCCCCACTGGTAGCCGTTCCCCCGTGTCTACCCTTTGTGTGCCTCTAGGTCAGCCATAGTCTACAGTGTGACCTCTGAGATGGCCTTTACCAGGGTCACGGTAGCAAAATCACACGGTATCTGTCCTTTCGTGTCTGACATATTAGTTCATGTCATTTAAAAACCTTGTCATTTAATTTAGAGTTCTTTTTATCCTAGAGTATTTCTATTTGTCTCATGTAACTTTTTCACTGATATGAGAACAAATGTGAAAACTTAGAGAAGACAGAGAAGAGTGGTTTTAAACTTAAAATTCCTGTTGGATGAAAGAAAATGCAAGGATAAACTACAGCACAGTAATTAGCAAATCAACTTTGTTTTCCCATGTAACATTTTCTGAGTTTGTTTTTGCCTTTTTACAGCATACAGTCAAATTTAGGTGCTTCTGCATTTTTCAATTGTAAATTCAATCTTTGTGTAGTAATTTTTTTTCCTTGTAGAGTCAGCAAATAAAAGTACAGTCAGAAAAATGATTTCTTCCTGCTTTCCTTTTCTATCATCAGTCATCCTTGATAAGACCTTAAGTTCAATTTAAGTTTAATAGTCTCTTGTAGCCAGTTTTTAATAAAGGACCTTTGCTATCATTTTGATGAGTTTGATTTACAAGTAGAATTTATTCTTATTAGTTGCATCTTAAACTTTATTGTTCCTATCTTAAAAATTGTGATTTCTTCTTTCAGATCTTAGAACTGTTTTTTTTTTTTTTTTTTTTTTTTTTAAGAGAGAGGGAGGAAAGGAAGGAAAGACAGAGAAGGAAGGAAGGATGGAAGGAAGGAAGGGAGGAAGAAAGGGAAACATTTTTAAACATTTTCTTGTTTTATTATATTTTGTTTGTTTGTTTGTTTTTTACATGGGCTGGGGCCGGGAATCGAACCGGGGTCCTCCGGCACGGCAGGCAAGCACTCTTGCCCGCTGAGCCACCGCGGCCCGCCCAGAACTGTTTTTTTTTGAATAGCGTTTCTCTTAAGTAGTCACCCAAATACATACACACGCAGGTTTAATTGCTCTTCAGGTCTGCAGAAGAAACTCCTGCGTCGTGACCTGTGGCCGTGTTTCCTGCCTGTCCAGCCTGAGTGTGCACTGCTACCAGAGTAGGAGAATGTGTACACTGGAGGAGAGGGGTGGGGAGGAAGGAAAGGAGGAGGGAGGGTCTGAAGCCGTCCGTGCTCCCTAGCCTTGGAGGGCCTGGGTCTGCACAGGAGCACGCTTGCTTTCCCGGCAGCCGCTGTGAGCTCCCCGCCTCACTCATTTCCCGCTGTCGGTTTCGTGAGTCCCCTGTGCGCTGGCCCCACTCTGCAGCCTGTGACGCGCAGGCTCCAGGCCGGGGGCCCAGCTGGGGCTGAGTGTTTCTGTCTTTTTTTTTTTTTTTTTTTATTAATTAAAAAAAATTAACAAACAAAACATTTAGATATCATTCCATTCTACATATACAATCAGTAATTCTTAATATCATCACATAGTTGCATATTCATCATTTCTTAGTACATTTGCATCGATTTAGAAAAAGAAATAAAAAGACAACAGAAAAAGAAATAAAATGATAATAGGGAAAAAAAACTATACGTACTATACCCCTTACCCCTCGCTTTCATTTACCACTATTTCAAACTGAATTTATTTTAACATTTGTTCCCCCTATTATTCATTTTTATTCCATATGTTCTACTCTTCTGTTGATACAGTAGCTAAAAGGAGCATCAGACACAAGGTTTTCACATTCACAGAGTCTCATTGTGAAAGCTATATCATTGTTCAATCACCATCAAGAAACATGGCTACTGGAACACAGCTCTACATTTTCAGGCAATTCCCTCCAGCCTCTCCGCTACATCTTGAACAACAAGGTGATATCTACTTAATGCGTAAGAATAACCTCCAGGATAACCTCTCGACTCTATTTGGAATCTCTCAGCCATTGACACTTTGTCTCATTTTCACTTCCCCCTTTTGTTGAGAAGGTTCTCTCAATCCCTTGATGTTAATTCTCAGCTCATTCTAGGGTTTTTCTGAGTCCTTTGATGCTGAGTCTCAGCTCATTCCAGGATCTTTGTCCCACGTTGCCAGGAAGGTCCACATCCCTGGGAGTCATGTCCCACGCAGAGAGGGGGAGGGTGGTGAGACTGCTCGTCATGTTGGCTGGAGAGAGAGGCCACATCTGAGCAATAAAAGAGGCTCTCTTGGGGGTGACTCTTAGGCCTAAATATTAAGTAAACTTGACCTATCCTTTGTGGGGTTAAGTTTCATGTGAACAAACCCCAAGACTGGGGGCTCAGCCTATAGCTTTGGTTGCCCAGACTGCTTGTGAGAATATCAAGAATTCAACTTGGGGAAGTTGAATTTCTCCCCACTCTCACCATTCCCCGAAGGGGGCTTGCAAATACTTTTCCATTCACTGATCAAATCATTCTGGATTCATCGGGGGATCACTCTGGACAAACCAACAAAATCTCATGTGCTACCTGAGATTCCAAGTACTTATGACATTCAATCAAACTATCTACATGAGTTAGATAGTTTATTAGGAAATGCTCTAGTCAAAATCTAAATTTTGTTATCAAATAAACATTTTTTGCTTTAGTCTCACACATAAGGTGACATTTTAAAGTATTATCATCTATTTTCAGCACCCTGCAGTAATGACATTCCTTTGTTCTTCCTCATGTCAAAACATTTTAAAAATTTGTACATTGTACATTTCACTATTATTATAGACTCTAGGCATTCCTAGATTATACCATCTCGATCTTTAGCATCTATCTTTCTTTCTGATTTCATTTATGTCCCCAGCCCTCCTCCCTCTAATATTCTCACATGCAGCTTCATTCAGTGTTTTAACATAATTACATTACAGTTAGGTAGTATTGTGCTGTCCATTTTTGAGTTTTTGTATCCAGTCCTGTTGCACAGTCTGTATCCCTTCAGCTCCAATTACCCACTATCTTACCCTATTTCTAACTCCTGATGGTTTCTGTTACCAATGACATATTCCAAGTTTATTCTCTAATGTCGGTTCACATCAGTGGGACCATACAGTATTTGTCCTTTAGTTTTTGGCTAGTCTCACTCAGCATAATGTTCTCTAGGTCCATCCATGTTATTACATGCTTCATAAGTTTATTCTGTCTTAAAGCTGCATAATATTCCATCGTATGTATATACCACAGTTTGTTTAGCCACTCATCTGTTGATGGACATTTTGGCTGTTTCCATCTCCTTGCAATTGTAAATAATGCTGCTATAAACATTGGTGTGCAAATGTCCGTTTGTGTCTTTGCCCTTAAGTCCTTTGAGTAGATACCTAGCAATGGTATTGCTGGGTCGTATGGCAATTCTATATTCATCTTTTTGAGGAACCGCCAAATGCCTTCCACAGTGGTTGCACCATTTGACATTCCCACCAACAGTGGATAAGTGTGCTTCTTTCTCCACATCCTCTCCAGCACTTGTCATTTTCTGTTTTGTTGATAATGGCCATTCTGGTGGGTGTGAGATGATATCTCATTGTGGTTTTGATTTGCATTTCTCTAATGGCCAGGGACATTGAGCATCTCTTCATGTGCCTTTTGGCCATTTGTATTTCCTCTTCTGAGAAGTGTCTGTTCAAGTCTTTTTCCCATTTTGTAATTGGATTGGCTGTCTTTTTGTTGTTGAGTTGAACAATCTCTTTATAAATTCTGAATACTAGACCTATATCTGATATGTCGTTTCCAAATATTGTCTCCCATTGTGTAGGCTGTCTTTCTACTTTCTTGATGAAGTTCTTTGATGCACAAAAGTGTTTAATTTTGAGGAGTTCCCATTTATTTATTTATTTCTTCAGTGCTCTTGCTTTAGGTTTAAGGTCCATAAAACCGCCTCCAATTATAAGATTCATAAGATATCTCCCTACATTTTCCTCTAACTGTTTTATGGTCTTAGACCTAATGTTTAGATCTTTGATCCATTTTGAGTTAACTTTTGTATAGGGTGTGAGATACGGGGCCTCTTTCATTCTTTTGCATATAGATATCCAGTTCTCTAGGCACCATTTATTGAAGAGACTGTTCTGTCCCAAATGAGTTGGCTTGACTGCCTTATCAAAGATCAAATGTCCATAGATGAGAGGGTCTATATCTGAGCACTCTATTCGATTCCATTGGTCGATATATCTATCTTTATGCCAATACCATGCTGTTTTGACCACTGTGGCTTCATAATATGCCTTAAAGTCAGGCAGCGCGAGACCTCCAGCTTCGTTTTTTTCCCTCAAGATGTTTTTAGCAATTCGGGGCACCCTGCCCTTCCAGATAAATTTGCTTATTGGTTTTTCTGTTTCTGAAAAGTAAGTTGTTGGGATTTTGATTGGTATTGCGTTGAATCTGTAAATCAATTTAGGTAGAATTGACATCTTAACTATATTTAGTCTTCCAATCCATGAACATGGTATGCTCTTCCATCTATTTAGGTCTTCTGTGATTTCTCTTAACAGTTTTTTGTAGTTTTCTTTGTATAGTTCTTTTGTCTCTTTAGTTAAATTTATTCCTAAGTATTTTATTCTTTTAGTTGCAATTGTAAATGGAATTCGTTTCTTGATTTCCCCCTCAGCTTGTTCATTGCTAGTGTATAGAAACACTACAGATTTTTGAATGTTGATTTTGTAACCTGCCACTTTGCTGTACTCGTTTTTTAGCTCTAGTAGTTTTGCTGTGGATTTTTCAGGGTTTTCGATGTATAGTATCATATCATCTACAAACAGTGATAGTTTTACTTCTTCCTTTCCAATTTTGATGCCTTGTATTTCTTTTTCTTGTCTGATTGCTCTGGCTAGAACCTCCAACACAATGTTGAATAACAGTGGTGATAGTGGACATCCTTGTCTTGTTCCTGATCTTGGGAATGTTTTCAATTTTTCCCCATTGAGGATGATATTAGCTGTGGGTTTTTCATATAATCCCTTTATCATTTTAAGGAAGTTCCTTTGTATTCCTATCCTTTGAAGTGTTTTCAACAGGAAAGGATGTTGAATCTTGTCAAATGCCTTCTCTGCATCAATTGATATGATCATGTGATTTTTCTACTCTGCTTTGTTGATATGGTGTATTACATTAATTGATTTTCTTATGTTGAACCATCTTTGCATACCTGGGATGAATCCTACTTGGTCATGATGTATAATTCTTTTAATGTGTGGCTGGATTCGATTTGCTAGAATTTTGTTGAGGATTTTTGCATCTATATTCATTAGAGAGAGTGGTCTGTAGTTTTCTTTTTTTGTAATATCTTTGCCTGGTTTTGGTATGAGGGTGATGTTGGCTTCATAGAATGAATTAGGTAGCTTTCCCTCCACTTCAATTTTTTTGAAGAGTTTGAGCAGGGTTGGTACTAATTCTTTCTGGAATGTTTGATAGAATTCACATGTGAAGCTGTCTGGTCCTGGACTTTTCTTTTTGGGAAGCTTTTGAATGACTGATTCAATTTCTTTACTTGTGATTGGTTTGTTGAGGTCATCTATTTCTTCTTGAGTCAAAGTTGGTTGGTTGTTCATGCCTTTCTAGGAACTTGTCCATTTCATCTACATTGTTGTATTTATTAGCATAAAGTTGTTCATAGCATCCTGTTATTACCTCCTTTATTTCTGTGAGGTCAGTGATTATGTCTCCGCTTCCATTTCTGATCTTATTTATTTGCGTCCTCTCTCTTCTTCTTTTTGTCAATCTTGCTAAGGGCCCATCAATCTTGTTGATTTTCTCATAGAACCAACTTCTGGTCTTATTGATTTTCTCTATGGTTTTCATGTTTTCAATTTCATTTATTTCTGCTCTAATCTTTGTTATTTCTTTCCTTTTGCTTGCTTTGCAGTTAGTTTGGTGTTCTTTCTCCAGTTCTTCCAAGTGGACAGTTAATTCCCGAATTTTTGCCCTTTCTTCTTTTTTGATATAGGCATTTAGGGCAATAAATTTCCCTCTTAGCACTGCCTTTGCTGCGTCCCATAGGTTTTGATATGTTGTGTTTTCATTTTCATTCGCTTCGAGATATTTACTGATTTCTCTTGTAATTTCTTCCTTGACCCACTGGTTGTTTAAGAGTGTGTTGTTGGATCATTCTCAAAGATAAACCATATGCTGGGTCACAAAGCAAGTCTTAACAAATTTAAAAAGATTGAAATCATATACAACACTTTCTCAGATCATAAAAGAATGAAGTTGGAAATCAATAATAGGCAGAGTGCCAGAAAATTCACAAATACATGGAGGCTCAACAGTGTTTCCATCTTTACAAAACTTCAGATAAGGTCTTCTGCGAAGCTTCCCATCAGAGCCTCAAAATGAGCCAGTAGATGAGTTATTGACTGCCATGAAATTAAACATTTTTGTTGATATTTGAGAATGTTTTAGTGTGAATTTAACCTATGAACTGATGGGCAGACAATCCATGCTAAGAATCTAGACGTGGAAGCGCAAATTGAAGTATTTCAATTATCACTTTGGAATGAGGTCTCTTGCTTCTGGCAGAAAGAAAGTTTTCTCTACAGAAAGACTCTTAACCTCCTTTCAGCAAAAGATGGCCAGATATTAGGGAACATGGAATAAACGATCCCTGGAAGGCGTGTGTGGCTGAGTGGGCATGGGGTCTGCTCCCTGGCTGGGGGTCTGGGAGCTGGCAGGCAGGGGCTCAGCAGCCATGGGCATCGGGGAGACACTGGGCCTCTTTCCTGATACAAAGAGCGCCTGCCCAGCACTGGTTTCGAATGTAGAGCCTCAGATTTGGGGTGGATGTGAAGAGTGACAAGGTTTTAAGGCTAACATTTGAAAATAAATACTCTGCTTGCCCTTAGGAAATCAACAAAAAGCAATTTTCCCTGAAAAGTGCAGATTTTAATGACATCCCAGTTTAACACATGGAATTAAAGGCGTGTTGGAGGGTGGGTGCCATGGCCTGGCGCCCTGGAGACCTGGACGGAGGCTCAGCCTGGCCCCCGCATGGGCGGACCAAGTTCAGGGGCAAACAGATCGATTTGGCATTAAGGATTTAGCTTCATCCCGCGAGCGCCCGCACACACTGTCCTAGTTAAGCTTAAAATGGGGAGAAGCATTTCCCTGTGGGGCAGGCCCGGGTGCAGCTGCGCCCCTCTGACAGGGTGAAGGGCTCGGGGAGGGGTGGGGCGGACGGCGTAGGGAGGCCGGTGGGGCCTGGGCACCTGCCTGGCCCTGTCATGTAAGAGTGGAAGCCGGCGGTTAAGACTCGGCGAGACAAGAAGGAATGGGCCCTCTGAGAAGGGGGCACTGCGAAATGAGGGGCGGCACAGAAGCAAGTGTGGCTCGAGCACAGAAAGCCTCGACTTTCTCCCCAGAGTGGGCTGGGGGAGGGACAGGTAGCTGAAGAAGCAGTGAAGAGTTGGGCAGTCCTGGGGGAAGGAGAGGGACATCAAGGGGAAGTAAAAGTACCCACATATTTATGCCCGGTTTATGTGACAGGGCATGTGTGCATGGATGTGCATGTGTGTGCATCTGTATTTATGTGAGTGTGTGCCTGTATACATGTACATAGGTGTGTGTGCACATGGATGCATGCGAGTGAACTGGTACATGTGTGTATGTGTATGTGTGCCTATATGCATGTATGTGGGGTGAGTATTCGTGTGTGTGCAAACACATGTGTGCATGTGTATATGTGTATTTATGTGAGTATGCCAATATGCATGCATATAGGTGTGTGTGCACTTGTGTGCACATGGATGTGTGTATGCACGAGCACATGTGCATGTGTACATGTGCACGTACTGCATGTGCCTATATGCATATTTATAAGTGTGCATATGTGCGTGCATGGGCATTTGTGTGTGTGTGTCTTAGGAGAGGGTGATTTCCTACCTTTTATGTAGCATCTTTGACACAACTTCGGATGTTAGATTCTGAATGATTTGCATCCTTTCCCATGTGTGTGCAATTTCCCCCCACTGTGTGGTCCCGAGCTCGCCCCTGTGCCCTGGAGCCCATGGCCGAGGTGCCCTCCACAAGGCCATCACCTGGGATTTGAGGTCTGGGCACCTGGGTACGCTCTTAAGTGCTGTAAGGGCCTCTCAATGGCTTCTTGCCTACACCGAGGGCAGAGGGTAATAGCACCTGGGTTGCGGATGCCTGCTGCGGCGGTTAGTGCCACTTTCATGAAGTTGAAGAAGGACCTACCTGGCTGCCTGGCGACCTTCTCCTCCGACCCCCAAGGCGTGCCTGTGAATGGGACCGTGACCCCTCCCCAGGCCAGGGACTCCTTTCTTGGCAGGCATAACACATCCCTCAGTTCTGCAAGCCAGGAACCTGGGCTCATCCCCGACGCCCCCCTTCCTGCTGGCCCACACCCCATGGCGGAGCGCTGATGTCCCCCCAGACGCCTGGCTTCTCGTTTCCTTTCCGCTCCTGCCGCCGCCTTCTGCTCTGCCGTGGCCGCCGGATGGCTCCGGCTTCCTGAGGCGCGCAGTCAAGAAGCCCGACCCTGCAGCCCCCAGCCCTGACCCCCTCCCCCCCCGGAGCCACGGCAGCTGCCTTGGCCTCCCGGCCTGTCCTGCCTGCACAGGGCTGCGACCTTCTGGAGCTGGGAAAGACCCCGGGACTGTGCTCAGGGAGGGGAGGGGGCCGCGCTGCTGGTGGTCCCCTCTGGGATCCTGTGCACACCTCTGCCGGCACCTGGGCGTGCCCACCTGTGCACAGGCCTGCTCGCTGGCTCACTCCATGCGTGTCTGTGATTTAAATACGTGTGCTTCCTTCTTTGATATAGTAAAATAGGATGGAAACTCTTGTGACTTGCCCTTCTCTCCATATGCTCGAAGGGGCATCCCTGAGAAGTGTGCGTGTGGCACGCACGCTTTCTCCCTGGGCATTAACTCCCCTCCCAGGGGTTCACCACGGACCTGCTCTTTCTCCATTCCAGGCGGTGAGTTGTCCCAGTTCTTCCTCTATGATGAGGGAATGCTGCTGTGTCTGTCCTCATCAGTGAGCCCTGGTGACCACAGGGTGGGGGGTTCTCCGAGGTAGGTACTTAACTCGTGATGTGGACATTTAACTTTGTGTCCTGGCACGGCACATGACTTTTTATTGCTCCACCACCCAAAAGGCAGTGTGGCCTGTTTTCTTCTTAATTTTAGTAAGTAAAACGGCATCCACTGTGCCTTATTTCACATTCCTCCAATTCCTGAGAAGTTGAGAATCTTTAGAAATGATCACTAGTCAGTCCCGTGTCCTTGCCTAAATGCGGTGAGCGTGGCACGTGGCACAGAACTTGCTCATGGCCACGTGTGTGATCTCACGCCACTCCCCGTGTGCACGTTTCGCAGGAGGGACCACGTCTTGTCCACCTGATGCCTGCACCCAGCACGGAGTGCCCCGTGCCCAGCCTGGCACCTGGCAGGACTGAACTAATGTCCTTATGGCAAAGATGGAGACAAGGGCGATAAAAAACGGGGCTGTGCAGGAAAGGAGCTCAGAACCTGTAAATTTTCAGCCATGTATTCCAAAATCATGTCTAAAAGTGCAGGCAAAAAAAATGTGAAGGTCAAACAATATTTCTGAGTATCTCCTATCCACGGCCGTAGTTTCACCTTTTAAACTGAAGCATAGACAAAAATATTCCAGAAAGTAAGGATGCATATGTGCAATTAAAAGGGACCTTTACTATCATTTAACTGAAAACGGACACATTAGCTGGAAACACCTCTCACCTAAAACTGCTTTCATGCATACAATTTGGAGGGAATTCCAGTAACGGGGACACTGGGTGACGTCACGCCTTTAGGGGTTTGTGCGTCACTGAGAGGGTGTGACCTCGGTGTGCGGTGGGGTAGTAACAGGGGCAGAGTGATTAGCTCTGGCTAATCTGTGATGTCAGAATGTCCATGGAAATGCTGCTTCTGTTGGCGAACTTTGCATTTTGCAAACAATGAACATCATATTAAGAAAAACAATGGCTGTCAGTAATGACATAAAAACATAAATATAAAACATTTGTCCTTGTAAGAACGGTAAAACATTTCCTCCCCCAGTGATTGCTGTGACTCCGGCTGACTCGGGCGGCATCGGCTGCTCTGAGCCTCATTTCTCAGTCTCCCCTGAGCCTGTGCGTCCTAAGGAAAGAGCTGCCACAGCAACCCCGACTGGCGTCAGTAGCCCGGGCCGCCGGCTTCAGCGCGCAGCGCAGCAGCAACGCGATTTGCCGCGAATCACCCTGCAAAGGACAAGAATTTTGGTTCACAGCAAAGAAAAGGCCGCGGCAGGCGCGGGGCCCGAGGCCTGGGCCACGCGCCGGCCCCTGCGTTCTCCCCGCAGCCCGAGTTCTTGCGGCCGCGCCGGGCACAGGGCGAACCCAAGTTCGAAGCAGGAAATCTGTCTCCGGGAATAGACACAGCCCAGAAATGTCAGGGTCTCTAGTGCGTTGCGTTTGATGGGCAGCTCAGGAAAGCTCACGCACCCTAAAATTCCCCTGGGAAGAAAGAGTCCCTGGCGCCTTGGAGCAGGACACTGGAATTAAAGGGTCTGGACAGGGTCTTGTTTTGTTTCTCGGAATAGTAGTGGAGAAAGGACAAGTGTGAGGTCCTCATTCTAATTTTGGGGAGAATATAGAGCGCTCTTACATGAAGGTACATTTTATCTACACAGCTGTTTCTGCGTTTTTATATATTCAAGGTGGACAAGTGAGAGACTAATTTGTCTCTCTTTTGGGTATGAGGTGTCTTGTGTTTTTAGTGTATACATTGAATCCATAATGTTTCTTAATTTTATGGTGCAAATGTTGCTCCTCACTAGAGAGCAATGGAGGAAGGAATTAGCTGTGCTTTGAAGTGATGCCTCTAAAAATCCTAAATAGTGCCACTCTTTTTACTGGGAAGGCCTCCGATCCCTTCATCAGTTTTACTGGGTATTAGGCTTTCTCTTACTGTTAAGTGTTACTTTTATACGAAGGGCATAATTGCCACATCCCCTTCTAATAAGTGTTCTAGTTGCTCATTGGTCTTTTAACTTTGCTTATAATTTTCCTTTGTTTGTTTAGTGTTGTTTCACATTTTCACATAATTAAATTAGTTGATCTTTTCTACTATGCTTTATGTGTTTAGTGTCATGCCACCCAAAGATTGTATAATATTTGCCTTTTTTTCCCTGGTGTTGATTTTATTTCATTTTAACTGTTTATTTATCTAGCGTTACTTATTTTGACTTAAGATGTGAAATAAAATTAGACTTTATTTGAATTTTTTCCTAAGTGTTTCATCTTTCCTATTCTCATCTACTAAATGCACTGATGGGTTCTAACATTGTGCCCCATGATTGAGTGCCCATATCACACTGTTGTATTGATTCACTTAATTATCGTTTAAAACCTTTAGTGTCATATGCATAATATTTAAACAAATGAATTAGAAAATGTTCCCTTCTTTCAATAAGCTTAGAAAAAGGAGGTATTATATTGTGTTATTTTCTGTGACTTGCTATTTTCACTCAACACTTCCTGAATTTTATCTCTTTCATATAGTTGAGATTAATTAATTTAATTGCTATATAATATTCCTTTTATATACATAGCTACTTATATATCATACATAGGAAAATATAATATTTACCTATATATTTAATAGGTAAATATACAGCAAATTGTTTACCTATTATTATCCTTTCAATAGATATTTGGGTAGTTAATTTTTATCAAATACCTTTTATACATCAATCAAGGTAATGGTCTGGTTTTTATTCTTAAATAGTTACCAGAGGTAAATTATTAGAAATTCTAATAACAAAACACTTGCATTATTGGCATAAATCCAACATAATCAAATTGCCTTTTTATACTTGGTTGTGTTCAACTTATGGATATTTTATTTAGGATTTTTAAATGTATATTCTCCAGGAATATTTTCCTTTCTCCTACAATCCCTCTTTTGATATGAAGATCATACTTCCCTTATAGAATGAGTTTGGAGATCTCCTATTTTCATTAGCAAAGAAATTTGTATAGATTGGACTTGTCTGTTATCTGTTCCTTAAATTATGATGATTCAATTGCCTGTGAAACCTGTAGGCTTCTGCTGTTGTTTTCTTGTTTTTATTAGTTGTGGAAGAAAGGGGTAGAAGGTTTTTTAAACCACAGATTTGTATTCCTTAATTGATACAGAACTATTCAAATTTTCTATTTCTTTGGTCAATTTTGTTCAGTATATTATATTTTTCTTAGGAATTGGCCCATTTTCTTTGTTTTCAAATATTTCTTAGTTTTATCTTTTAAATGTCTGTGACACGCACATATATATTTTTCCTTCTTTTCTTAATATATTTTGTGTCTTTTTAATCAATAATCACTAGAGATTAGAGACAAATTTAAGGAGTGTTTCCAAAGACCCAACATTCAGCTTTATTTTCTGCTCCAGTTGATTTATTGCTGTGTAAAAACTGCCCCCAAAACTTAGAGGCTTAAAAGAACAACCATTTCACTATTTCCCCCCCAGGTTTGTGAGTCACCAAGTCACATCAGACTGGTCTCAGTGATTCTTTTGCTCCATGTAGTATTGCTTGGGTTTGCTTGGAGAAGCTCAGCTGGTGGCTGGGCAGGGCAGGTGACTGGGCTGGTCTGATGGCTGGGCAGGACAGGTGGCTGGGCAGGGCAGGTGGCTGGGCAGGTGGCTGGGCTGGGCTGGTGGCTAAGCAGGGCAGGTGGCTGGTGGTGGCTGGGCAGGACATGTTGCTGGGCAGAGCAGGTGGCTGGTCAGGTGGATGGGCTGGGTGGTGCCTGGGCAGGGCTGGTGGCTTGGCAGGTGGCTGGACTGGGCTGGTGGCTGGGCAGGGCAGGTGGCTGGGCAGGGCTTGTGGCTGGGCAGGGCAGGTGGCTAGGTAGGCCAGATGGCTGGGCTGGGCTGGGTGACCTGAAACAGCTTCACTAAATGCCTGGTGCCCTGGTGGGGCCAGCTGGGTGCTGAACTCAGGTGAGCTTCTCTCAGTGTCCCTGTAGCAAGGGGCTTCTCCATGTGGCCTGTCCAGCAGCTCAGAGAGACTTCTTACATGCAGCCTAGTGTTCAGAAAATGTTCCAAGAGACAGGAAGTACTTTTTAAAAAACATTTTTACTGTGAAATATAGCATATATGCAGATAAATGATAAATTTCAAAGCACAGTTTAACAAGAAGTTAGGGAGCATATTTCAAAATATGGTATGGGTTGCAGTTTCACAGTTTCAGATATTTTCTTCTAGCTGCTCTAATACACTAGAGACAAACAAGAAATATCATTATGGTGATTCGGTAGTCACAATCCTTTGTAAAATCCCATCTTCTTGGTTACCACTCCTCCCTCTCATTTGATCCTTCAGGGATATTTGGGCAACGACCATTCTAACATTTTCAATATGGCAATGCTACTTGTAAGCCCACTAATGAACTGCCTTCAGTTCTGTCCATTCCTTACATTAAGTTCAGCCTCATTAGCTAACTGTTCACCCGTCTCTAGCTTCCATGTATATCTGGGTCCCCTATATTCTATATTATAAGCCTCTGAGTTTATCTTTACCAGTGTCATAATCGTGGAATAATAAGGTCTCTGTCCTTTTGTGCATGGCTTATTTCACTCAGCATCATGCCCTCAAGGTTCATCTAAGTTGTCATGTGCTTCAGGACCTCATTTTGTCTTATGCTGCATAATATTCCATCGTATGTGTACCTACCGCATTTTGTTCATCCACTCGTCTGTAGATGGACACTTGGATGGTTTCTATCTTTTGGCAGTTGTGAATAATGCTGCTGTGTACATCAGTGTGCAAATGTCTGTCTGTGCCACTGCTCTCTCAGTCTTCTTTGAAACTTCCTTAACTGGAACTCTATCATTTTACAGTAAATGTCCAATAGTATTTGAAAAACAGTCGGTCAACTGCTTCTTTGCCCATTTTATAATTGGATTGTTTGTTCTTTTCTTGTTGAGTTGGATGTTTTCTTTACGAACATAGAATATCAAGCCTTTATCTGATACACGGTTTCCAAATATTTTCTCCCATGAGCTGGCTGCATCTTCACCTTTTTGACCCGTTTGCTTTCTGACTGTTGCCTGCATTATCCAAGTCAGAGGCTTCACAAGTGCAAACCCCTGTGTACCAAGGCAGATTATGGTCATGGGTACTTTTCAGTCCTGTGAAAGAAGCACCATCTTTCTGGCGAATTATAATGAGTACGTTAATGAAAGTGCTTAATTAGGCACCTTTGGGGCTATTCCATGATGATACGCCTATTAATGAAGTATTCAGCTCATTGGAGAACTCTACTTCCTAATTTTATTTGAAATAGTTTGCATTTGTACGTTTTCCTTAAAATTTTCATTACTGCATTAGATATCTTTAAAGATAAAAGTAACGTGAGCTTTTTTCCATGTGCTTTGTGACTTTCTGTTGCCTTTGGGCATTTGATTATCTTGATAAGGTTATTATTTTAACTTTTTAAATTGTATATTATAACATATATACGAAGCAATGAAAGCAATGAAAGGAAAAAGCACTCTTCAACAGGTAGCTACAGGACAGATCCCAGAGTTTGTCACGGGCTACCAAACCATCATCTCAGATTTTTCCTTCTAGCTCCTACAGTATATAGGAGGCTAGAAGGAATAAACATTTTTTTATCATCACAATTGACTTCTTTTTCTTTTTTGTGAAAAATAACATATATACAAAAAAAAGCAATACCTTTCAAAGCATAGCCCCACAATTAGCTGTAGAACAGATTTCAGAGTTTGTTATGGGTTACAATTCCATAATTTTAGGTTTTTCCTTCTGTCTGCTCTAAGATATTGGACACTAAAAGAAATACCAATTAATAATTCAGCAATCATATTTGTTTGTTAAACCCTACTTCTCTGTTTAACACCACCATCACCTTTGATCTTTCTACTCCACTATTTAGGGGTTTTTGGGCTATGGTCATTCTAACTTTTTCATATTGGAAGGGGCTGTCACTAATGTGGGGTAGGGAGATGGAACTATCTGATGTTCTGGAGAGGTTGGGCCCTCTAGGTTTCAGGACTTAATTGGTCCAAAGACCCATCTGGAGGTTGTAGGTTTTTGGAAATTTACACTAGTGAATGGAACCTTTGTAAAATCTTATATATTGTCCTAGGTGTTCTTTAGGATTGGCTGGAATGGTCCTGGTTGGGGTTGGCAGGTATGATAGGTAGCAAGGTCTAACTGAAACTTGCATAAGAGCAGTCTCCAGAGTAGCGTCTCCGTTCTCTTTGAACTCTCTCAGCCACTGATAGTTTATTAGTTACACTTTTTCCCCCTTTTGGTCAGGATGGAATTGTTGATCCCATGGTGCCGGGTCTGGATTCATCCCTGGGAGTCATCTCCCATGTCACCAGGAAGATTTTCACCTCTGGATGTCATGTCCCACATAGGGGGGAGGGCAATGATTTCACTTGCAGAGTTGGGCTTATAGAGACTGAGGCCTCAGTTGAGAACAAAAGAGGTCCTCCAAAAGTAACTCTTAGGCATGCCTTTAGGTAGGCTAAGCTTCTCCACTACCTAATAAGCTTCACAAGAGCAAGCCTCAAGATCAAGGGCATGACCTATTGAGTTGGGTGTCCCTAATGTTTGACACTGTATCAGGGGATTCCCTGTAGGTCAAGTTTAATAGTTCCATATTTTTTCTCCCATCCCTCAAGGGACTTTGCCAATGCTTTTTGATTATCTGCTTAATGTATTCTAGGATGTATCCAGGCATTACATTAAACTTTTTAGGATTAAAGGACCTCTTTCTTATTCTGGTCCTCCTATGTTTCAGTTGTTCAGTTGAGCTATGCAGACAGGCTGATTATGTGCTACAGAATATAAACCTTTCTTCCCTTGGTCTCAAAGAGTAGGTGCTGTTCTAAAATACAGAATATGTCTTCCTTACCCCTGTGTTCTGAATTACCTTAATCGGCTTCATTCTTATCTCTGAATTCCAGGTTATAGATATATGAAACAGCCTCCAAATCCAGAAATGACAATTACTGGTCCAGGCTAAGTGTGTCTGCTGTAAGAGCTTACAGTCTAGCCTTTAATACACATTTTCTAAACGAGACCATGCAATATTGTTCCTTCGTTTCTGGCTTATTTTGCCTCACCAATTGTCTCACTGGTTCATTCACACTGCTGCATGCCTCATCGTTCTGTTCTGAGGCAGCACAATATTTGATCACACGTACGCACCATCGTTTGCCAATCTACTCCTCAGTCAGTGCCTCCTTCAGCCACTTCACTCATCAGGCATCATGTATAATGCTCAAAGTCCACAGTCCATCACATTCTCAATTTTAGGTAATTTCATTGTTTCCAGGAGAAAGATAACCAATAAGTACACCCTCACCACACAGGAAATCTAAACCTCCCCTTAGCTCTTGTCCCCCCCCATTATTTCCCTCTGCTGTTGCTGTGGTAGTGCTGATGGTTTCCTGCTGAGCACAGCCCACAGCAGGCAATAGCAGTTTCCCTATTAAACTTTAGGGAAAATCATACCTTTGAAGTGGTTCTTGTAAGAACCTGCTTATATCTGTGGTGTTACTCAGTGGGACTCATGGGTGTGTACAACCCCTTTCAACCCTGCTCACCTCCGACATGGCGATATGACTTACAGACCCACCAGAGAACTGCCTTCGCTTCCATCTGTTCCCTTGATGAGGTTACTCTGAAAGCTGACTTCCCTCCCTCATCTGAGGTTTCGTGTTTGTTCTAGTTCGTCAGTCATTCCCGGTCAGACCCAGGCCTGGACCTGAGACAGGGACACAACTCTGCAAGGACCCGTTCCGAGCGGGCGGGCAGTTCGCCAGGCTGCACCTTCCACTTCTCCCAGCAGGTGGTGCACTTGGGCCTCCCCACCCCCACCCCCACCCCCCACCCCCGGCCAGCAGCTGCAGGTGAGCTGGGTAGAGACCCTGCAATTCCAGCCAGGTCCCTGGTCCTGGTGTGCACGAGAGCGGCTACCCCCGGGGCTGTGGGTGAGCAGGGTTCACGTCCGCAGAGCTCATGCTGGGCCCGGTGGGGCTGCGAGTGCTAGGCTCTCTCTGAAGCTGCCCTGGCTGTGGACTGGGCACCTGGACATGACTGTGGGGCGTGTGGCCGGCCGTGGGGCGCAGGGCTGGGCACACTTCCCTGTCCCTGCCACTCTGTCCATGTATTCCTGAGGCCTCTGGTGTCTCCCCTGCGTGTCTCCCTCCTTCCAGGGGGAGGGCCCCCAATCTCTGCCAACGCCGAGACAGGGCGGTGAATAATCCAGGTGCGTAATTGATGAAGCTACTTGAAGGGTGCGCGAGCCCGCCGTATACCACTCCATCTGCGTTTGTTCGTGTTAGACATTTTCATAAGAAGTTTAAAGTTGATCTCTTTGATAATTTTCTTTATCTAATTGTACCAAAATCAGAGAATATAGAAAAAAAGTGAAAATCAATATATTTTTCAATTTGTTGGGACTCCACTTTTGCTTCACGTCTTAATATTTTCAATTTTGATAAACGTGTCATTTGTGCTTGAGAAAAACATTTAATCCTTAAACACCTATTCCTTCTACCCTCCATCCTACCTATCTGCCTGTCCAACTATTTATCATCTTTGCTATATATCCATTAAATTAGGTTTGGTAATGCAAATTTTCCATACTTTCTCTCAGTTTTTTCTGCTTGGCCTATCTGGAATGCTGAGTGCTTTGCGGGGTGGCTGCGATGCTGAGTCTGCACAGCCTGGGAGGAAACCCGCGGCGTGGTGGAGGGACCAGCGCTGTCGGCACCCGCCCTCTTCCTCTCGTGAGTTGTAGGGTTGTCTTTTTGACTATGGTGTTGTGTTCTCTCACTGCAGTACCTGCAAGCGCGGAGACTTGCTGCTATCTTTCTAAAACCTCTCATCACTGGAGAATCCTCAGCCCTTGTGCGTTTGAGTATTTCCTCTCTCTCATTGTGTCTGTGTCTCTTTCTAAGGTCTCCTCATGCAGTCTTTGTGTCTCTTTATGTCTGTTTTGCATACTGCATCTTCTTTTCTCTGTCAGCTTCATTCTGTGTATCTCCTAACTCTCTCTTCAGCTCTAAGCTGCTAGTTTGCATCTCTAGAATGCTTCTGACTTCAATGAGTACAGTTTTCATTTTTTTATCTTTTGAACTCTGCCTGATCATTTTAGAAATTATTTCTTCTTGGCTGCTTCCTTTCTAGAATTTATTATTTATTCTTTTTAATTTATTATTTGTAATTACTTTATACTTCATACCTGGTAATTCTGCAATTGGAAGTTATTAGGGGTCTAAATACATTGCTTATGTTTTATTTTATTGATTAATGCACATGGTGTACTGTTTCCTTGTATGCTTGAACACTTTTAATGGCGATCTCATATTTAATTAAATGTAAAGAATTTGAATTTGTAATAATTTCAGTGTAATGAATGATTAAATATGGTAGTGTCATATTGATTGAGTGTGGGGCTCTGAGATTTTTAATTGGGACTATTTTCCTTTGGAGAGGATGTGACTGTGGTTCTGCTGAGTGCCAGTGCTGCCACTAACCTGGTTCATTTTGCTCCCCATGAAGGTCCCAGCCTAAGGTTAGGGTTCCAGATCCTGGGCCCCCACCATAGCCACAGTCAGGGCTCAGTCTCCTGGTGTTGGCATTGGCACCAGTGCACCCCAGGGTAACCTCAGCTCCTGCTTTGTTTGCCTGTTGCTCCCGTGTCCCGAGTAACTCACTGTTATCTCTCTGCCCCTGGTGGGGCAGCCCATGGTGGTTGCCTCATTTCCTTGTTGATCCAGAAAAATGTTTTCATTGTCACTGTAGTTTATCTATGGACTGGATGGTGCTGTCTGAGCACAGCAGTTCCTCTGACCTTCTGTTGCTTGATTGAATTGTGGTCAATGTATCTCTTAATCGGCTATATCATGACCCATATCTTACACAGAATTTTCTAAAGTTTTCTATCCTCTTAAGGGAAACCTTCCATATTTTCAACACGGATATATATTTTTTATCCTTAAAGCTTTAACTTCTTTTGTTTGGTCCTTTCCATAGTTATAGGGATGCAGAATTGTCAAACATGTGGGATCATGTAATGTTCTTCAGATTGGAAGTCCATAATTTATTTCTTAAAAAGAAGGCCTGAGGGTGAAGTTCTAGCTAAAAGGCATAAAAGTTGAAGTTGACTTTAATATTGATGGATTGATGGGAAGGAGAGGTACTTAATATTACATTTATCCAATAAGTAAAAGCCATCAATCTTTTCTCATAGAAGAAGAAGGATTTGATGCTAACATCAGAGAAGGGTGGCAATTAAGAGCATATGATTGAGTTAGGAAAGGGCTGGGCTGAGGGACACCAGGTTAGAAGCTCTTTATCAATCCCCCAGACACGAGGGACAAAGGGCTGGTTCAGGTGGTGACTTTAGGGAAGGGAAGCAAAGCTGCTCTCAACAGACGTAATAAGTTTTGTTTTTTTTTACATGGGCAGGCACCGGGAATCGAACCCGGGTCCTCGGGCATGGCAGGCAAGCACTCTTACCTGCTGAGCCACCATGGCCCACCCTATAAGTTTTGGTCTCATTTATAAAGGACGGAGGGAACGTGAGGGAAGCGACGTGCCGTGAATGAGTATAAATTGAGGTGTCATTTGGGGTGGAGAGGTGTTCGTCAGGGCTCTCTAGAGGATCAAAACCAACAGGAGAGATCTGTAAGTATGAGATTTATAAAGGGGTATCATGCAACTGTGGGGGTGCAAGAGTCCAGAATCCTCAGGGCAGGCTGTGAAGCTGGATTAGCTCATCTGCAGGAGGTAAGCCCAGGTGGCCGCAGGTGTCATCAGCCGTGGCTGCAGTCAGCTGACTGACGACGTCAGAAACCAGCCCCTGGTTTCTCAACCAGCCACGATTATCCAGCAGCCACGGCCAGGCCAGCGCTTGCCTGACCAGACAGCTGGGCACCATCGCCTGGCCAGGTTGACCCCAGAACCTACCATCACGGGAGGCCTGGGTGTCCACACAGGCTCTGCCTCTCATGAGCCGTGTGACCTGTAGAGATTTGCTCAACTTTCTCTGGGACTTAGTCTTTCTCACGTGTGTGCTGATGGATTAATGTATGCCTTGAGAAGTTATTTTGAAGGTAAAAAATGCATATAAATCCTGTAAAAGTGTCGGGGGAAGGGCCCTACCTCACCTGGCCTGGCATCTCGGCTGGGTCAGTGCGGGCGTTTCTGAGCACTTACCACACCCCTGAATGGGGGGAGGGCCACGGGGTCCCCACGTGGACAGCCATGGACAGTGGGCATGTGAAGGGTGCAGGGCAGGGAGACAAGACGGGCTGGCCCAGGGACACGCGCTGTGCCTGGATGTGAGCCCCTCAGGCTGGGCAAGCCACGCCCGAGCCCACCATCCTGCCAGGCCCTCTTGGAGAACCAGGAGAAAGGGGCGATGGGCCTGCCACCTGCCAGGTGATGGCACAGAAGGGGAAATTGTGAAAATGGGACGAGCAAGGTCCGGGGCTGTGCGATCAAAGGGGCAGGACTTTATCAGCGTGGAAGGCCCAGCTCAGATTGGATAGGGTCTTTCTCAGCCGGGCTTTACTAGCTCAGAAACAGGAATGGAGGGGAAAGCAGGGTCTGTGAGTGCTGGAGGTGGTACATCTCCATGTCTATCTTTTGTGCTTGAATATTAAGAAAGAATTAGTAGATAAGGAAATGCACGAGCTCCTTCTAATAATTAACCATGGGTTCTCAGCTGGGCAGGCAGGAAATGCCAGAGGGGAGAGAGGGGCTAAGGGGGGTGGAGGGTGGTCGTCAAAGCACAGAGCGTGACTAGAAGTGGGGACAGGAAGCCCCCGCCGAGGGGCTTCTGCAGGGTGCGGGGAGGAGTGGGAGGCGGGAGGTGGGCTTTGCAGTCGGCGGGGGGCGCCGTTGGAGGGGGCGGGGGTGGGGGGAGGAAGAGCTGCCCGAGTCCTGTCCACGGCGGGGAGGGCCGTGGCCTGGGTGGGGCGACGTGGGGAGCCGGCCGAGTGCGGTTTCGCTCGCCAGGTGCCGGGGCTCCTCCCTGGCTGAGGGTCCTGCTGGCCGGTCTGCCCCTGGCTCGCTTCCCCTGGGTGTCCACTCCCCAGCGCCCAGGCAGGGGCTTGGTGTGCCTTGCCCATCCTTTCCCAGCGGGCCCGTGTGCTGGCTGCGGTACCGGTGGGCAGGTTCTCTGCCTTACATTTGTCCTGCAAGTGGCAGGGGGCGGGGGGGTCCTAAGCAGGGGCTGTGGCCTGGACCCTCGGAAACCCGAGGACCTCTGAGAGGGGAACTGATGTCAGGGTTTTGATAGAGGAGGAGTGGCTGCAGGACGAGCTGTGGCCAAAGGGGCCGCATTAGGACCCCCTCTCCGGGCGCCCCCACAGAGACCCCTGTGGGTGGGGAGACCCTGTCAGCATGGCCCAAGGTGTGCTCAGTGGTGCTTCTGTCCACCTGAAATTCCAGCCAGAATGCAGGAAGCCAGTGGGACACACTGGGGAGGGGAGCTGAGTGCTGCTGGCTTCTGTGTGGAGACTGCTGGTCCTGCCCACCCAGGGGTCCCAGGGGCTGAGCTGTCACCAGAGATGGGGGGCGGGGCTGTGCACACGGGGGTCTGTGCACATGGGGTCTGGGTCTGTGCACACGGGGGTCTGTGCACGCGGGGGTCTGTGCACGTGGAGGTCTGTGCATGTGGGGGTCTGTGCACACGGGGGTCTGTGCACATGGGGTCTGGGTCTGTGCACGCCGGGGACTGTGCACACGGGGGTCTGTGCACATGGGGTCTGGGTCTGTGCACACGGGGGTCTGTGCACGCGGGGGTCTGTGCACGTGGGGGTCTGTGCACGCAGGGGTCTGTGCACGTGGAGGTCTGTGCACGCGGGGGTCTGTGCACATGGGGGTCTGTGCACGCGGGGGTCTGTGCACGTGGGGGTCTGTGCACGTGGAGGTCTGTGCATGTGGAGGTCTGTGCACGCAGGGGTCTGTGCACGCGGGGGTCTGTGCACATGGGGTCTGGGTCTGTGCACGCGGGGGTCTGTGCACATGGGGTCTGGGTCTGTGCACGCCGGGGACTGTGCACATGGGGGTCTGTGCACGTGGAGGTCTGTGCACGCGGGGGTCTGTGCACGTGGGGGTCTGTGCACGTGGAGGTCTGTGCACGTGGAGGTCTGTGCACGCGGGGGTCTGTGCACGTGGGGGTCTGTGCACGCGGGGGTCTGTGCACGTGGGGGTCTGTGCACGTGGAGGTCTGTGCACGTGGAGGTCTGTGCACGCAGGGGTCTGTGCACGCGGGGGTCTGTGCACATGGGGTCTGGGTCTGTGCACGCGGGGGTCTGTGCACATGGGGGGCTGTGCATGTGGGGGTCTGTGCACGTGGGGGGCTGTGCATGCAGTGCGTGCTGGGAAAGCACAGGTGGGCATCACCAGGCCTTGAGGGTCTGCGGGATGTGAGTGAAGGAAGGTTTTCAGAGTTGTTCCAATAACCTCCAACAAATGTATATGGAGTCCCTATGATCTGAAGGAACTGAACTTGTGTCCCAAGTGGGCGAGAAGGCTAGACCCTTGGCCACGTGTCAGAGGAAGCAGGTGGGGGGCTGAGCTCAGGGAGCCGTTGGGGGGGTGGTCAGCTGTCAGGCGTGCTGTTGGGGGTGGTGTCTCTGGGGTGAAATGTGGCTCTAATGATTAAAGTTAAAATGTCAGAAAAACTGTAGGCAGTACCTGAGTGTAGAATAGTTACAGTAAACCTTTAGAGCAACTTTATCGGCACAACTTACCTTACTAAAATGATACTTTACATTTTAGAGATTTCATAGTTAAAACAGAGATTAAAAATTGAGTTTAAAAGCAGCTTATTTTTCCATTTCTCAGAAGATTATTAATCTTTTTCATATTACAGCATGAGGGATTTAGGTTTCATTGGACATGGCCCACAGGTGTCTATAGACGCTCCTGAAACAGTGTTAGTAATAAACTTACACGTGGCTGCACCTGCTGACCGCTGGGGTGTCGCTGTCATCCCCCACGTGGGGTGTGGGGGAGATGGGGGGCCCAGCTGCCCAGAGTCGAGCAGCAGCCCGGACCAAACTCCAATGCCCCATCTAGGGGACCTTCTCCCGGTCCAAATGCCTTCTCTTAAGGAGCTAGAACAAGGTGAGCTGTAGAAATGGGACAGAGAGCTGGGAGACCGAGGGACCGAGAGCAGGACGGACGGACACAGGTCCGGCGGATTCGACTCCGGGCTCCACAAGAGATGTGGGACGTAGTCGCGTGGCCCGAGCTCAGCCCTGAGCCCTCAATGGGGCTCTCCCCACCCCAGCCCCTGAGCTGCCGACCCTCGCGGGTGCGGGTGGGCTCGCGGGGCCAGCAGCGCCCTGGGCCGCTGAGAGACGCTTCGCGGGTACTGGGTGCATCACACCCGGAGGGCCTCACCACCTGGGACCCCGGCCCCAGCCTGGGGAGTGTCCTCGCTGGCCCCTGGGTTGGGGCTTGCAGGGCCAGAAGACGTGAAGTCACACGCACGTGTTCGCACACACACACCCACGATTGTTTTGAGACACACGGATGCTAAACTCCGGCCAGGTGGCCTGGGGACCCACAGCCTGAGGGAAAGTTCCCGCGGGTGGGCTCAGGGCGAGAGCTGGTGGCCGCGGCTGGGCCTTCCTGAGAGGTCTCTGGGGTACATTTGACCAGCTGAGACCTTCACCTTTCATTCTGACTTCGGAACAAGATGGAACTTTGGCACTTGGAGTGCTGCAGCGTTAGAGGCTGGTGCCAAGGAGCGGACGCTGGAACGCGGGACACGGGACGGAAGCGCCGTGGCCGATGATGGGCGGGCGGCTCTGGAATCCCCGGGCTCCGGGCTCCAGGGTGCGGACCTGGGGAGCTGCGTGGATGCCCACGGCGGGGGGCTCAGCCTCTCCCCGGGGCAGCGCCTCGGCCCCTCCCTCTCCACAGCCCAACCCACCCGAGCTTCACCTTCCAGTCCACGCCGAGATGGGGAGGGCGCATGGGCGCTGAGCATGGGGCCTACAGGAGCCCCACGGGGACGCCCTGCGTGGGGTGAGCCCTGTGGCCGGCCCCGACGGGCTGGCTCGGGGAGGGCCGTGGCAGGCGGCCATGGGTCAGGGCGGAGTCGCAGGCCCAGGGTGGGGGCTGTGCCCCGGACGCCCCCTCTCCAAGGTCAGACCCCCTGTCCCGTCAGCATTTCCTGGGCCGAGCTGGTTGAGAGACAACTTCCTCTCCTCCGCCTTACCCGAGGGGTCTCCCTGCACTCCGGGCACAGTGGAGTCGGGGGTCCGGAAACGGGGTGGGGGAGGCCCCAGACACAACCCTTTGTGTCTGGTGGCCTCGGTGCAGTGGGAGAAGCCCACGTGTGACAGTGGGTGCCAGGGAAGTGCACGCTGCTTGGAGCTGAGAATGGGGAGTCCCTTCCTTCCGCATAGAGGCTGTGAAATGCGTCTCCGTGCATTGACATAGGCTCCCGGGGGAGGGGGCACTGCGGGGGGAGACAGGCAGACTTGGCCAGCTGTGCCCGGGTGGGGGCTCTGGGGAGGCACCTGGGAAGCAGCCCCTCCAGCTTCTCACCTTTGGGGAGCCAGACCTGCAGGTGAGTCTGCCCCACCCCCAGGGAAGGGGCCGGCTTCTGCCCAGGTTTTTTTTAATTCAGTTTTTGTTAGAACAGCTTTCCTGAGATGGCTCACGTACTATACAGTTCACCCACTTAACCACTGACCTACTTTCTTTCTGCCTCTGTGGGTTCGCTATCCTGTGTGTTTCCTATAAATCGAATCCCACAGTATGAGATCTTTTGTGACTGGCTGCTTTCAAGGGTCCCAACAAGCATCAATGCTCGTTCCTTTTTATGGCTGAGGAATATCCCATTGCATGGATGGGGCACTTTTGGTTTATCCAAACATGGCTGTTGGAGCCTTGGGCTGTTCCCATGTTGGCTGCTAAGATTAAAGCTACAGGGAGCGTTACTGAACGTGACGTTGTCTGCAGCACCTGCTTCCCGTTCTCCTGAGTACACACCTGGAGCGGAACTGCTGGATCAAATGGTAATTCCATGTTTAACCTTTGGAGGAACTGACTGTTTTCCGAAGTCACTGCACTATTGTACAAACCCACCAGCAGTGTCTGAGGCTCCAATTTCTCTGCATCCTTGTTAACACTTGTGTCATTTGTCTTTTTGGTCATATCCATTCTGGGAGGTATGAAGTGGGATCTCACTGTGGTTAGATTTGCCTTCCCGAGGGTTACTGCAGTTGAGCATCTTTTCAAGTGCTTTAGTCCACGTATGTCTCTTCCTTGGAGAAGTCCACATCCACTGTCTACTTTAAAATTTGAATTGCCTTTTTATTCTTGAGTTGTAAGAGTTTTTTATTTTAGATACAAGTCCCTTGTCAGATATATAATTTGCAAAAAATTTATCTCACTCTGTATGTTGTCTTTTCATTTTCTGGAAGGAACTATTTAAAGCATGAGGGTTATTAATTTAATGAAGTATGATATATTTTTTACTCCTGCCTTTGGTGTCATAGCCGGCGTGGTACTATCTACTACAAGGTTGTGAGGGCTTGCAGCTGTGCTGTCTTCTAAAGATGTTATAATTTCAGCTCCTACGTTTAGGGCTTGGGTCCATTTAAGTCACTGTTTATGCACGGTGAAGAAGGGGGCAGAATTCATTCTCATATGTGGATCTCCAGGTACCCCAGCACCGTTTGCTGAAGGGACTCATCTTTCCCCATTGAGTTGTCCTCTTGGAAATAAGAAGGCTTGTTTCCGGACTCTCGGTTCCGCTGCCTGGGCGTTTGCAGCCGCCCTCGGACCAGCACTGCCTGCTCTGGTCACTGAGCCCTGGGAGCAGGGCTCGGCATCAGGAGGCGAGTCCTCAGCTCGGCTCTTCTGTTTCAGGATCGTTCAGGCTCTTCTGGGCCCTTGAACTTCCCCGAGTCTCAGGACCGTCGGGCTGGTTTTTTCGGAAGCTGAGTCTTGAGGGGGGCAGTGCTGGTGCCCATGGGGAGCCCCCAGGTTATTGCTTCCTTATGCGTGTTCTCTTCGCTCCTCTTCACTGCCGCTTCCTTTCTTTTCTTTCATCCTTTTGCATTAAGTGAATGTTTTTCTAGTGTAATATTATAATTCTTTTTTGTTTTTTTCACTGTTTTTTTTAGTTGTTTTCTTAGTGGTTGCTCTCAGGCTCACCATATACATCTTATCAGAAACTACTCAGATTTTTATTAATTTAACTCCCCCATGATACAGAAATGCTCCTCTTCTGTAGGTGCTGTGTCCTCGCTTTCTGTGCTGTTACAATTGCAATATTCTGTGCATACAGTTGGAACATTGCAATACTTTGTTACAATGTCATTTATGTCAGAAGAAGCTGAGGAAGGGGGTGTAGGTATGAATTTATGCAGTTTGATTTGTTAACCTCCTTGCTTCCCCTTTCTGCTTCTCTTCCTTCATTTTTATGGATTTGGGTCACTGCCTGCACTGCTTTTATTGTCAAATATGTTACATGTATTTGACATGTAATTGGACCCACAATACAATTTTTTTTGCAACCATTTTTGTAAAAAATGTGATTGTGGTAACGTACATGCCACGTAAAATCCTCTTATTTTAACCGCTCCTGAGAATACAGTTTGTAGTTACCACCAGCACCTACTGCTTCCCAAACTCCCACCACTCCAGCAGACCCCCGGTACCCATTTATCGGGAGCGCCCCTCCTCACCCAGGACCTCTACGAGTCACACGTTCTAGTCATGTCATGTCAGTGACATCGGACAAGATCTGTCCTCTCGTGCCGGCTTCGGTCACTCAGTGTCCGGCCTGCCGAGGCTCCCCGGGGTGGGGACAGAGCTGCTGCCTGGCCCGAGTCAGCGCCATGGCGGGCTCCGGCCACCCTGCCCGTCCCGACCCCGAGGACACCTGGGTCGCTTGGCTTTTTGTCTGTTGTGGGTGTTGCTGGACAGGTGTCTGTCCCTCTGGTCAGTTATTTTGGTACACAATTGCTTTTAAAACCAACTGAGTGCAGAAAGGAGAAGCACGCATCTTCCTGCTTTTCTGACTACATCACGGCCTCTCCTGTGGCTCTTTGTCTTTTCCGGGGATTCAAGTGAAGTCTGGAGCTAAAGAACTTGGTGGAGTATTTCTTAAAGGCAGCAGGACTTAGTGATCCCAGACGGCCTGGCCGACAGTAGGTTGGGAAATTTCGGGAAACTGGTGGAGAAGAGTATGTTGGGGGGTTGTGGCCAGGCCAGCCCCTGGGGCAGACCAGGTGAGCGCCGCTGCGCATGGCGGCCGGTTGGCTGCAGAACCTGTTTGCGGGGCGTGGCTGGGAGCCGGTGTGGCCATGGGTTCGAATCCACCGCCTGTGCCCCTGTCCCATGGCCCTGGGCCTCAGTTTCCCCATCTTTAAGACAAGGTCGATAGCAGTCCCCACCTCGCAGGGTTGCTGGGGGATTTAATTGGGGACATGAGTGTTTGGACTGTACCATCTGGCAGGGCCCTCGCCCAGAGCAGGACCTCCCATACTCCTGGCCTCAGTTTCCACAGGCTGCCGGGAGGGAGCAGGCAGGTTCAAAAGTCTGCTCAGCATTTTTGAAAAACAGATTTTAAGAAAATCCTGTGAAAACTCAGTACATTTGGAAATTACCTTTCGTATATGAGAACAAATGTTAATTTTTTTTTTTGCATGGGCAGGCACCAGGAATTGAACCCAGATCTCTGACATGGCAGGTGAGAACTCTGCCTGCTGAGCCACTGTGGCCCGCCCCAGATGTTAATATTCTATTGTGGCATTTTGGGGTAGACATATTTTAAAAATCACTGTTATTTTAAAGTGAGAAGTTTAGCAAAGGTCCCAGATCTTCCCCTGAGCAAACCTGAAACAGCACCTCGGGCACTCACCCTTGCCTCTAGCAGGGACCCTCCTTGTCTGCGCCAGAGCTCATGGGCAATGCGTGTCCTTTGCGCTGGCCCAGGGTGGTGAGGCTGCCCATGGACAGGCTTCTCCGTGTCTTCCTCTTACCTCAACTCTCCTGTTAGATGTTCGGGTCCCAAACAGGAGGTTTTGCTACTGACTGATTCCACGGGGGGTTAGAAAAGTAGGTGCCAGGCAGGGTGCCGGGATGCCTGGGCTTGCGGAGGTTGGGAATCGTGCTCTTTCCAAACGCTACAGAGAATCCCTCAGCCCGCACCAGCTGTGCACAAATGCACACCTTCAATACAAGGAGGCTGCTCTAGTGTGTCAGCTGCTGCAGTGCTGTTCACCAGAAACAGAATGGCTTTTAAAAAAGGGAATTTAGTAAGTTACTAATTTACAGTTCTAAGGCTGTAAAAATGTCTAGATTAAAGCAAGTCTATAGAAATGTCCAATCTAAGGCATCTAAGAAAAGACACTTTAGTTCAAGAAGGCTGATGACCTTCAGGGTTTCTCAGCTGGAAAGGCACGTGGTGAACATGGTGACGTCTGCTAGCTTTCTCTCCAGCTCCTTATTTGATGAAGCTTCCCCAGGGCATAGTCCTTCTGCATCTCCAAATGTCTCTGGCTGCGTGTATTCTTGTGGTTCTCGTGGCTCTGTACAAAATGTTTCCTCTTTTAAAGATTCCAGTAAACTAATCAAGACCCACCTGGAATAGGTGGAGTCACATTTCAGTCTGATCAAAGGTTAATACCCACAACTGGAGTCACAGCTTCGTGGAGATAATCTAATCAGGTTTCCAACCTACAGTGCTAAATAGGGATTAAAAGGAACAGCTGCTTCCAAAGGATGGATCAGGATTAAAACATGCTTTTCCAGGGTACATCATGCTTTCAAACCAGCACAGAGGGCCTTGCCAACTGAATACAAATGCACACCTTTGTTTGAAGGAAGCTTACCCAGAATACGAATGCAGCCAGGCTGGTTTAAGTTCTGAGTTGGAAAAGCGGCCACTGACAGTGAGGCAGTGGCTCTTTTCATTGTGTACACACACAAAGCTCATAGGGAGCACTCAGTCACTTGCCGTGGAGGACTCAGTGCCCAGTGGAGGACTCAGTGTCCAGTGGAGGACTCAGTGCCCAGTGGAGGACTCAGTGCCCAGTGGAGGACTCTGTGCCCAGTGGAGGACTCAGTGCCCAGTGGAGGACTCTGTGCCCAGTGGAGGACTCGGTGCCCAGTGGAGGACTCAGTGCCCAGTGGAGGACTCAGTGCCCAGTGGAGGACTCTGTGCCCAGTGGAGGACTCAGTGCCCAGTGGAGGACTCGGTGCCCAGTGGAGGACTCAGTGCCCAGTGGAGGACTCAGTGTCCAGTGGAGGACTCAGTGCCCAGTGGAGGACTCTGTGCCCAGTGGAGGACTCAGTGTCCAGGATCACCCATGGAAAATCAAGGGCTGCTGTGCCCACTCCCCAGCCTCCCACGACACACCCCAGTCCTCCAGGGCTGCTGTGGCCTAACCACGGCCTCTCACCGGAGCGGCACATTCAGGGCCAAGGAGAGGGTCACTCTGAAGTCCATCTCAGGACAGCACCTCGTCCTGTAATGCCTGTGGTGGCATTACACAGCCACAACCTGAGGACCAACCTGAGCTGGAGCTTCCCGTTTCCCCTTACTGTTGAGGAAACTGAGGCTGGGAGAGGGGGATTTACTCCTGACGATTGGGTTTGTGGGCCAAGCGGGACCCCGGGTTCAGAGGCCACCGCCTCCGCCATGGCTGCTCTGCTGCGTCTTCCTTCCTTTTAAGTCCTCTTCATGGAGTCCAGCGGCGAAGAGGCGATGGGTGAGCTGCAGGGAGTTTTACTGAACCTGGGACCTGGTCACTGTGCTGGTTTGAAAGGATGTATGTCCCCTAGAAAAGCCATGTTTTAATGTAAATCCCATTTCGTAAAGGCAGAATAACCCCTATTCAATACTGTATGTTTGAAACTGTAACCAGATCATCTCCCTGGAGATGTGATTTGATCAAGAGTGGTTGTTAAGCTGGATTAGGTGACAACATGTCTTCACCCATTTGGGTGAGTCTTGATTAGTTTCTGGAGTCCTACAAAAGAGGAAACATTTTGGAGAATGAAGGAGATTTGGAGAGAGCAGAGAATGCTGCAGCACCATGAAGCAGAGAGTCCATCAGCCAGTGCTTTGGAGAGGAAGAAGGAAGACGCCTCTCGGGAGCTTCAAGAAACAGAAAGACAGGAGAGAACGCTAGCAGATGACGCTGTGTTCGCCATGAGCCCTTCCAGCTAAGAGAGAAGCCCTGACCGTATTCGCCATGTGCCCTTCCAGATGAGAGAGAAACCCTGAACTTCATCAGCCTTCTTGAACCAAGGTATCTTTCCCTGGATGCCTTTGATTGGACATTTCTATAAACTTGCTTTAATTGGGATGTTTTCTTGGCCTTGGAACTGTAAACTAGCAACTCATTAAATTCCCCTTTGTAAAAGCCGTTCCGTCTCTGGTACATGCATTCCAGCAGTTAGCAAACTAGGACAGTCGCCTTGGAGCAGTGAGCTGCGGCGCCTGCGGCTCTTCAGAAGATGCCATGAAGCCGGCAGGACCCAGGTAACCCCAGGGCTGGTGTGGCTGCCTCACCCTGCACGGGGGCTGGGGGTGTTGGGGGCAGCCCCCCAGTGTTGGGCGTGACTTCTGCTCTGGCAGGTAGGAAGTCTCCCTCCTTCCACCCTGGCTTGGTCCCATGGCAGCCACCGTGTCCCAACGCAGCTTTTCTCTCGGCAGCTCGCTGCTTGGCTGGTTCTTACTTGCTTTTATTGGAATAATGATTTTTCTTCTGTAGCTTCAGTTTCCTGACTTAGCCCTTCTGACAAACCCAGGGAATGAGGGAGATCGAAAGCAATGTTTATTGGTTTTTGGAGTGAATAGACTTTTTGTGCTTTGCTTATTCTTGCATGGGTTAATTTGAGGCCAAAAATCCAATCAAAAAGCCCCAGTAGAGTTAGACAATGCTACTAGCAAATATAATTTGCCCAACAGTTTAGAGACGTTGTAATTTTCCTAGCTATAGCATAAACATCCCAGTTCTGATCCCCACTGGATGCTCCTTACACACCCCAGGGCAGGACTTTGCCTTTAGGGGCTGCAGCCAGGGCACAGCCACTCCTCAGGCATCAGCTTTTCTGAAAACAGGAGGAGTGGGTGGAAAGCAGTCCACCTAAGCAGTCCTTAGCTTACCTCTGCTTATAAAGAGAGCGACCCCAGAGCTTCCAAGAGGCCGTGGGGCAGGGGTCCTGGTGAGTACCATTCTCCGCTGGGGGCATCTCCACGGCGAGCCCATCAAGGGTGGGCATGGCTCTCATCACTGTAATTGTGTAACACTTAGGGAAACCAGCCTCCCTTCTCCGAGGTGCCAGTGCCACTCCAGTTTCCACATCATAATCCATTTAGTTTCCAGGCAACCCTGGGAAATAGGAACCTGCCCTACCCCCACTTTGCAGATGAGGAAACTGAGGCACAGAAAAGCTCAGTGACTCGCCCCCTGTTGTGGGCCTGGGGGAGGCTCCTTGGTGCTGGGGTATAGGTCAGAGTCACACCTTAGGCTGGGCAACAGGGCTCAGTGATCATGAGAACCCACCACCCCAGGCCACGTTAAGACCCTGCGTCTGCAGGGGCCACACTGCCCCTGGTGCCCATGGCCGGGGCTGCCCTTGGTGAGGATTCCTTGTGGGGTCCAGAAGGCAGGCCTGGGCAGAGGCAGTCCCAGCCCACATTGCTGGGTGCCCATCCCTGGATGGACCCGAAGGTTCTTACTGCAAGAGACCACACCCAACCCAGAGATCACACCCAACCCAGAGATCACCCCCAACCCAGAGATCACACCTGTGGTAGTTTGATTCAGTTGTCAACTTGGCCAGGTGAAGGCACCTAGTTCTGTTGCTGTGGACATGAACCAATGGTAGGTGAATCTCATCTGTTGCTAATTACATCTGCAGTCGGCTAGGAGGCGTGTCTGCTGCAATGAGTGACGTTTGACTTAATTGGCTGGTGCTTAAATGAGAGAACACAACATAGCACAGCCTCAGCAGCTCGGTATTCCTCATCTCAGCACTTGCAGCTCAGCCCAGGCCTTTGGAGATGCAGAAAGAAGTCACCCTGGGGAAAGTTGTTGGAACCCAGGGGCCTGGAGAGAAGACCAGCAGAGACCATCCTGTGCCTTCCATGTAAGAAAGAACCTCAGTGGAAAGTTAGCTGCCTTTCCTCTGAAGAACCAACAAAATAAATCCCCTTTTATTAAAAGTTAATCTGTCTCTGGTGTGTTGCATTCTGGCAACTAGCAAACCAGAACAACACCCAACCCAGGAATCACACCCAACCCAAAGACCACACCCAATGCAGAGATCACACCCAACCCAGGGATCACACCCAACCCAGAGATCACACCCAAACTAGGGATCACACCCAACCCAGAGACCACACCCAACCCAGGAATCACACCCAACCCAGAGAACACACCCAACCCAGAGATCACATTCAACCCAGAGATCACACCCAAACCAGAGATCACACCCAAACTAGGGATCACACCCAACCCAGAGACCACACCCAACGCAGAAATCACACTCAACCCAGAGATCGAACCCAACCCAGAGACCACACACCCAACCCAGAGATCACATTCAACCCAGAGATCACACCCAAACCAGAGATCACA